>NC_056691.1:2964666-3271500 GCF_018350215.1 Panthera leo
CTCTCATCAATGTTTAGTATTTTGTTGCATATAAATCTAGGATGTGCTTTGTTAAAATTAACACTAATTCATGTTTTTGTGCTATTGTATATGGTCCTTTCAAATTTCCATTTTTCAGTTAATTTCTGCAACCTTGCTAAACTCCCTTATTAGTTCTAGAAGCTTTTATATAGTTTCTTCAGGATTTTCTGTGTAGATGACTGTGTCATATGCAAATAGAGATTGTTTCATTTTTCCCTGTCCGATTTGTATGCCTCTTACATTTTTCTTGTCTTATCACACTAAGATCTCTAGTACAGTGTTAAATAAAAGCTGCTAACTATGAGGTTGCCTGCAGGGTTTTGTGGATGTGCTGCCATCAGGTTAAGGGAGAATTCTTCTATTCCCAGTGTGTTGAGAGTTTTTATCATAAATGTATGTTGAATTCTTTCAAAATCTTTTCTTTACATATTGAGATTTATATTTTTTTCTTTTTTAGTCCGCTGATACGGGAAATTACATTGTTTAAATTTTTAATGTTGAGCCAACTTTACAATCTCTGGATAACCCTTCCAGTATATGTTGTATTATTTTTTGATAAATTGTTGGATCCAACTTGCTACCATATTGTTAAGGTTCTGTGTCTAAGTTCACAAGGTTTTGGGTTTTTTTCTTGTAATGCCTTTGTCTGGTTTTGGTACCCAGATAATGCTGGCCCCATAAAACAAACTGGGAAACGTTCCTTTCTGTTTTCTGGAAAAGATCGTGAAGAATAAATCTTATTTCTTCCTAAGTGTTTGGTAGAATCTATCAGTGGTACCATGTGGCTTTAGAGTTTTCTCCATGGGAAGATTTGTTTGTTTGTTTTTACTATGGATTTTATTTCTTTAACAGATATAGGCCAATTCAGATTATCTATTTTTTTCTTTAAGCCACTCTGGTAGTTTTATCTTTCAAGGAATTTGTCCATTTCGTCTAAATTATTCAATTTATTGGCATAAAGTTGTTCATAATATTTCCTTATTATCCTTGCAGTGTCTGTGGTATCTGTGGTAATGTCCCCTCATTCATTCCTGCTCTTGGTAGTCTGAATTTTCTCTCTCTTCATGATTGATCTAATAGTTTACCAATGTTAGTGTTTTTTCCTTAAAAAAAACCTACCTTTTGGTTTCAAATATTTTCTCTAATCTTTTTCTGATTCCAATTCCATTGATTTCCAATGCTCTTGAAATGGCCTAAAGAACAATAAAACTTAGAGAAAACACAGCAATGATTCTGAACCAAGAAATGGTTCACTATATTCGGACTCCGAACTGGAAAAGAGTTTCAGGGATATCTTTTTCACATTGCTTATATTTTCCTTTTAACAGATGTACAAGTGTTATGATGATATAAATCTGTGCCTGCAAACACCCGAATTGATTCTAAGTGATATTAAAGCATTGTGTTATATTTTAACAGGCAGTGCTTTTCTTCTAATGGTTATAAAATAATTAGTTGGGTTTTTTTTTAATAGGAGATGGTATTTTATAGTAGACGAAATGTGGTGTCTTCAAGACTTCCAGTGAGGAATGAGCCTGTAGAGCAATTCACACAATGTGGGCCTATAGCTCAGGACACACATGGACACTTCTATGGCTGAATGTTTGGCCTTGAGGCATGGACAGCGGGCCAGGAGAGTGAGGCGGTACGCAGATCAGCGTGGCTGTGCAAAGGAAGAGTGATAGGGTGTCATGAGGAATAGATTTAGAAAGGTAGGCTGAGGCAGGTCAAATAGAACACTGGCTGCTAAATTAAGAATTTTCCATTGAATTCTGCAAGTAATGGAT
Source organism: Panthera leo (assembly GCF_018350215.1). NCBI lineage: Eukaryota > Metazoa > Chordata > Mammalia > Carnivora > Felidae > Panthera > Panthera leo. The sequence continues at coordinate 2,966,475 of NC_056691.1, forward strand.
AAATAGGGAGTAATATGTCTCAGGCACACTAACCCATGAGCCGGTGCCCAGGGAACTGAAGGACAGAGCAGAAGGAAGGAAAGTACTCAAGGGGCTGCCCAGGGAGAGCCAACAAGCCCCAGCGGTTGAACAAGGGAGAAGATGAGGCAGGACAGTCCCGGTTTCTACTCTGGGAGAAGGTGTGGGTTGTCGTTACAAGCATCCAGGAGATGTGAGCTGGCCCGACAGTGGTGTTGGAGGTGAGGTGGTGGGAGGTGAGAACAGGAGGCAGAGATACGATGCTCGGGATCTGGCAACTGACTGAGCAGCTGTGTCCAGGAAGATATACCAGTACAGGGCCGGACTCAGAAGAAGATTCAGAGGTGCGGACACAGATCTGTGGCTTATGCACCCGGAAGTGTTATGTAAACCAATGAGATGACCAACACGGACAAAACATCATGAACACGAAAATGTCGAAATCCGCGAACATGTCTCGAGCTCTCCCACGCACTAGACAGCATGTTAAGTGCTTTTGAGATATTAACTCGATCATCGCTCGACCCTGTCAGGAGGTACCATAATGATTCCCATTCTAAAGATGGAGACACAGAGACACAGAGAATTTAAGTCACTTGCACAATCACACAGCTGGAACGTGGTTCAGCACACACAGAAGCCCAGGTCACCTGACTCTAGAACCTGTAACATTTGACCGATGTCTGCAAAGGGAAGGAGGTCCTTACGGAATGATATAGTTGGGGGGCAAGTGAACTCAGAGAAAGAGACAGAAAAGGAGCAATCAAAGAGGTGCGTCCTGACACAAATGTGCTTCTGGCATGGGGATTATAAATACACACCATGCCAGATGGTCCTTAAGGAGAGTATGGAGTGAATGCCACGTATTCATCTCATGGATTCTATTTAAACCATTGTGAGCCACCGAGTCAACTATGCTCTCCATTTTTAAAATTTCTGGATGAGTGGGATCACTTGAAAAAAAAAATGGACTCATTTTCAAAGCGGTGGTTTCATAGATGGGAGTTGCAAACAGTTCAGAAGTTAAAGATAAAATCTGGAGCACCGCGTCTCCAAGGGTGGTACCTGGGCCGGGTCAGAAGCTTCTTCTGAAGACTTGTTGCAAATGCAAATTCTCAGCTCCCACTCCAGACCCACCGAATCAGAAACTCTGGGGGCGGGTCCCAGCCGTCTGCTGTCACAAGCTGTCCACATGACTCTGAAGTGTCAAAGTTTGAGAACCACTGCTCTAGAAAATAAGATGATCTGTTCATGTGCATCAAATCTCTGGAGTCCCCGCCCCAGGTCAGAGCGCTGACAGAGCACAGATCAGCCCTGTGGCCCCTCTGTGCCCAGCCTTCTGGGTTCTGAAAGGAATCCAGACTTTGGGGGAGCCCAGGTCAGGTTGGGGGGGGTCCTCTCCTTCTGGTGCAAAATGGCAGAGAAAACACGAAGATCTGTGCACGCTGCCTTCATCCAGAGATCTTAGCAGGGTCACCTCGGGGGGTCACCTGGCCTTGCCCCAACCCACCGCGGCAGAATCCCACAGGAGGGCATCACGGCATTTAACAAAGTTTCTCCATCCTTAGCCTGCAAAGTGAGATGTGCCCTTCCTGAGCAGAAAGTTCCACCAGGAGACAGCTGAATAAGCTGTCAAAGAAGTAGACAGACAGACAGATCCTGAGGCTTTGTGTGGGAGGCTCTGCCCGCTCCTCAGCCTGCTTTGCTGGAACTTGTAGACACCGTGTCTAACCCCCTCTCTGCATCTCAGTGACAGCCGGGCTTGCCCTGGCCAGCTGCCCTTCCTTGCCAACCCTGCACCCTGTGAGAGCCTGGCTCACCTGTGCAGTCCAGTGGCTACCCACGCCCATCCATACCTGCCCAACCCCCACGCCCCACCCAGGAGACTGTCCCTAGGACCATCTCCCCACCCTGGCTCCCACGGACAGGCCCCCGGCTGGATGTTCTCATGCCCACGGGCGGTGACAGCCCTCAGTGGCAGGCGGCTACATCACTTGCCCCTGTGCTCAGAAAGTTGTAACGACAAGGCCATCCTGACGTGGTGTTAACCAGGCCTTGAAAGGAAAGGGGAGAATGGAAACAGAAGGGCGTCCAGATTTTCCAGGTGGGGAGAAAATGGGAACCAGACTGGTTTACTCGGGTGTTCCGGGCCAGAAGAGGAGGAAGCATTTCCCCCTGACGGCTTGGAGAAAAACATGGTGCCTTCCCCTTCACCGGCCCACCCACCTGGCTCGTCCTTCCTCACCTCCCTCATCCCTGAACCCCGTCCCACCCCACCCCACCGTGCCCCATTCTGTCCCCCACTCACGTCAAGCTGGCTGACTCGGTGAGGGTCTCATCCTTTCTATAAACCACCCGTGTGAAATTTTTTGTTAAGAAAGCTTTAATTACATTTCCTCCTATTCTTTGGAGGAATTTAACGGGCAGTTGTGGAAGCACAGGAGACCAGTCCCAGGATGAGCGAAAGAAGCAGGAGAGGGGCAGAGTCCTCACAGACCGCGAGGGCCTCACGCAGACCCTGCTCTCGAGTTCCCTCCCCCTGTGGCTGCTCAGACCATTGCTCCACTGTGGTCAGGAAGGGCGTCTGCAGTGAGCCCCCTCCTCCAGCAGGGCCTCCGAGGTTTGCCTGGCTCATGCTTCCTGAAGCCGCACCCCTCCCTCATCCCCAACGTGGCTACGGTGCCGCTCCAGAGCCCGTCTGACACCCACCGCTCTGGCTCGGGCCTCTGCAGCCGCGTCCCAGCCTGCGAGGTCTTGGTGGCGTGAACTTGCCCATCCTGTTGGCTCACGTCTGTCTGGGAAGCTCACGGCCAGGCTCGGGGCTCCTCAGAAAAGCCCTGCACGTGGCCGTCCCTCCTTCAGATCACTCTGCCGGGGGGGCACGAAATTGCCCACATCTGACCGTGTTCACCTTCTGCATCCCCAAAAATGTCAAGGTCGTGTGGTTTCTCACACCCTACTCGTGTCTACGTCTGTGTTGATCTTCTCTCTCCCCGCAAGAGAAGGCAAGCTCTTACTCCGGGCTTTCTGACATCTCAACAGTGGCCAGATGTGCCATGCGATAGACACGTATTCGGTGACCAAAGGACCAGCGCGCTGAGCCTGGAACACGGTAGGTGCTCAACGCCGGGGTCCTATTCGCGATTATTATTACTACTATCAGCAGCTGGCAAAGCAGGGACACAGAATGAAATACTAGACAATACTGCTCGAGCGAAGGCGATGCCATCGTACTAAATATTTTACCCTTCTCAGTAACTTACAGTCTTTCTCTTCAGCTGGAAAAAATACCCTGGACCGAACTGGTATTGATCATTAGTAATAGTATCAATCAGCAAATAATATTACAGATTAAGCCTTATATCGGTTATTATTATAATATTATTAATTATAATTATACAATTATAATTAAATATGTAATACATAACATGATAAGTTTTAACATATACCATATAATATATATGAAATATATATTTATAAGGTATAATCGATATAATTAAATATTATATTTATTAATATTTATATGATATGCAATTGAATATAATCAAATATCATTTATTAATGTATAATTAAGTTTAAATTTAACTCAATTAAATTAAACATAATATTAAATTAAATGTAATATCAAATGCTAATATTAATATTAAATTAATGCTAATTTAATATTTATATCAAATTTAATATCAAATGCTAACATTAATATTTATATCTAATATATAATATTAAACGTATATAAATACAATAAGTGATTATAAACATAATTATCGGGAGGGCATGAATAGCACAATAACACATCGCACAGACCCCGTCAAGTGTGCTGAGCACAGGCCAGGGCAGCCCCAGAACTTCGTGGGTCCCGTTGCCAAGACCCTCGACACGTCTCCCAGATGGTTCCATTCGCACCCGCGGGTGAGGATCCCGAGCCCACAGAGGTCATGAGTGGCTGGGAAGTGGTGCTGGTGCCCAAGGGTCCCTGGACGCACCCCGTGCACACAGGGTTCTGCCATGAGGGGTCGGGACCAGGACAGCTGCTCAGGCGGGCAGAGACTGAAAAATCTGATTCAGATGGACGGGCCAGGAGCCATCACCCCACTGCCCCAAGCCCACTCTGGCTCACAGGGTGATGCCCGTGACCCCGCCATGCCGTCCCGGGGCCCTGAGCCCGGCACAGGCCGCTCCGATGGAGGCTCGTCCGGCATCCTCAGCCAGGCCAGGGTGCCCCCACATTGTGGGTCTCTGTCCTCTGCCTGGGGCAATCCTCGGTTTAACTCAACTTACTGGGAGGCAGACAGTGGGTAAATGCACCGGTGCCCCATTCCCTCCATGGGAGAACGAGGCCGGCCAGTGACGGGGTCTCTGTCAGCGACCCCTTCCTGCTCCCCAGCCCAGTCTCCCTAAACACCCTCCAAAATACCTCAGGTCTGCTCAGGGCCCAGAATCAGGCACGAGTGCATGCGGGTCCGGTCAAGGGAACAATCCTGGACACCCTCACCGTGCATGGCCTGTGCCGGCTGTTTCCAGAAGTAAACTCTTCTTTGATGCTCCCCAAGTGAGTGAATCTGTCAGCGTGCCTTACGGAAGCAGAGACTGGACACAGAAACGAGGCCTGTAGGAAAGTAGACCCCGCCTCCCTTTGCCCCCGGGGCCGGCCTGGCGTCCTAACTGCAGCCAGCCAGCCGGAGGCGGGACCTCAGCTGGGTGCACACGGCCCCCCTGTTCCCTCTCCACTCCGGCTCTGTACCCTGTGGCGCACACCAGAATCACGGCAGAGTCCGAAAGACAGAACCCCTTGTGGGGCCGGCGGAAAGGATTTCAGGGGTAACCGCCCACACCCCAGACACCCTCGTGGTCTGGCTTCAGAGCCCAGCCCTGTGAAAGCAACGGCCTCGGTCCTGTGCTTCCTTTGGATCTGCCTTATAGTCGGGGGAGGAATCCACTGGCTTAAATGTTCCCTCCTCCAGGAAGTCTTCCCAGACTAGCTCAGGCCCTCGGGATGCTCTCCTGAGTTTCTGTGGTACTTCAGCATGCCTGCACCGAACGCCTGCCCGACTGCCTTGTGACTCGGGGCCTCCAATGAGGTGTGGACCTGTGCCTGGTACATCCTCACACGCAGATGCAGACGAAGGAGACACTAGGCACAAGGTTATCCTGGGGGTGGTAAGACTGAGACGTGATGGACCGCGAGGCAGGAGGACTCAGCTTTACTCCAGAGCCGGGTGTGCGTGCACGCAGGGAGCTGGCGTTTTCAAAAAAGACTCCTAAACGGAGAACACGCTAGCTCCCCCACCCCCACCCCCCGCCAGGCCTCACCCCGGGGGTACGGGGCTGCCAGAGGCTCGGCCCGTGAAACACGTTCGGAATGAGTAAATTTAGAATGAAGCAGTCAGGCTAAAGTCACAGAGAGCGGCTGCGCGCTCCCCGCGTAGCAGGGACGGGTGGGCAGACTGTTCACACCGTCGTCTCCTTTCTATTTCTGACAGTCAACCCGCCCCGGGGAAGATTTTTACAGATTTGCTCCTCTTCCGGCCCGCCGAACTTCCACCGACGTTAGAGGTGTTTACTTTGCGGCGGGAGGGGAGCCCCGCAACACCATAACCGAGTGTTCTCGCTGCAGCGATCGGGCAGCACCGGGCCCCCCCCACCCCGTGCCACGTGTAAAGCACGCGTCTTAAATCCACGGATCGGGTGGATGTTCAAAGACAGGACTTTCCGGATTGCTTCCTCTGGGTCTGCAAACTGAGAAATTAACAGAACCAAGCCCTGCCCGCGTGGGGGGGGGGGGGGGGGCGTGTGGAGCCCCCACCGCTGTTCTCAGATCTATGCAGAGCATGCCTGAGCCCACCGTCCTGTGTCTCCGTCACTGTCCCGGGCAGGGTGATGCAGGCGGACCACTCTGCCAGCCGCTGGGAGCCCCAACGCCTTATCTGCCCTTCTTCCTCCGTGTCCGTCTCTGGCCACAGCAGCTGCCCAGAGCCTGGGCATTGCCCCGAGCCCGGCACGGCCTCTGTAAGCACAGATACCTTGTCAGCAAATGCGGCCTGTCCCCACACCACACAGCACACACTTGCCACGGTGGCCACGCCACACCGCCGTGTGGGAGGCGTGACAGGAAGGGTTCTGGGGGCCACCGGTGCAGGTGGGGGGGGCCTCTCGCTTGCAGGACGTCTGACCAGGGCACACGCAGCCTCAGGAAGGCTGCCACACACACGAGAGGAAACGCAGCGGACTGGGGTGGAATGCACACGGATGACGGACCGTGTGGTGGGATTCTGACCTCAGACTTTGTCTTCTTTAAGGGCTCGTAGAAAACCCTGGGAGCCAGCAGTGACCGGAGAGGAGGGAGCACTGCGACTCAGAGAAGAGGGGGTGGACAGAGTCTCAAGGCCACGCCGAGGCTGAAGATGGGCCCCTCCAAGCACAGGACGGAGAGAGACCACTCTGGAAGCCAGGCCACATCCTCTGCTATCACGAGCCCCCACGATCACAGCGCCACATCCCCGGGCCTCTGTCCCCGGGTTGTCATATCGCCAGTGCGTGCTTGCTAGTTTGCTCAGGCTCAAGACCCTGCAGCCACCAACTAACTGCCCGGCACTTTCAGACCAAGGTCACGCCTTCTGAACACAGTCCACGCGTGAAACATCAGACAGAAAACACGGCAATGTCACAGCGTTCCCACCGGCGGGCCGACGGCTACTTCCACTTTCACTGCCCTCTGCCCCGTGCTGACGATGTGAACAGGTTGTGGCCACGCGGCAGTGAACCGACCCCGACAGACAGCATCAGCCGTGAACGTCTCCCGAGACCCCACCGATAGGCTGGAACAGAACAAAAGGGAAATACCTTCCCAAAAAGCACAGGTTTTGATTTTGATTTTCAGACTAAATAGACTTTGTGCCTTTTTATAGAGATTTTTCCAAGCATGCTGATTCTGGGTGTGTGCACCAGACAGAATACTGGGGGGCAGGTCACATCCGCAGGGTGGTGCTGGTGGAGCTCTGGGCCTAACCAGGCTTTTTGGGGTCCACTGAAACTACAACAGCTTTTAAAATGAAAACAAACAGGCCACCTGAGTGGCTCAGTCGGTTAAGCATCCGACTTCGGCTCAGGTCATGATCTCACAGTTCTTGAGTTCGAGCCCCACGTCGGGCTCTGTGCTGACGGCTTAGAGCCTGGAGCCTGCTTCCGATTCCGTGTCTCCTTCTCTCTCTGCCCCTTCCCTGCTCACGCTCTGTCTCTCTCTGTCTCTCAAAAGTAAATAACATTAAAAAAATTTTTTTTACATAAACAAAATGAGGAAAACAAACAAACAAAACCCCACGGAACTAGATTCCGTTATTGATGGACTCTCCACAATTCGGAAGAATGAGTTTATGTTAGGACAACGTGCTGAACCTGAGCTCATCCAGAAGTGCAGCAAAGTCACACGTGGCTGAGTCCACATGCCTACGTGACCTTTAACTGGGGAGTCCAAGCGGTACAGGAGGTCAGCCGGGGTCAATGAGACCCAACAACACACGTCAGATGTTTGCATTTGTGGCTGAAGACAGGTCACGTCCCTGAGTGCTCTGGGCCTAAGTGTGTATATTTATAGCCTTCCGTGTCCTAAAAATGGCTTAAGATGACCCCCAATAATAGGTAAAATTTAACACGATAAATAAGATAAAAATGAGCAGATGAGGAAATCAGAGGAAAGGAGGAAGGACAGGGCCTGTCCAGTGACCAAAGGCACATGGGGAGCTTCCTATCCATGTGCAGGGCGGGCCCGACGGGCACAGAACACATTCTCCCCCGTGACCTCCCTGTCTGACATGGTTCGTCCCTCTGTAACACCATTCAACACCCCCGTCCCCCACGCTGTGACAGGTGGGAGCATCTTGGGAGAGGACGTTTCAGGGAGGCACACGATGTGGTCCCCTTGCACGGTCATCTGAAGGTCGGGCTCAGGCCAGGCAGGCAACTCGCTGGGACAGTGGGTGCCCACCACCGTTGGCCACCATAACCTCATTTGGAAACCAGTGGCAGACGAAAGCAGAGGTCTCTGATTGACGCCCAGCCGGGGAGCTGGGTCCTCCCTGCTTGGGATCCCCCACTCAACTGTCCGCCTCGGTGACACCAACTGGAGACCCTCACTGACGCCCCTCAGGGGCTGTGCGGTACACTTTGTAGGCCCCGCCCACTGGGCACCCGATTTCCCACAACAGCCACTGATGTGGGCATTATGCCTGCATGCCTTTCCGCACAAGTGGAAAATGGCAGAGGGGGGCTCCATGTACAGGACAGGATGTCCCTCCACGCGGTGGGCAGTCCCCAAGGCTCTGCCCAAAGCATTAAGGGTACAAGGTGATTAACAGCCACCACTGCAACTCAGAGTCGATGGCAACTTCTGGGATAGTTGTAGAAGTAATCTTCCAGGAAGAGGTCGGGAACCCACGGGTGACTCTACCGAAGGCATGACGATCCACCTCAACTCAGACGGAACAGCACAAAACTACATTGACCCCAACAAAAGGACGCGCGGTTTGGCCGCCAGAGCCTCCAAAGATGCTTACGTCCAAAACTTGAAACAGTGGAACAGAGGCGTAGTGAGTGACTGGTTACTTGCTTAAGAAAATTTTGGGGCACCTGGGTGGCTCAGTCAGTTAAGCATCTGACTGTTGATTTTGTCTCAGGTCGTGATCTTGCCAATTGTGAGATCGAGCCCACATTGGGCTCCGCGCTGACAGCTTGGAGTCCGCTTGGGATCCTCTCTGTCTCTCTCTCTTCCCCTCCCCAGCTCATGCTCGCACACTCTGTCTCAAAATAAATAAATAAGCTTTATATATATATATACACACACACACACATATATGTATATAGATAGACAAATATTTTTTCATGATGTCTGGGGAGCCTTTGGAAACACAACTTCCTAGAGCCTATTTAATAAAACCTAAGCACAACCTCACATTTTCTGGCAACCTTCCGAGACTGCCTTTAGTATTAAGAGAAAACCATGGCGGGAGAGAGCAGTCACTGGCCTGGTGAGCACTCAAAGACCCCAGGGGCCTCAGCAGCACCACCGTGTGCCCACCTATAGGACACTGCTGGGCATTCCTCTCCGGGAGGCAAAGGCTTCTTTCTGACATCGATTCGTCAGTTTCCTTCAAGGGGTCTCCAGCTATTACCTAAAATAAGGACCGTGTCATGTGATATAAAAGCAAGGCAAGAGGCAGAAAGCATCGTGTAGACAAGCACACATAGTTTTCAAAAAGCCTAATAAAGCCGAGGCTGTTCTGGTGCAACCAGAATTCACCAAGTTTCCTGAGTCCCAGCACGGCACCCCCCTCAGCCCATTACGCCGCCAGCCTTTGCCAGTGTCTAAATGGAACGGGATCGAGAAAGACACCTACTCGTCCAAATCCACCCATATCTGTTCTCCAGTTTCCTCCCGCAGTGTCCTCACTACCTCCGCCCCAGAGAGTGCCGGGACCCCGGTCAAGGGCACACAGGGACTGTTCACCCCCCCTCCACCGCCCACCTCTGGTCCCTAGGTCTGCGTCCCCACACCGGGAGGCCAGGAAGGACAGCCCACGGCGGCCGGCATGCTGCACGTGCAGAGCTCAATAAATACATCCAGAGAATTTAAACGATATGAAAGCATCTCAGAAGGGGCAGGATCTGTTACAGGAATTCGACAGAAATAGCCAACAGTTCTCTCTAACGAAACCGCCACCACCACGAGAAGGTGAACAGTCGTGTGTCCCCGTGGCCCAGACGCGGCCAGAGCACCCTGCCCAGCATGCCGCCTGCACCTGACACTTGGTGCGTGGGACAGACGGTTCGCTCCGCAAATGCTCCCGCTGGTTTCCGGAACGCTCCCACTGCACGGTACCGCCCCTCTGCCTCGGCAAGGCCCGTAGACCATCCTGTGCAGATCGATGGACACGATTCTTCCCTGAGTGCAGTTTACAATGCTGGTGTGTCCCCACCACGCGTGTCTTGAGCCGCTTCAGGAGGGACAGAAACGTCCCTTCTTTTGAACACAGATTTCTTCCGTGAGGAAGACATATCATTGCGGTATTTGCCACAATTAAAGCGTGTGCATCATTTACAGCTATTACTCCAAATAATTACTTTCTAAAGCTCGAACGTTAGACTTTGGCTTGCTAACCCAAAGACAGACAATACAGTGACTTGACTGCCATAAACATGAGGCATTTTCTGAGGTCACTATGTAGATCAAATAATTCTACAAATACCAAAGCAAGCTAAGGTCACCCACGGAAATGTGCCATTTCATGAACCCTCCTGACTTTCCAGTTTTCCTCTTCTAGGTGACTCCAAACCAACATGTTTTAGAGGTATAAGCTCTAAAAGGTTACGATTTCATTAAAAACAATGCTTAAATACAGAACTGGCTCTCAGAAAGCTTAGAATCTAGTTTACGGTAGAGGATACATACCCCTGCTCAAAATCGCTGACCCCCTCAAACAACCAACTGCTTCTTAAACTACTACCGCCATGAATATGTCTGCCTCCAATCCACGCATTTTATTCCCTGTGTATACAGTTGAAAATTCTCTCCTGATACATTTTTCGCTTTGGAAAGAAATAACACAGTTGAGTACACTTTAAAATATCAAGCTTGTATTAGGGCTTCGTGTGTAAAGAAACAATCACAAGCACCACGCATGTCTGAAGCTTCGTTATAAAGAGAGCTTGGAAGGAGCAGAGAGGGTCCCCGAGGGTGCTCATGTCAGAGACATGCATCACAGGCGGGGACCAACACTTGGAAATCCTGAATACCCTCCCTGTCACCGTCACCGGCACTCAAGGGGCAGACTTTCCCTCGGAAATTTCTAGGCTGCAAACTCTGAAATCATCCCTTTCCAAAGTCAAATCACGGGAGTCCACATTCGAGAGGGCTTACCTGGTAATCTGTGTTCTTGTACTGAAGTCAAGAGACCTCATTGAGCGGAGAACTTCAATGCACCCCAAGTACTGGAAGGGGAAAAAAACGTAAATCATGAGCCCTGGGGACTGAGACGAAGAGACAGTTCTTAACTGTGTAAAGGGCGTTTTGGAAAGCCATATATATTTCTTAGATCTCATTTTATGTACATCATGAGGCTCTGTTATCTTCCGTAAAAGCAATAACCCACACCCTTACGAAACTAACCTCAGTGCCTATGTCGGTACTAGATTTGACTCTTCTGAGTTCCATTAGTATTTTCATTTTAGTTAGAGGTACATTTTTAAAAAGTTGTGTTGAGTTGTAACATGTACCGTAAACCACAGAAGTCTTAAATGCAGAATTCAATTATTGCCGAAACACGTACCTGCGTGTAACCACCACTCAGAGCCCAACATCCCAACATCGTATTTCTAGTCCTTTACAAGGGCCTAGAGGCTTATCATTTTTAAAGAAGTAATGAAAACGCTATTATACCAACATTTCAACCAATGGTAAACTTCATTATTTAATAAATATACTTTGGGTTCCATGAACAAACTATACATTACCCTCATAGTTGCTTTCTTTTGGTTTACCAGAAAGCCCTCTCCTGCATTATATAACACAAACTTTCAGAAGTTGTAATTTACACATCTAAATTTGTAGCTAAATTTTTAATCAGTTTCACACATGTCAGTGCATGTGTGTACGTAAATATATGGACATAACGAAAGCTGTAGATAAACAACTAGCATAGTAGAGATACAATATTTGTGTTCCAAAGCCCTGGGGAGTTTGAAGGACAGATGTTTTATACCAATGCCTTTAAAATTAGACTTCGCAGGAAGAGACCTCATGGTGTATCACAGAAAAGACTGCATTTGAATTATTCAGAAAACCTGAATTGGAGCCTGACTCTGTCATGTCTTGTTATGTAACTTGAAGCGAAACTTTAAAATTCTCTGAGCCTGAGCCTCTGTACCCATAAAATGTAACTACTGTTCCAAGCATTGTGTGGCTCTGTGATGTCACCACCACCACCACCACATCACACGGTTGTTGGGACACCACCATCACGGTGGTCAGGAGGATACCATGAACAACGTCATAGAGCCACACGAATCAGATGACCACCAGCACTGCAGAGGCATGTGACTGACCAACATCACAGACCTACCTGTGGACCAGGACTAACACCATGGGACTACATGACTCTTACCACCACCAAAGCACAGAGTTACACGAATACCACGTCCCATCACAGGGCCGCGTGAATACCGCAGTGATGTCCCAAGTTACATGAGAAGCAGGAACCACACTGCAGGGTTGTGGGAGCACCACCACTGCTGTTATGCTTGTGTGAACGCCACCGCCACCACGGCAGGGTTATGTGAATATTGCTATCACCGTCGCTCAAATGTGTGAAGACCACAACCCACTTTGCTGAGTTGCAGGACTGCCACATCCATCACTGTCACAGCATGGGGACACCACAACAGTGTCCCAGATATCCCAGGGTTATGTGAATACCACCATCAGCAATGTTACAAAGTGAAGTCATTAATATGACCAAAGTGGCAGAACGGTGTCGGTAACAACACCACTACCTCTCGAAGATGCAGAGTTACACAATTTCACACCCACAACTGCAGACTCATGGGAAGACCCCATGACCATCGTTGCAGATGTGTGACTGTGACAAGAACCACTGCAGATAGCTGAATATCATGCCCACCGTCAAGAGCTATTAAATACCACAACCACCATTGTAGTTATGTGACTACACCACCACCACCACCACCACCACCACCACCGAGAAATGGGAATACCGTGAACACCATCACAGTTATGTGAATACCACCAGCAACATCGTGGTGATATATAAATGCCGTGATCACAAACATCACAGAATTATCTGAATGCCACATCCAGTCTCATAGTTATGTGTTCCTGGGACGAAACTTGCAGAGCTACGTGTATACCAAATCCACCGACATCACAGAGTTACATCAGTACTACGATGATCATCACAGAGTTATATGGATAGCACGCCTGGCTTTGCAGCAATACATGTATGCCCACACCACCACTGCAGCTCTGTAAATATACAGACCACCACCACTACAGAATTATGCAAATACCACCAACACCACAAATGCCCCCCCAAGCACCACTGCAGTTATCTGAACACCCCACCAATAGCATCTCAGATTTATGGGAAGATGATCAAATTTATTGAAGAGGTCTGTGAATACCAACATCACAGAGTTATATGACTACAACTAACAGCCTCACAGTTATATGGATACCAGAACCACCATCACAGGGTTATGTGAAGCCAGCCCTGAAAGATTGTGTGAACACATGACCACCATTTCTGAGTTACAAGAAGGCCATGATGGACTTTGCAGAGTTACAGGATTAGCACACCCAACACCAACTCAGCGCTTTGTGAAGATCACTACTACTGCCGTGTAGAATTATCTGAATCCCACAGCCACCAAGTCAGAGCTAGGAGAATACTACCACCATGGCCATCACAGAGATACATGAACACCACGACCACTGTCACAGAGCCATGCAAACACTGCCACCACCACTGTTGCAGAGCCTTGTGAATACCATGGCCACCAACCAGGAGAGTTATGTGATTCTCCTAACTAAAGTTGCAGATTTACATGAATATCCCTAGCATGATCTCAGAGTGATGTGCTAATGCCAACACCACCATCGTCATAGAGTTATGCAGACACCACGACCAAGTCACAGGGTTGTCTGAGTTATACCATCACCACCGTCACAAGATGCAATGACTGTCACCATCATCTCTGTGCAGTCGCGCTAATGCCATGACAAATGAGTGTTGCAGGGTTGTAGGAACACCATGCTGAGCTTCACAGACCATGTGCACATAACCTCCACCACCATCACGGTGGTATGTGAATACCACGACCCACATCACAGAGTCAAAGCAACAACACCAGCAATGTCACAGAGTCACAGAAATGGAAGTACCACAGTTGCAGGTTATGCGCACACGAACACCAGCACCATGAAAGAGCCACGTGGACACCATGACCGGCTTCTAGAGCTATGTGACTAGCCAGCCAAGATGCGGCTAAGGGAAGACTACCAGAAATATGATCATAAAGTTATGTACTACCATGACAACACCACAGGGTTATGGAGATGCCACGACCGACACCACAGTGACATCTGAATGCCATCACCACCACCCCACTGCAGGCATGGAATATCATGACCACCACAGTAGGCATATGTGACCACCATGACAAATACCACCACCACGGTAGGAGAACTATATGAACACCACTACCACCAATGTTGTGGTTTTGTGGATACCACCGCTGCGCTGCACTGCACAATTATGTCAACACCGTGACGAACGTGCATCCCTCCACTAACACAGTTGTGTGGAAACCGCAATGTCGTCGATTTACGTGAATACCTCCAACACCGTCACAGTTACATATGGACCACAACCAACAATATGGAATTCTGTGAGCACCATGACCATCGCATTTACGGAACCACAACCCCCACCCCTGCAGTCGTGTGTAATGTAAGTTCCGCCACCACCACCAGCCACGTCACTGCCCCTACCGCTGTCAGCATTGGGTGAATACAACCACGGCAGCTGTCCCGAAGTTACACGAAGACCATGACCAACTCCAGGAAGTCACAGGATTACCACCACCACTGCCACCCTGGAGTGCTAGGTGAGGGTCACTACGAGTGTCACAGACCTGAATCATGGCCCCCAGGTCTGAAGCAATCTGCCCTCTTACCATCAATATTTAAGGAAACTTATTTCTACCCCTCATAACACGATACAGCATCAATCTCCGAATCTCTGCCTATCACGCGCAAAAGTATCCCATCCTCGTTCCGATGTGCATTTCCCTGATGTCTATAAGGCAATGTGATCCATCTCGCATGTGTTGGCCATGTTCACCCCTTTTTCCATTAACTAACTGCTTTGATCTTGGGCCCAGTTTCCTATTATATTCCTTATCTTTCTATTATAGACTAAGGGGATGATAATCTCCCATTCAGTCATTTCTCGTTTGATGGTGTCTGCATTTTACCTAACACAAACTGTTACTGCAGTTAAACACTGTACCAATTCCTGTAACCACACGTCTGTCATTTTCTGTATGGCTCTGGAGGGTCCTGTCTTGCACGAGAAGGGCACAATATTCTCCTAAATGGTATTTCACAACATTGATTTATGATTTATCTACGCATTCACTTCTTTAAGTGTTTTCGGTAATGTTTTCCATTTGGCTTTTTAACCTATTTGGAATTCACTTGTCTGTACAGGACGCGGCGTGAGTCAATAAAGTTGGCCTCCAGAGGGACTGTGATTTACACCAGTACCACTGACCTAGTAGTTCATCCAAGTCTTTCTGCAGTGATGTGCCAACTTCGTGGTATATTACATTCTTATTTTCGGTGTGGACCTCTACCTGAGCTCTATTCTGCTATACTTCGTGTGTCAATCCCACATCTTTTGTGTATATTTTTCCTGAAGAACTTTAAAATCATGTTCTGAAATCCCTCCACCACTCAAAAACTGGCTTCTGTTTGAGATTTCATATTACCTTGAGAAGAACTTATATTTGCCGTTAAGCTTTTTATCCATAATCGTTGGAGTGTCTCCGTTTTAGATATTATTTATTGCCTTTAGGAAGACTTTGTGGGTTTTATGGCATTTACCCTGTACTTTTCTTCTCCAACGTATTCCAACACATTTTTTTTTTTTAATTTTGGTTACCAGTGAGGGTGACATTTTGATTTTTCCATTGTACTTCTAATCTGGTTTTCACCAGCAGAGAGAAAGTCTATCGAATTGCAGGTATAAACAGAAAACTCAATCACTGGGCTCCAGAGATGCACAAAGAATTACGAAAACTGAACAATGGGACTCAGAAAACCTCCCCAAACCAGAGAAAACCTCCCAGTGGGACTGAAAGATGGGCTCACAAAAGAAAGTGTAAGTCTTGGAGTCTGGATCTGAAAGTTCCTGCATCTGCATCATAGGAGTTCCAGTAAAAGGAGAGACAAAAACGGGGGGGAAGAAATAATTCAAGAACAAAGAGAATGAAATGTTCAGTGTTGGAGGGAGACGGGAGTGTCTATATTTTCAAGGCTCATAGAAGAAAGATGAAAAGACCCACTCGTGGATGCACGGAAGCCGCGTTTCAGGACAAAAGGACCCAGACAGAGATATCCTGTGAGTGCTCCGTGAGGGGAAGAGACACCAGCTACTTACAGAGAGTTCTCCTGCCCGCTCGGGAAGTCAGAAGAGAAGTATTGAGCTGAGAATCTTACATCCACCCAAACTGGCATTCAAGTGGGAAGACAAAGCCAGGACTCAGAAAGCTAACCACCCCCAGACACTCCCTGAAAGAATTATTCCAGAAGAACAATGAATACAAAACACAGGAGGACGTGGGCTAGGAGAAAAAGAATAAGGAAAGAATCAACAAGAGTCACAGGTACATCTGATGCTTAATAATTATTGACGCGTAACTTTAAACATCTATTTTACAGTTACAGGGAACGAAATCTCAGAAGACCCCGACTCAGCTGGCCAGGGCAGACACAGAGGCTGGAGCCAGCGAGAAGAAGGGGGAAATCAGAAAATGCACGCTGGGCACACTGGGCACGTTGGGCACCACTGTGTCTTGTGGAGGCAGCACAGAACTGATTAACCGTAGCGGCAAAAACAATGTACGTTTACATGCGTGCAAAAAATTGTAAAACCCTGGGGCGCCTGGGTGGCTCGGTCAGTTAAGCATCTGATTTCAGTTCAGGTCATGATCTCATGGTTCCTGAGCTTGAGCCTGGAGTCGGGTGAGCCCTGCTTCTCTCTCTCTCTCTCTCTCTCTGCCCCTCGCTCACTTGTGCCCTCTCTCTCTCTCAAAAAAAATTGTAAAACACTGTAAAAAACAGGATGACTGGCCCCCTCCCCGCCAAAACTGCTAGAGAACAGAAGGAGGAAACAAGTAAAATCATTCCAGCCAGCAGAAAGAAGGAGGAAATCAGAAAATGCACAGATAAAAGACAGAGAAAAATATAAACTGAAACATCAGCAATGGGCCCAAACATCTCAGTAATCGTAATAATCATGATTGACTGAACCCACCAATTAAAAGTCAAAGCTTTCACACTGGTTAAGAATAAGTTGTGTAAGTCACATGAGGTCACAAAGACAACACTGAAAAGACAGAGCAGATTCTCTCCCAGGCAAAGGCCAGCAAAATAAACCAGGGATATAACCAGGAGAGTAACTCACTCACAATCGTAGGAAACAAAACACGAAATAAGCTTAAGAAACGTGCAAGACCAAATTGAAGAAAACCTTTCATGAAGGATGAATAAATAAAAGAAGGCCCTCATGAAGGATGAATAAATATGTGAGCAGACGTATCATGGTTTTGGGCTGCAAGATTCCATACTAAAAGCATGCCAATTCTCCCCCAAATTAATCTACAATCTTAGTGGGATGCCACATGAAGTCTCAACAGGATTTTTTTCCCACTGCATGAAAAGTTAATTCCAACGTGTAATCATAAAGGAAGACTTTGAAGAACGCAAATAAATTTCCGAGGAAGATGAAAATGACAAAGAACCAGTGATAACTCCATGAAGCTGACTTGGGAACAATCCTGCACGGAGTGTAGTGATGCGGGAGAGGCCGGGGACCCCGAGGGGCTCCCACGGGACCAGCCAAGAGGGCCCTGGGCTGCACAAAGGATGGAAATCAAACGCAAGCCAGCAGGAAGTGAGAGCTGAGTTTAGTGAACACGTATAGAGAGATACAGACGGAGCATCCAGGAGACTCAGAAGGGAAATGAGGGAGTCTCGTCTTTATTCTGGATCTGGGGGTTTCTACTAGATGGTGGCCTGGTGCACACGTCCCCTCAGGCATCCAGGAACCAGTGAGAACAAAGACAAGGACCCAGGTGTTATTCCTTGGAGCAGGGGGCCTTGGTGTCAGTCAAAGTGTCTAGCTTGGAGGTCTGGAATACGTGTGCGATGGTTTCTAGTCGGTCGCACATGGCCCTTGCTCAGATGTGATCTGCTCTAGAGAAATCACTAACTCCTTGTCCCTTACAAGGAGGACAATCACCGTCTGCATCACAAGGCATATGGAGAGTGGGGTGGGGGTACAGGTCCTAGCAAGATACAAGCCGGAAAAGAAGCAAAGTTAAAAAAACCAGCTTTTTCTCTCATGGGAGAGCTTCCCCATCTCAAAGGGGTGGAGAAGAAAAGGGCAGATGTATCTGTGGGAATCACTGATGAACAGATAAGGGGCCAATAAACGTTGAGTACGTGATGGGCTCACAAGAGCCCATGCTGCTCAGTAAGGTCGGGTACGCCGTGTGCTGTTCACACGCGGCAGGCTCTCCTTACCCCATCCCCGAAAATAAATCTCGGAAGGATTAACGAGCTCAAGCTAAGGAACAAACTTACAAAAGCATTATAAGAAAACCCAGAATACTATTTCTGTAACACGACCTAAAACTCAAAGGCCATACGGTAAACCCAAGAAAACTGATAAATTATTTGTAAGAAAAGACCAGCGACATAAACATCATGATTAGGAAAAATGCAATAAATTTAACCGGGGGAAAAAATTAATGACCAGACTACCCAAAGAGTTTCTATGAGTCATTAAGGAAGCGCATCCACTCAAGGAAAAAAAAAATGGGCAAGGAAACGAACCGGAAATTCACGGAGGAAGACAAACAGCTGACCAACGTGTCCGTAAAGACTAGCGATCACAGCAATTAAAATAAATGCCAAACAAAAAGATAATTTTCCACCCAGCTGAGCAGTCACACTGGGTGAGGGCCCTCCCTCATGTTCCTCTAGCGTGTGTAATTTGGTGAAACCTTTCTGGAAGACTCTTTGGAAGTATCTATGGAAATGGAAAATGTGTTTCCCTTTGACCCAGCAACTTCATTTGTAGAGCTTTATTCACGCGTCAGTGTGTGAAATTGTATGTACAAAACATTCATTGCCTCGCTGCCAGCACAGAATGACAATGTGAGCCCCCTTCTCAAATGTTTACCAATAAACCCACGGCTAAACACTTAGGGCACATCCAGACTAAGATTCTGAATGGGGCCGTTTTATGAATGATTTAAGCTCAGAGTCTCCAGGAGACACCCCTACTTCCTCCACATCGCCCCCTTTGGGGCAGAACACTGGTTAACTGCAGACATCAGAGCTAGTGTAGAAAAATACTAGTTCAGGGGCGCCTGGGTGGCGCAGTCGGTTAAGCGTCCGACTTCAGCCAGGTCACGATCTCGTGGTCCGTGAGTTCGAGCCCCGCGTCAGGCTCTGGGCTGATGGCTCGGAGCCTGGAGCCTGTTTCTGATTCTGTGTCTCCCTCTCTCTCTGCCCCTCCCCCGTTCATGCTCTGTCTCTCTCTGTCCCAAAAATAAAAATTAAAAAAAAAAAAAAAAAAACATTGAAAAAAAAAATTAAAAAAAAAAAAAAGAAAAATACTAGTTCAAATTGCACATTATTGCACATTACGCTTTAAGGTAATTTCAAGTGGCAGATACACAGGAAAGCCGACTGATGTCATCGATGGCAGGGTAAATGCACGTGCTGGCAGGAGTGACGACTGGGGCAAACTCGTGCGGCGTTTTCTCCCGAAGCTGGATGTGTGCATTCCCCATGAGCCAGCATCTCCGCTGAGAAGAGAGAGATGGACCCATCTGCCCGCCACATAAATGCACAAACGTACTCACGGTAGCACTGTGCATGAAACCCCTAAACTGGAAAGAAAACCAAGTGTCCACCAGCAGTGTGATGGATAAATAGCAGTGGAGTCGCTTCACCTGCCAACTCCCCACCCCCACCCGTGCCACGTGTCCCACGGCCTGTGGGAAATATGTGATCTCCCTTGCCTGCAAGCCCCCCTTCCCTCCCAACTCCTTCCCTCCTCCCCTTCCCGAACCATGCCAATCGTCAGTGATCCCCATCGAAGATCAGACTCGGAGAAAGGGCCCCTCCCTGCCTAAGGCAATAGCGTTCCTTATCCCGTGAGAGCACGTTCTGTGTTCTGCGTCCACGGAACCCACGCCTGTGTGCACGGTGCCCCTTCACTGTTATACCGGACGCTCGGTACTTACCGGGTAAGAAAGTCACGCTGCCGGGATTCAAAACAGGGGAAATTTAAACCTTTAAAGGCTCTCTCTCACTGCCATCCCTCCCTGACTGTCAACGCCTGAGACCCCAGCGCCCCCTCCAAAGTGCTGAGCTAGTGCTCTGTGCCATCGTCCCCAAATCTGCACCCGTCTGTATGCCGTCACCGAGAAGACTGCAGGGCCGGGCCTTTCTCCCTCTCCGCTTTCCAAGCGCCTCACACGTGATGGGTACAAAATAAATGTGTGTTGGGCGCATTCACCAAGGCTAACGAGGTTAGAGATGCTTTCCGGTCCCTCCAGTGATCAGAAGCAGACAGTGTATAACACTTCATTTGATCACGCAGGAGGCTCACGAACCATAATTTTCTATTAACTTTTTATTTCACTTATTAGCACCCATTTGTGCTGGTTTCTGATATGTAGTATATTTCAACATTCTCTGTGTTTCCCTGAAATTATTCTGGAATACAGATAGGACTGTTCTACAGGCCTTTCCCTGTAGCTGAATTAGTACAAGTGACTGGGAGAGAGTGCGCACGGACAGCTCAGGAGGAGTGTGGGAAAGGGGGGGGCGCTCACCCCAGCAAAGGAAGAGAGGAGCAAAACTACATTCTATCTGCAACGGGCATGTCTGTCATTATCTCAAAAAAAAAAATTCTTTTCAGGGAATAACATGTATCCTATAACCCTACAGCTATAAATTTCAACATCTGCTCTCAGTTTACCTGGAGGCCAATTCTTCCCCATCTAGGGCAGCGTCCTGGACACAGGTACAGGTCACCTGCGGCTGGGGCTACAGGTGCATTTCCTACAAGGTCAATGGGTTGACATTTTCCCCATTTAACCACATGCTTAGAGTTTCCCAATGATTATTTATAATTCTAAGATGAATATGTATTCTGTGAGTTAGCTACCTAATCTCTGAGCCTGAATGCTACCAACTGGCATGCGCCCTTTTAAGGCAAGGATACCATAATTCCACAATTCAACCCTTGGCGCTTGGATGCGTCAAGCACTGGTATAAAAGTGACCAAGAAAAACCGCTGGCTTCCAATTTCACTCCTCTGTCTTCTGTCCGTGGAAAAGCATGAGACCATAGTTGCTGGTCGGGCCAAAAACAAGGCCCTGAAAAACGTGCACAGATTTCTGCATTTCGCTCGCTAGCCAGGCGAGAGTGGACTTGGGACCCACACAGCCCTAGGTTACAGACTCACTTCGTGGCTGACCACCGGGGCGAGCCTCAGCAAATCACTGGACACTCTAAGTGCCTGTTTCTTCGAGCGTAGGGTGAGATTACCGTGAGAAACACAGGAGACCGCGTGGGGTTTAAGCAAGCAGCATTACGCTAACGCATCACCTCCACGAGTGATAGATACTGTACTCCGAACACTGACTATACATCCTCAGCACGGTCCTGCAAAAGGCATTTCCAATCGGCTTTTCATAAAACTTGTTCCAACTGACACATCGGCTCACGGTGTGGGAGAGCATCTTTCCCCTCCCTCTTTGCCAGCTCTCAGGATGCCGTTACGGGTGATTCATTTGCATTTTGTAATTTATCCGAGTATCATAATTTTTACAATGAACTTTACTCCTCATAAATGACGTGTTACTGACAATTCAATGCCCTGTCTCTTCCACCCAATCCAGGGAAACGATGTACAATCGGAATAGGTCCTGCCCCCACCCCCATCCCTCCGAGACCCTTCTCACTGTGCCCTGTTATCCAGAGCACCTTCCTCCCACCCCATCCAGACAACTGCCACTCACCTTCGGACTTTAGACCCTCCATGAAGTCACGTACCTCTGGCTCATTTCATTCAGCATGACCGCGCTTTTTTGTGACTAAGTTTCTCATTTTCATAAAGTTCCATTTATCTATTTTCCTTCTGCTCCCTGTGCTTGTGGGGCCATATTTAAGAAACCCCTGCCTAATCCAAAGTCACAAATATTAATCCTTGTGTGTTTTCTATGAGTTTTGTGCTTGTAGCTCTGACATTCAGGACTTTGATCCATTTTGAGTTCACTGTCCTATACGATGCAAGAAAGACTCCAACTTCATTCTTCTGCATGCGAACATCCCCTTGTCCCGCACCATCTGCTGAAAAGACAATTCTCCACTGGCACTCTTCTCAAGAATCAACGGACCACAAATGTATGGGCTTACTCCTGGTCTCTCAATTCTGTTCCACTGATCTAAGTGTCTACACTTTGGTCCGTAAAATGTGAGTCCCCCAAATTTCGTGCTTCTTCATCAATTCAGTTTTGGCTATTTGGGGGCATTGATGCATTTTTAAATTACTTGATGAGTTATTTAATTAAGCCCATTTGACTAGTTTATTTGGTTAGTTGCTGACTTCTTCACCACCACATCAATTCCAGGAGAGAAGAGACCACCTCTCTTTTTTTATTCCTGATTGTATTGAGAACGAGACACACAGTGTAAATCAGTGCGATTTGTTGAATGAATGAATGAATGAATGAGTGACTGAATTCTCAATTTTGATAACGGTAAATAAAAACAGCCTCAATGTTCAAAAATAGGACAATGTTTAAGGAAGTTATAATACATTAATAGCATAGAGTATCATGCAACTGTTAAAAAACATACCTTCTGATAATATTTAATGATTTGGAGAATCGCTGAGGCTGATCTCAATTTTGCATAAATGAAAATAAAGGGTGGAAAAAAATGAGGGAAATTTTAATAAAAGTCATCATGGAAGGCTGTGATTACGCTTGAGTTTAATTTCTTCTTTTCCTTTTCTCTATTTTCTACTCTTTCTGCAATCAGCAGGTGTCACTTCCATAAAAGAAAGCCAAACACTATTAACTAAAAGTACACAAAGGCATCCAGTTGTGCACAGACTTCTGGATTTGCAGTCACAGTCGATGATCGCCCTGCTAGGATTCTGTTGCTTGTGGAGTCGACCCCTAGTGACTTAGACGGATTCAGATTCTACTGGGGAGGTGGCCACATGGGAGGAACTGTGCCCTGGACAGCCAGGGTTGAAGATAGGATATGGGGTATAAAATTAATATAAATATGCCCCTACCCCAGTCTCATTTCTGACATGGTAGAACATCCCTTAACCACTTGTGAGAACCCAGGGCCGGGGCGGGTTTGTGAACCTCACCTCTTCCAAATCCCCAGTGGGGACCAGAGGGGACCAGAGCTACTGAACCCACGCAGGTGCTGCTACCCACGCAGTCAGGGTTCAAATGTCATCAACTAAAATAGCTTGGAATTTATTGGAAAGTTACTATCCACACTGAAGGAACGGCCATACCTAACGGCACTAACATGACCAATATTGGTAAGGATTTTTTCATTTAAAAGGTCATGGATGTAAACTCATCGATGGTGGCAAAGGTCAGAATGCTGGACACCCTACTGACTGTTCGGGCTTGAGGGAGCCTGGAGGGGCTTGGGAATCTGCTTTAGGTCTTAGGCAGGTGCCCGGGTGGACGTCCCGTGCATGTAAATGTGCTCACTGATCTGAACATTTAAGCTTGCATGGTTTATTCGGCACTGACTAAAAAATTAAAAAATAAAAAAGGTCATTGCTTTTAAGACAGCCCTTGAAATTATTTTTAATGCTCATCTTTTTCTGGCAAATAACGTGTGTTCATCGTACAAAACTTTGGAAAATACCAAGGGCATCAAAACATGAAGATCATTTATAATCAATCCTCTGGCACAACTTGGCATTATGATAAATGCCACGGGAAGCCCTCTAACAGCTCGGCTCTGTTCTCTGGCTTCTGGGGCTGCTGGCAAGCTCTTTATCAATGCCCGCAGCTGCGGCCGCACAGACCCACCCGCCCTGATCACGTCTGCTCCCACCATTCAGCCGGCTTCCTCCCGAAGCCTTCAACGCCAGCTGCGGGTTCCTACAGAATCATTCACTCCCCTCCAAGACGGGCCTGTGCCGCCACTGCTGTGGCCCCAAAGCAGGGTATGCCTGCTTGACTCGCTTTCTTGACTCGCTGCCTTGTGGGGCAAAGGCACCTGCATCAGGAGGCACGGTGACCAGGGCTGCCGTCAGGGCCCTGTCCCATGACAGAACTCTTTCTCGGATAAAGGGACCTCTGACCTCTCCCACAGAAGGCAGAGGCCGGTCCTGACCCCTGGAGCTCTGGGCAACTGAGCCGCACTCCAGGACGAGGGCCGCGGCCGTCCCGAACAGGAAACACTCATCTGCCACCTGGCAGGCCTGGGGCCGGCCACCTGCAAATGCTCACTCGTCTCACTGCCCTGGGGCCCTCGTGGACAACCGCCGTGCTCACCCCCACTTTAGACGAGGGACCTGAGGCTCACATGCACCCTGGGGGAGCAGCAGGTGAAAGGCGGCCCTCGTGCCCAGAGCCCCGGGGACCTGCTGTAGCGGCCGAGCAGCCATGTGCCTGCACGGCGGGCACGTGGGCGGGCGCCCGGGACAGCCTGTGGGGACAAGCGGGCACTGACACAGGTGACCACCTGCTTTCCGCTTTCCTGTTTCCCTTGTCCGGTTTCTTTTCACTGCCCGACAGGGAGGACATCAGCCATCTGGGTACAGCGAACCCTCACGTCTAGGCTTCCTCCTCTCTTCACCTTTCATCTCACAGGGCAAATTATACTAACACAAGTGCCATATAGGCTTCTATCAAAGGAGCCAGGAAGCCCTTGTAAATGCTGGCTGCAGGCATGTGTCACCCGTCTCGCGCACGCCGAGGACGCTGAGTCACAGGGAGGAAGTATGACCGGGGCTCGCTTCAAAGGAAACCACTGTGCTCAGTCTCGTCTGAAAATCACAGCAGTGCGATTGGCCGTATCTGCTTTTCAAAGCCGAAGGGAAAGGGGGAAGAAATACTCCAGAAATACATGCTGGTGTTGCAGCTAAAGCCGCGTCACAGCTGCTGTGTGAAGGAGGCAAAGCTGACCAGCCCTTTTTATTCAAGCGTGTCCTCATTTACCACCGCTGTCCTCACCCTGACACTGAGCTAGCCGCTTGGTCCCAGAACATGCCATGTCTCCCCTGGGCCCCCGGTTCTCTTCACCCATCCCCCACAAAATAAACAAACAGATTATTGGACAGGATGGCCCCGGAGGGTCCGCTCAGCTCCCTGTGTGCACCGGGGGCCAAGAGCCTTCTTTCCTGCAGACCCACCGGGCCACAGGTCTCAGTCCTGGGCCTCTGGTGCACTGGACAGCACTGTGTGTGGGGGCCTGGCTTTGCGTCCACGCAGCGCCACAAGCCCTTTGCCCGGAGCTGCCCAGCTCTCCTTGCTCCTAGGACGCAGCCGTCAGCTGCATCTGCCCTGGAAAGGCTGCGAACAGGGCCGGGCCGGCTCGGAAGGCGTCTTGGGATCTGTCCAGACAGCCCCGTTTCGTGCCCGCCGGTGGTGACCTGGGTCTTCTCTCTTTTTATCTTGGTCAGTCTCGCTGGGCTTATCCATCTCATTGATTTTCTTTTTCACAGAATCAGATTTATGTTTCATTGATTTTTTTTTTCCTATTGACTTCCTGTTTTTCACTTCATTGATTTCTGCCTTTACCTGTGTTCTTTCTTTCCTGAGGCTTTCTTTCCGTTTGTTTTGTTCTTCTTTCTCAGTGACCCTTAGATTATTGGTTGGAGACGTTTCCTCTTTTCCAGCGTAAGCATTTGGCGCCATAAATGCCCCTCCCTGCTCCGTCGGAACACGCAGCGCACAAACTTTCATACGCTGTGCCTTCATCTGTATTCAATTCTGTATATTGTTCCATCTCCTTTGAAATGTCTCCTTTGTCCTTTGTTATTTATAGGCCTGTTGCCTAATTTCCAAGTGTTGGGAGGTTTTCCCGTTGCCTTTCTTTATGAATTTCTAATTTGAATCCATTCTGGATTTCGATTACTTTAAATTTGCTTAGATGTGTCCTACAGCTCCAGGTAGGGTCTGCCTTGCTGGCTGTTCCGCGGGCCCTTGACAAAAACGTTTATTCTGCTGTGGCTGCACGAGTGGTCCGTGGGCAACCGCTAGACCCTGCTGTTGACTGTTGCTCGGTTTTGTGTATCCTTGCTGATTTTCTGCACGAAGCCCACGAACGGCTCGGGTGGGCTGCTGGAGGCTCCCACTATGACCGTGGGCACGTACAGGCATTTTTGTACTTGTCTCTGTCCCGAGAATGGGCTCACGTCACACACACATTGCTACATCATGCTCTTCTTCCTGTTTCTCGTGAAAATCTTTTCCAGTCAACCATAACAGGACTCGAATTCTCTGTTTTAAATGGCTGCATGTTGGGGCACTTAGGTGGCTAAGTCAGTTAAGCATCTGACTTCGGCACAGGTCATGATCTCCCAAGGTTCATGGGTTTGAGCCCCGCATCAGGCTCTGTGCTCACAGCTCAGAGCCTGGAGCCTGCTTCAGATTCTGTCTCCCTCTCACTCTAACCCTCCCCTGCCCATGTTCTATTTCTCTTTCTCAAAAATAAATAATAAACATTAAAAAATATGTTAATTGGGACACCTGGGTGGCTCAGTCAGTTGAGCATCCGCCTTTGGCTCAGGTCATGATCTCATGGACCGTGGGTTCAAGCCCCATGTCAGGCTCTGTGCTAAGAGCACAGAGCCTGGAGCCTGCTTCAGATTCTGTGTCCCCCTCTCTCTCTGCCCTTCCCTGCTCATGCTCTGACTCTCTCTCTCTCAAAAATAAACATTTAAAAAACATACTTATTTTTAAAAATTTTTTTAAATATAATTTATTGTCAAACTGGTTTCCATACAACACCCAGTGCTCATCCCAAAAAATTAATAAAGATAAAAAAATTAAAAAATAAACATCTGCACGTTTTCGCCTGGTGTGAACGCACCACAATCCACGCCCCACCCCCGTCCGTTATGGGACGTTGTGTGAGGGGTGGCATAACTCCCAGGGACAGTTCCGCTGGCTTCTCAACCGCGATTCTGACAGAGGCTGATGCTGCTCGAGACAGTCGGGGGTGGCCTGCGGGAGGCAGTGGGGGGAGGGTGGGTGGCACAGGTGAGTCTCCATTGAGCCCTTTAATAAAAGGAAGTGTGGCTCGGGCCACAGCGGACGAGCCGTAGGAAAGCCCTATCCACCTTCTCGAGACAAGGAGCAGCTGTGTCTTGGGCAGAGACGGACGAACCCGCCATTGCAGGTGCATTCGAACCAAGGCCCCAAATGTCCGCAGGACAGGACAGAACTCTAAAAATAGAATATGCACCGAGCCACGCCCGAACGCAATTCCACCACGTTCCGTCCGTGAGCCGAGTCTCTCCCTCGTCGTCCACAGCTAGAATGTGAGCGGCTCAGACAACGCAGGAAGTAGCGAGGAAGACGCGTCAGCTTAGAGAAAAGGAGGAGGGGGCCACACACCCTCGGGACTGTCACCTGGTAAGGAAGGAGATCAGCTCTGCAGGCACCAGCGAGCCACCGAGGGACAGAAGGGACAGCGTCCGACCGGCCCCTCCAGTAGATGGGGAGCATCCCAATTCCAAGGGGTCGCAGCCCCGGCCACCAACAGGAGGTGGCTGATGTTCATGTCCCTCTGACCCGGGCCAGTCTGAGTGGAACGTCTTCCCCCTCTCTGGGCTGACGCCGGGCCCACTGTCACCTCCGAGGCATTTCTTGCTCCGACTCTCCCTCCTTGAGCATCCCCCGCCCCCTCCTGCGCACATATGGTCAGTCTCTGGGGCCCTGGACACACCCCTGCCCTCCATGAAGCCTTTCCTGCTAGTTCCAGGCCCGCTCGCCCCTCCCCAGGCCACCAGCACCTTACTGAACACAAAACTTTGTCTTTTTAATTTTTTTAGGTTTCTTTTTTTTTTAATTTCTTTTCATGTTTATTTATTTTTGAGAGAATGTGAGCAGGGGAGGGGGAGAGAGAGAGGGAGACACAGAATCCATAAGCCGGCTCCAGACTCTGAGCTGTCAGCACAGAGCCCAACTCGGGGCTCAAACCCATGGACCGTGAGATCATGAACTGAGCCGAAGTCGGACGCTTACCCACAGGAGCCACCCAGGCGCCCCTGAAATTTTGTCTTGTTAAAATGCAGCAACTTCTCCTGCTCGAGGGGATCATACATTCCTTCTGGAAAATAGCCCCGAACCTCCTTCGAAGTGACGATCCCCTCACAAGGCGAGGGACGAAGGGAGCCGCGGAAACACTCACTGCGTCTACTTCCCCCGCTCTGTTTCCTAAGTCCGGCTCTCCCGGGAGGTGGGGGCGCACGGACGTGCTCAGTTTAGCCCTCTGTGTGGACACGCCCTGCTGACGTCAAGCTATACAATATTTAACCTCCATAACGACCACTCACGGCTCTCATTAAAGCTGCTTCTCTTACCGAACCCTTCCTGTAATTAGCTTTAAAGAGAAGCCTCGGGTCTGCTAATAACGCTGCCCATCCGCAGAGCAGCTCTAGCGGACTCCGTTCGTGCCAGTTCACAGAAAGAATAATTACCCAGGAATTTTTTTAACCAGAACAGAGTCCAAAATGTGCCTCTTTGGACTTACATTCTTAATAGCCAATTACGCATAAAGAGGCCCCGGGTCACCCTCCTGACCTTCTGCTCTGACCGTCCTGACCCTCCTGACCTTTTGCTCCCTCACGTTCCGTGGCGCCCCACAGCCACCTGACCGCCGTCTCCACTGTGCCCTGCTGATCAGAGGCTCTGTCCCCAGGGAGGTCCTGGGAAGAGCTGGCGGCTCACTGTCCCCGCAGCTGTGGCTGGTGGCCTTGTCACATGCGGAACCCCCCTCAGGAGTGACTTCCTTGACAGCAGGTGCCTTTTGACTTCTCTTGGGTCCTCAGGGGCCCCAGGGGCGGGTTCATTCTGTGGAGGCACAGAGCCCTGGGGCCCTCACGGAGAGCTCCTTAGCCCTGGGTCCTGAAGGCTGCCAGAGCATCATTAGAATAAAGGCCAAGGCGGGGTGGAGAGCAGGGCCCAGACGGGAAGAACTGAGCGAAGGCCAGAGGGGCCGCTGGTTTGGGGGGAAACCAGCGGTTTCCTGCGGCTGCAGTATTGGGGCCTGGGGGGCAAGAGACGAGCTCGAGGGCCGATCGGGAACGTATGTGTCTCCTGACGAGGCGCCGGGTGGACCTCTGTACACAAAAGCCGGTGGCAGAGAGCGCTCAGTCGGGAAGCCGAGACACATATGTTACAGAGATAAATGATTCACCCCATTTAACAGAAAAAGGGTGAAAATATATATTTGCCTCACTAGATGCTGAAAAAGCCCCGGGGAAAATACAACGACCATTTCAGAATTTTTTTTTTTTTTTTTTTTGAAAACTAGGGTTATAGGAGATATTTCTTAATGTGGGCTCCAGCAGCCCTGGTGGGGGAGGCATAGACGGGGCACATCCCGGCCACTGTCCCGGCCCTGGTGGGGGGAGGCACGAACAGTTTGTGGTGATTCTGCCTCAACTGGAAGTCAGTACTTACGCACGTGCGGGACCAGCGGTCAGGTGCTCGCACCCCACGGGGGACCTCCAGCCGCTCGGTAGGCCATCCCTGTACTTAAGCCCCCTCCCTCCCCAGAAGATATTCCTTATTCACTGCATACTGCAGAACGTTTACGCTGAAATTCAAATTTTTCTTTTTGTTCTTTACTCAGGAAATACGCACAACTGGTCTTTTCCCTCCATTTCATCCGAAGCCATCGGACTTCTGAACGAAATCATTCCATCTAACGTCATTGGTCCTTGACGGTTTTCACTTAAAGGGCTGAGTCCTCACCGTACTTCCTCGGAAGCCACCAGACCTCCGGGGCAGCGGCGCTCTGGGGTCTGGGCCCGGCCGTGTCCACCCCAAGGAGCGAGGCCCGGACACCGAGGTGCAGGCCGCTCACTGGGGGCGCGGGGACGGGGGATGCCGCGACAGCAGCGGCTCCCACGGGGGCCGGGCCTCCACACATGCCCTCTGCCTCCCGTGGGGGCACGGGGAGGTCTGGAGCCCCACCGCGGAGGGGCCCGAGGGGGCTCGGGGTCCGGGCTTCCGGGCTCCACCCAGGCCGTGTCCCCGTGCGGAGGCGGTGTGTCCAGGTGAGGCTGCGGGAGCCACACGCCCTGGGGACGAGCTCCCGGCTCGAAAGCCAGACTGTCCGTGGGCTTGCACAGTCCCCCCCGCCCCCCGGCATCCTCCATTACCAGGACTGTGTGCACACGACACGTGGCTCGTGTTCCTCACAAACAAGACAGACACGCAGGGATGAAATGCAGTGGAGACGAGGGGAAGACACACGTTTACTCCTTACAGGATTCCAGCGTGAGCAACAGCTCATCTTCCCCAGAACCATTCTCTCTTAGACGCGAATACAAAACGAGTGAAGTGATCAGGTATTTCTGGAAACCTGACATTTACTGTTTTCTAACAAGAAAGAAAACAGCCCCTGTCCAAAGTCATCACAAGTCATCTGATGTATGTCTGTGTGTGTTGTGTGTGTGTAAATGGTGTGTGGTAAGTTCGTGTATGGGGTGTGGTGTGAGTGTGGTGTATGCTGTGTGTATAGTGTGTGTGGGTGTGCGGGGCACACGCACATAACACACTGGCTATACTTGTGTCACATAAAAAGAGAGATGGTACGCTTTGTAGATTAAACTAATAATTTTGCCTCTTAATCTCAAAATAATTTCTTAAACTGTTTTTCAAACCACTTGGATGATATTTACATGGAAGCCACATATTATGAGATTTTCAACAATTTAAAAAAAATTCAACTTTCAGGGCGCCTGGGTGGCTCAGTCGGTTGAGCGTCCAACTTCAGCTCAGGTCGCGATCTCACACTCTGTGAGTTCGAGCCCCACGTGGGGCTCTGTGCTGACAGCTCGGAGCCTGGAGCCTGCTCCAGATTCTGTGTCTCCCTCTCTCTCTGCCCCTCCCCTGCTCATGCTCTGTCTCTCTCTGTCTCAAATATGAACAAAAAAACATTTAAAAAAAATCAACTTTCAAGTTTCCACTGCACATCAGACAACAATTTGTTAATCTAGAATTAAAACGGAATCCAATCAGTCGCACGGCGATCGTGTGCCGCGGCCGTGCTGAAGGAGCTCTGCGATGCCCTTGCTCGTGGTGTCACAGGAGGAGAGCACTGAGACGAAGCAGATTTAAGGTATTTTTTAAATATTTTTTTAATATTTATTGATTTTGGGGGAGAGCGCAAGCAGGGGAGGGTCAGAGGACAAAGGGGGACAGAGGATCCGAAGCGGGCTCTGCGTTGACGGGCTGACAGCAACGAGCCCTATGTGAGGCTCCAACCCACAAACTGCAAGATCCTGACCTGAGCTGAAGTCTCAACCGTCTGAGCCACCCAGGTGCCCCAGATTTAAGGTATTTTTATAGACACTGAGGCAAGTGGAAAAAATAACAGTTTAGAAGATTCAGAGAAAGTGAAGTTTCTAAAGACCATCAATAAAGAGCAATAGAACATTTATAAATAAAACACATCATTTCTACCGCCCTGAATATCATCAGATTCACAAATGGGAGAAACAAAATAATATTTTAAAGAGCTCTTGTAAAAACAAGGCTTCATTCCGAGAGAAGCACAACCCCGCACAGGAAGAGAAAAGTCAGTAGCTCTTGGGCTGTTGGACTCTCCTGCAAACAGCCGGTAACTCGGACTGTCAGGAAGAGCGGACGGGAATCTGGCCACCTGAGGGACCCGGTACACAATTCCTGTCTCGGTGTTCAGGTGAGCCCCCGAGGTGAGCTCCTCACCTGGGCTCCCCAATCCTTGCCGTGGGCACTGGGGTTGGTCCTAAATGTGCTCACTTCTTTCCCTGTTTTGAGTCTGCGGTGTAATGTGCTACAGGGAGGGCCCGTCTCTTGGGGACCCTGGGGCGTGTCGCTAGCCCACAGGGTGCAGCTGTCCATCAGGCAGGGTCAGGGCTAACCTCCGGGCCGTGCTGGCCTTTAGAAGGCTCCTCTTGGCGCCCAGCGGCTCTCCTTAGCAACAGACTCCCCCATGCAAACTGGTGCAGCCACTGTGGAAAACAATGTGGAGCTTCCTCAAAAAACTAAAAATAGAACTACTCTACCACCCACCAATTACACTGCTAGGTATTTATCCAAAGGGTACAAAAATGTTGATTCGAAGGGGCACATGCACCCCAGTGTTTATAGCAGTGCTATCAACAATAGCCAAAGTATGGAAAGAGCCCAAATGTCCATCAACTGACGAACAGATAAAGAAGATGTGGTATACACACACACACACACACACACACACACACACACACACACACACTGGAATACTACTCAGCAATGAAAAAGAATGAAATCTTGCCATTTACAACAGTGTAGGTGGAACTGGAGGGTATTATGCTAAGCAAGATAAGTCAGAGAAAGATATCATATGATTTCACTTATATGTGGAATTCAAGGAACAAAACAGATGAACATAAGGGAAGGGAAGGAAAAATAAGATAAAAACAGAGAGGGAGGCAAACCGTAAGAGACTCTTAAATACAGAGAACAAACTGAGGGTTGACGGGGTGGGCGAAATGGGTGACAGGCATTGAGGAGGGCATCTGTGGGGAGGAGGACTGGGTGTCGTATGTAATTGGTGAATTACTGGGTTCTACTCCTGAAGCCAAGACTGCCCTGTATGTTAACTAATTTGAATTAAAAAAAAAAAAAAAGGAAGCAACCCCCCTCCCGTTCACGCCTATCTCTCCCTCCTAAGCTGCTCACTCTGTGGGCCCGTGCGTGAAGCATGCAAACATCGCCTCAGAACCCGCCAAAGACCCGTGGCAGCCCCCAGGCGCACTCAGGCGAAGCCGGCTTGGACTTTCAGACAGTAGAACTTTAAGGTGGGCAGCAGCATAAGCGACACAATTTCTATGGGCCTTTCTCGTCCAAATTTAAAGTAGTTTCAAAATGGAACTGTCACGAAAATATCCATTGTCCTTTGCTGCTGTGTGACCAAAAGAGAAAGCCAAGGGTTGGGCACCCTGAGGT
Source organism: Panthera leo (assembly GCF_018350215.1). Classification (NCBI taxonomy): domain Eukaryota; kingdom Metazoa; phylum Chordata; class Mammalia; order Carnivora; family Felidae; genus Panthera; species Panthera leo. The sequence continues at coordinate 2,999,562 of NC_056691.1, forward strand.
GGGTATCCGAGCACCGCCAGGAGGCCTCCCAGCGTAAACCCAGACCCGGGGGGCTTCGTGTGCAGGAGCCTCCCTGCTCTGTGTGGCCGGGACCCATATCAGCAGCAGGCTTGGTGGTGACACGTGCAGGACTAACTCAACATGCTACGCTCTGAATGCTCCTGTTCCCAGGCACCTTCTCCGTCTTTCAATCCCACACCCTTCATTAATTAACACTACAACTGCTGTTCACACAGTTTGATGTTTCCTAGGCGAGTCAAACCCACCCGGCTCCTGCCCTTCCAGGCTCTCCTCCCAGGTAACTAGATGGAGTTGAAATATCTTTAAACAACAAACCTCGTATATAATATCCTCAAGCGTCGTAGCAGGTGTCTCTACCAGGGGGCAACACCTATTGTTATATAGCAAATGAATTTTCCAGAACTTAGGAAAACTTGCGGGGGAGGGGGTTCCTTAATTTAGAAATAAATTTAAATTGGGACGCTTGGGTGGCTGTCGGTTGGGCGTCCGACTTCAGCTCAGGTCATGATCTCGCGATCCATGGGTTCGAGCCCCACGTCCGGCTCTGTGCTGACAGCTCAGAGCCTGGAGTCTGCTTCAGATTCTGTGTCTCCCTCTCTCTCTGGCCCTATGCTACTTGCTCTCTCTCTCTCTCTCTCTCTCTCAAAAATATACAAACATTAAAAAAAATTTTAAGAAGTAAATTTAAATCAAACCCTTCCCCAAACCCACAGCCTTTAGATTTACAAGCAATGTACAGTCATGTACTAGAGATTACCTCTCTCTCTCCCCGAGATCTTGTAAAGCCAAGAGACTGACAAAACTATTCACAAATCAGCAAACGATTATCACGTTACGATTGTTTTTTTTCAGTTTTGTGATTTTTCAAGAAAATAAGTCCATGATGTTCAACTCAACAACACGGGCAATGAGGAAGCGTGCACCAACAGAGGGCCACGTGATAACGTAAGTCAAACGTGTGCACGAGAAATTGTCCTTAGCATCTGACCTCCTTGCTACGTGGTTCCAAACTCCTCCGGGGAAGCCTGAGCTTAAGTTCACACGACCACCGTTCACGGTGAACCAGGCGATGGCACCAAGCACCGGGTGCCCCCAGGGCACTGCTGCCATTTACTGGAGGCACAATAAAGTGACCCCTGAACCCAGAGGCTGTGGCAGACCCAGCCTTCCGTCCACCTGAGTTCAGCTGATGCTGGAGTTGTCGCAGCCGTAAGACGGCCCGGCAGAGCTGACCTGGTGGGCTATGTTCATCTGAGTCCAGTCATGACTGACCTTTAGAACTAGATGTCTGCCTTCGTTCTCCAAAAAGCAAGAGCAAAGCCCCAAGCAAAGGGAATGATCTGTTTTTGAAGGAAAACTTTAAAGGCAGAAGTTTGAGAATTCTCCCTCCATTTGAAAACGATCTTCTCTGTTCCACACGATAGGTACCTTGGCTTTGCCAAGGTCTGTCTGTTTTAAACATAAGCTCTTTTCTTTCTTTCTTTGTTTGTTTGTTTGTTTGTTTGTTTGCTTCTTAGATAGCAATTATATTAACACACTAGAAGACATATTCTCCAGTGCTTGCTAGTTCACCTCAAAGTGGTCAGGGTTTTTTGTTTCTTTTTGTTTGTTTCTTTCTTTTTGTTTTGGCTCCTGGCTGTGTAATTTAAAGAGGGACTACAAGAAGAAAAACCATTGTCTTTTATCATAAACTCAAGAAGACATGCATATTTTAAGGTGATCGGCATCCCTCAACATATATTACTCCTTTTTCATATGGTGAGATGAAGATTCGATTTAAAAGCAGCCTCGAGGGGATGAGGGGGCCCCATTTTTAACACCGGGGACAACAGCCCTTTGTCAGTACTTTTTAGGCAGTTAACTGCAGTCCACAGTTAACTGCTTCCTGTAATATTTTGGTTCCCAAACTGCCGAGATACAACATTTTATCGAGAATGTGTCTGCTGGATTGTTAAACTGAATCTGTAGCCTGTATGTGCAGGCCAGACGCCCTGCGGGTCTCTCGGTGTGCTGGACAACACCGTGGAGACAGTGTGTGTCTCGTTCCCTTCCAAACAAGCAGCCATGCTTCCGAGTGGCCTGCCTGCTCAGCCCTCCCCGGCTGGAGGACGTGGCCCAGCTGTAGAGCGCAGTGATGGCTCCCCACCACCGTCCAACAGGCTGGAGGCCCGGAGCCTGTGGCAGGCCGACCGACAGGTGCTGGGTATTCGTTCTTTTAACAGCATAAAATACTTGCATAAAGGAGGAATTTTATGGACCACACTGGGCACGACTGTATAATTCTTTGTGTCGAAGGAAAAATCTGGAGCTGCTAGCTCCAAGGCCCACGCTCAGCCCCTTTTGGCCTATTTAAATGGAAGACTATGGCCCCAGGGAAAAAGAGTCCCCAATTCTCTGCTGCTGTAAATCAGAACCCTCAGGTATGGAAGGCGAGGCAGACCTTGCTGGGGAAGGGAGCACCAGCGGCTTACATAAAGCAAGCCAGCATTTGGCCTGCACTGCTGGGAGCTGGGGGGGAGCCAGAGCACCCAGCCTGCCTCTTGGGGCAGACACAGCAGAAGTAGTTCCGCCGCCCGTATCTCCCAGGGCAGGGCGGTCGGCGCTCCCAAGTGTGCTCACTGCCCGGGGCCTGATGCCCACGTCCCCGGGACAGGAGCCCGTGCCCACAGGGGCACTGGCCGGACACATGGCGCAGCGAGTGGGCAGAGGAGCGGACCCCAGGAGAAAGCAGGCCAGAGCGAGGTCCCCCATGGCGAACCTTCTCCCCACGGGTACGCAGCTGGCGCGCCCGCAGCGACCCGTCCCCGCGGCCCCGAGAGCTAGCCCAGGAGCGCGCGCCTGCCGGCCTCCGCGGCCACCCACCCCGCGGCCCGCGCGCCCGCACCCACCTTGACGACGTAGGTGACTCCGGCCCCCAGCACCTGGTCGCTGGCGTGCGGGGCGCGCGGCGGCGGCTGGTCGCCGGGCCGGCCCTTCCTGGCGGCGCGCATGGCCGGGGCGCCGGGGCCGGGGGGCGCGCTGCCGTCCGGGGCGGCCAGGCTGGGCGCGCTGCAGCTGCCCGAGAGCCGCGCGCCCGCCCGCGCCCTGGCCGCCGAGCGGCCGCGGAGGCCCGAGCTGGAGAGTTTCAGGTGGGACACCTTGTGGAGCAGGTGGCCCAGGCTGCCCGGCCCATCGTCGGGCGCCCTGCGCAGCGCGTCTCCGGACACGAGGTAGGGGGCCGCCGCCGGGGCCGCGCGCGCCGCCGAGACCTTGCCGCCGCCGCTCACCGACAGGTTGTGCAGAAGGTCGTCGACCGATGTCACCGAGTCATTCCTGAAGCGGTTGTACTTGGTGCGTGGAAGCATGCCCCTCCGTGGGCCGGCCGCATCCGCCCGGGCGCTGCAGGGGCGAGCGCGGCCCGGCGGGACGCGGCGGCCGGGACAGCGGCGGCGGCGGCGGCGGCGGCGGCGGGGGGGGGGGGGGGGGGGGCGGGGGGGGGAGGGGGAACAGCGGCGCCGCCTCCCCGCTAGCGGCCCGCGCCGCCGCGTCCGCGCAGCCCCGGCCCCGCGCTCGGCTGCGGAGGGCGGCACGCTCGCGCTGCTCCAGTCATCGCTTCCGAAGGGGAGCGCCCCGCGGCTCGGGCTGCGCACTGTGAGAGCGTGACTCACTCCAGAGGAGACCCTTCTCAACAAAGGCCCAGGGAACGCTGCAAATCACTTCCTGTAGCACAAAATAATAATAATAATAATAATAATAATAATAATAATAATAATAAGTAAAAAGAAAGAAAGAAAAAGAAAAAGGAGAGAAAGAAAAAAAGAAGGGAAAAAAACACACATACACCCACTGAGAGCACACTAGAGCCAATCAATTCTCAGATTGCCTTTTCTACATTCCCAGACATTTCCTTCCAACCTTTGCTTGTTGGCCTCCCCATCCCCTCCCCCCGCCACCCCCCACCCCCACCCCGTCCGGTCTCAGCATCTGTGCCAGAGGTCAGTGCAGCCCCTTCAGACGGTCAGGGGAACTTTCTGAAATCCCTTCTTCTGAGCCCGGGGCTTCCTCTCCTCCCCACCCTCCCCCACCTCCCCCCCCCCCAGCCCCCCCGCAGTTCAGCCCTCGGTGTGAGCCCCTAAGGATCTGACAGCCATGCGTTAAAATGTGACGAAGCCTTTTTAAGAATAAGATCTTCAGCGGATCCTCATGAATTCTGATTTGGAAAGCAGCAGAAATTGGTAAATAGCCAAAAAAAAATTTAAAAATTTTAAAAAGGCAGAAAAGAAAAGAATATTCACTCCCAGGTGAACACAAAATACCGATTTCCTGGGTTTTTCTTTTTTCTTTGCAAGTCAACAGAGCAGCCATGACAAGTGCCTTTGTGGCAATGCAGTGCCTCCGGAAAAAAAAAAAAGGAAAGAAAAAGAAAGAAAGACAAATCTGCGCAGGGACTTCTGCACAGAGCAGGATGCCTTCCCTGCTAATGACCAGAGCCCTTCTCAGCTGGGGTTAGGTTGGAAACCTACTTCCAGAAAAGAAGAGGGCTTCTCAGGAATGGCAGCCGGCTCCAGAAATCCATTCCAGAAAGGGGGCTGGGCTTGACGCTTTATCCCAACTGAATGCGCTCAAGGTCTGGAAAAATGTCTACCAAACGCTACAGATACATTTCAGTATGTCTTCTGTTGCTGCTTTGCAACCCTGCAGTAAGGAAGAAAAAAATATACAGCTGCTCTGGTTACACAGCAAATCCGTTTCAGGAGTCAGACTCAGCTGCAACGGACAGGCGCAGGCCTCCTTCCTGTCAGCTAGGAGAACAGGGCGTTGGCGGCCCCACAGAAGGTCGGCGAGCCTCACGCCCGCTGAGCCCTGTCACCGTGGGCCCTGCCGGTCTCTGTCATGCATTGAGATAACCCACCTGACACAGCGGAACCTCCCTGTCCAAATTTCCAGGCAACTCTGTGCAAGCAAATGAATCCACCTGCCTTCTCTAGCGCCCTGCCTTCTCACACCCACGACTAGGCATGTGCCACACGAGGCACCCAGCCTTGCAGAGCTTTATGGAGCAGGTGCAGGTGGGGCGGCTCCTGGCAGGCAGGTGAGGCCGGCCGCTGGGATGCAGGCACGCAGGGCGGCCGCCGCTTCCCTCCCTGGGCGCGGGCACTCATTCTTGCCCTTCCCCTGGTTCGCTTAGCAACGGCAAGTGCACACCCCATCGCCGATGGTGGTGGTCAGCAGAGCCCCCCCAAATCTGAAGCAAAAGCGCCCTATCATTCCCAAACCCCGCTCTTCATTAGAAGCAGACAAAAACAGCAAAATGTGAATGAGATGCTGTTTGTGTGAATGGAAAGGCTAGCAGCGAGCCAGTGATTCTGTGAATGAAGCCGGGCCCTGCAGCCGGTGCCAGGCAATCCCCTGGCTCCAGCGGCCTCAGCCAATGAGCAGCCGCCCCGATGACTCATTCAACAAAGGCTTGCTCAATAGTGGAAGATTCCATTTCAATCAAAGGCGGGATCTTTATTCCAACGGCAGTGTGGGAAAAAAAAAAAAAAGAAGAAGAAGAAGAAAGAAAGAAAGAAAAGCCAGCCTGATTACAAAATGCATGGAGGAAGGCACCGCTGTCACGGACAGAGGAAAAACTAGTTTTTCAAGAAAATTCAAGAACTGTTGGTTCAGGTACCGGTGTGAACAGGGACCGCTCTCTTGGAGGTGAGCTGAGTCCCAAAACTTTCATTGAGCAGTTCATTTACAAGCAAGAAGCAGCCATGAATGTGCCATGCGGTTCGGCATTTATTATGAATGTACAGCAAACGCACATTCAAACCCCAGGCATCTCGCCCTTGATTCTTTTTGTGAAAGGATCATCCAACACGCTGCACGTTGGGAGTCTCCAAGTCGGGGGGGGGAAAAAAAAAAATCCAAAGCTACACGGTTAACCCTTTAGCCAACAGGAGATTTTTATTTCTTTTATTATGATGAGCCATGTGGAGGGAAATTGGCCATTTCAAAATATAATAGTAATATACATTTACTGCATATATGAACATTTATAATCAAAGAGGGTGATTACTATTCCAAGGACACACTGGTACAATAAAACCTCACTGGCCGGGAAGATGATGGCCAAGGGGGTGGGGGTGGGGGTGGGGGTGCACCAAGAGAGAAGCCCGTACCCCTCCCCCCTGGCGGTGCCCGGGGCCCTCACCCAGGGCTGGTGCAGCCTATTTCAGGCGCCATCAGCCTGTGACAATGTAGAGATGGGCAGTCGATGAAATTTTTCATAGCCTGGCAACACAGAAGGGAACCAAAAACGGGAAACCGCTAGAAAATCAGCCTTCAGACTCAAGACTGCCTGGGGTCATTGACGGTAGCCTTTCCAAGATCTTGTGGTTTGCAGAATGTTGTGGTTTCTCTTTTTAAATGTATTAATTTAAAAGTGTATTGGTTTTCTATGGATGCCATAATCACACGATTAGTGGTTTAAAATGATCCAACTGTATTACCTGCCAGGGCTGTAGATCAGAAGTCCAGGATGGGTCACAAGGGGATAAACTCAAGGGTGGGCGGCAGTGGGCTTTTCTGGGGTTTCTAGGGGGAAACCCCTCTCCTTGCCTTTTCCCGCTTCTGAGGCAGCCCTCGTGTTCCTGAAGATGTACATGAGCTGGGCCTGTGGGGAGGGTGGCTCTGCTCCCGAGATGGTTTTATTCTGGCCAGAGGCAAAAAAAATCTAACGTGAACGTTATAACCCAGTGTGCTATAAAAATGTTTAAATATGTGTGAGGTACAAAGGCCATCCAGAGGGGAGCAGGCTGAGTTTGGCCTGTGACTCTGAGGCAGGGATTTCTGGGATCTTCCAGGTCAATGGAGGTGAAGAGACGCCTCAGGAAGAGAGGCTCTGTGGGAGGCATCCCGAGGCCTGCGGGACTCGGCGTTTCCAAAGCCCTGTGTAGATGGTGGGGCTAGAGCAAGGTTGGGAGGCCAGGCCACTAAGACAGCTGGACCCGGAGGGGGTGGGATGACCCGCGTCACCCTCACGATGTGCGTGCGCTAAGACAGCGCAGGGCAGTCAGATTTGTATTTGATGTGGACACCTTGAGCAGTCAGTAATGGGTGCTCTGGGGAGTTGAGAGGGGTGCTGATAACAATACAAGTAAACAGTGAAGTGGTCTTGAGGGAGGGCAAGAGGGGGGAGCTGGAAGGGAGGAGATGGGCTCAGGATACGGTGAGAAGGTACAGTGATCTCCATGTCAAGGGTGGATGCGGGCAAGGGATCAGGTTGGCTTGTCTGGAGGCAGAGCTGAGACAGGGTTTGGGGTACCAGATGCTCCGTGGAAAGCAAGGAAGGCCACAAGAGTGGGCAGAGGGAAGTGGTCCTGCAGAACACCCCCCTCCCTACCTCCCCAATCCTGGATTCCACCCACTTTCCATCCCCAGAAGCCAGAAGCTTGACCCTCCAGCCGAGCTGGCGCCTTTGTAGCTGAGTTCCCGAGGGAGTGGGCGGTGGAGACGGCCTGCCCCACTCACCCCAGCGGAGGAGAGGAACCCTGCTGTGCAGGAGTCTTGGCAAGGTCTTCTGCATCTCCCAAGGAGGGGGATGTAGAACAAAGGCCACGCTTCTGTCTTGGATGACGAAGCTGAGTGAGTCTCATCCATCAGGACACAGAGCTCAGGTGGCAGAGGGTAGGCGATGTCTGGGTCCTGGATGCATGGGGGTGGTGACGCATCCATGGAGAGCCGCCCAGTGCCAAGGAGTGGTCAGGGCTGGAGGCCCGAACTTGAAGGCCATTGGCGTGCAGGCGACATTGAGCTCTTCGGTGGCCGAAGCATACTCAGGAAGGAAGAGGGATGAGGAAGGATCCCAAGAAACTCCACACTTCCAGGATGGGAGCTGAGGAAAAAATGACCAGGAGTTGGAGGCGCGTGTGGAAGCCTGGTCAGATAGACGCCCAGCATCTTAGCTCAGTTGCTATAACAAAACGCTAGAGACTAGGCGGCTCTAACAACAGACTATTCCTCGTGGGGGCTGGAAGTCCAAGATCAAGGTACCAGCAGATTCGGCGTCTGGTGAGAGCCCACTTCTGGTTCCTACATGGCTGTCTTTCCCCTTGTTTTCCTGGTTGGGGGGTGGGGGGGTGAGGGAGCTGCCTGAGGCCTCTTTTATAAGGGCACTAGCCTCTTTCCTGGGGCTCCACCCTCATGACCGACTCACCTCCCAAAAGCCCTGGTCCAAACACCATCACCTTGGGAGCTAGACTTCAACATATGAATTGGGGGGTGAGGGGATCAACATTGGTTTCAAGAGAAAATCAGTGATGGCTAGCAGGAGCGCTAGTGACAATCGTAACTCCTGAGAACATCCCGCCTATCAATAGTGATATGCACCTGTCATACGCTTCAGCTCCTGTGGCCTGTGAGATAGCATTTACACCCCATTCTACACAAAGAGACATGAGGGATCAGAGGGGTTTATGAAGTGGGACAGGGCCACAGAGTTAGGAAGTGGCCAGTGTACCTGACTCTAAATCCATGTTTATGGTCACAACCTCACCCAATTCAGAGAGTTCGAGTCAGGTGTGTACTGAGAGTCATGACACCTTAGCAAGGAGAATGGAGGGGCCACTACTTAGGTCACAGGATGGTGCCATCCAAATAAGAGATGAGAAAATGGATGGAAAAAGTCACGATCTCCAGAAGACAGTGAAATCCAAGGGAAGAACTGAGGCAATGGCCAGAGGTACAGCCCAGAGTGTAGAGCGGTGATGGAAGAATGCAGGAATATGTTTAGGGGGAGGCTAGAGTAGGAAATGGAGACATGGGGAAGGGGGAGGGCCAGGAGGATGGCCCTATAGCAGGTAGGGGAGGAGAGGCAGGAACTGGGGAGCTGATCGTTGGGGTTGAGTAGGAAACAGGTGTTCCAAGGAAGAGACCTGGGTAAACAGAACATTTCAGAGATGGGGTTAAGAGAGTCCAAAGATGATGACACACCAGGGATTCCTTACCTCTACCTTACTGTCTCACTCATGGTTCTTACCAGAAGCCATTCCCACCTTTGCAGATGAAGGAAGACAACAGGATCTCTGGAGCCAGTGGAATTCCAGCTGGAATTTTGGGGGAGGGGCTGCCGGAGGGAACAATAGAAAGGCAGAGCCAGTGATGGGAGGGAGTGAGGAAGAGATACCCAGTCTCTGTCTCCCACTCTCCCATCTCCTGTTGGTGCCTTCCACTTGCCAAACCCACGGGAAGCCAGTGGTGCAGGTGCCTGGAAATGGCAATGGATGGAGACCGAGCTGGGCAGGGCAAGAGGAGTTGGACCAGAGGTCAATCTCTCTGTGGCCATGGCAAGAAGCCAGAAGATTTTTAAGCCTGATTTGGATATCACACCTGATTTTCTCTACAACATGAAAGCGAAGTTTGTGCTTAAAAAGGGAGAAGCGTCCATCTCAGTAAGGACCTTGAGTTGAGGGGGAGCACAGAGGATGTGGCCAACAATGAGGAAGAGGGAGGGGTCGCTGCAGTCATCACGTGCCCACCGTGACTCTGTGGTGTCCCTCAAGGAAGAGGGCTGGTTTTCTCTAACAGCGTACCTCTGGCTACATATGAGCTGGGTCTTGAACATGCGGGGAGGTGACAGCCTGGATTCTCAGGGACACACACCCCAAGGAAGTGAATGGAAGCAAAAGGTCCCCAGTGGTGCCCCTGAAGCACAGGTGTGGAGAGGGAGCAGCCACACCAGAGAACAGGGGTAGGAGGGAGGGGTCTCAGATTCACAAAAGCCAGAGATTGGGGTCATCCTGTGAGGAGGGAATGGAAGGGAGTTTATTGTCGATGACAGTGTGAGAAGGGGTGGATAGCTGGGCACTAGGAGAAGACAGAATGAGTGCACAGAAAGTTCACTTCACGAGCCACAGCTAAAACTAGCAGAAGGGTTGGGTTCCGGGACTGGGGGAGGGTCCCTGAGGCGGCAGACGTGCTCTCTGCAGGGACCCTCAAGTGTGTGCCCCCCACCTCCTAGGTGTAGGAATGTCTGTGCTATGGGAATACTCACTTCAGCACTACGGACAGTTCCTCTGAGCCTGGACCCAGACCAGGCTCGGATCCCAGAGGCAGACCTGCGCCCTGGCCAGCTTCATGGAAAGCTCTCCGGGTATCAGTGCCCCTCCACAGGTGCTCTTTCTTCGTGTCGCCCCTCCATCCAGGCCGTCAGCGGCCCACACCCATGTGAGCGACAGGGGGAGGGCCCACCGCTCCACAGCTCCTTGTCCAGCAGGCTTTGGGCTGAGCCCTGTATGTAGGCCTGTTCAATCCTTGTGACACTATTCTGTAGGTCCTACTATTACCCAGCTTTACAGGTGGGGGACACTGAGGCTGGGACAGGTTGAGTGGCTCTACAAGGGGACCTGGCTAGCAGGTGGCCGAGCAGGGATTCACTCTACAGCCAGTCTGACTCCAGCATCCCACAAAAACAACCACACGATGAGGCGGGGGGATCCTCACTCCAGACCTGCTCGGTCCCCCTCTGGGCAAGGAGAACAGTAGCACACAACTACTGCCTCCTTGAGCCATTGCCATGGTGACCAGGCAGCAAACCGAAAGTGCCATGCAGGCCTAGCACAAAGGGTTTTTATTACTGCTGAGTTAAGACCCACAGGTTACCCATCTACTGTAAGAAAAAGCCGTCAAAGTGCTGGCCCAGGTGGAGTAGATGGAGACGGAAGGGCAAAGCTTCAGTGCACCCCAAAAACAGACACAGCAGAAAGCAAACCAGTTCTCATTTCAGAGAGGGGTCCGCGGGACACGCCTCAGAAAAAGGGGGAGAGAACTGCCTTGCGCTCGAGGAATGGCCAGGAGGCCACCACATGCTGGAGAGAGTTGCTCGATTAAAATATGTGAGGGTCTTACTTCATGTGTAGAATAAATTGCATAGTTTTTCTTGAAGAATTAATTCATTCAGAAAAAGTTTAGCGGCTTCTGTATTCCCACCAGTTCCTTGAGCATACGCACATCAAGTTTTACTTGGAAACCGCTTCGTGCTCGTTTTCCCTCAAAAGAATCTATTGTTAGAGACATGGCATTTTATAACATAACATTCCCCAAGTGTGTTTCATGGCTGAGTACTATTCCATGGAGTTGAGAAAATGTAAGTCCTTCAGCCTCCACCCCCCGTCAGTGGACACTTTGGTGGTTTCTAACTTGTGAATGTTGTAAACAATGCCATCACGAGAGCCTTTGGACACCCAGCTCCTTTGGTTTCACTGAATTATTTCTTAGTATAAATCACAAGGGAATGCAGACTTCCTAGCTCTTACTTGGTCTTGCTAAGTGGCTTTCTGGAGGTCCCCCATGGGTTTTCAGTGCCGGCAGTGATCAAGAGAAGCAAACCAGTCTCACTGCAACCTTCCCAGCTCTGGATTTTGTGACTTTTGCAGTTTTCATAGTTGCAAATGGTTCCCGATACTTAACAGTTGCAAGATGGTTCCCCAAGGATCTGGGTCCAGATTGGTGGAGAGTGTGCTGGACTTTTGCCCTCATTCTGACTGGTTGGCTCCAAAGTATTGAGATTTGCTCGACGGGGATGGTCTGCCTGTGGACCTGAGCCTGTGTAAACCCTTGCCCACACCTCTCCCTCCTCAGAGACTCCACTTGGAACCTCACACTCATCCTTCAGGACTCACAGTATTGTGTTCACTGTTTTCAATTCAGATTTTTTTTTCTGCCAGACTCTGTGTGGGTTTCACTATACTAGTCAAATGTTTACCATCTTATTCGTTTTCAAAAAATATTTTAGCATATATAAAATTACACATAATATTAGTCACCTTATGTTATGTAACTATTTACATACTATCTGATATATTATGCATTGTGATGTACACATAGTTATATATACTAATAATATACTTATATGACCCATACTGATATAATGTTGATATATATTAATTATAAGTACTATTCCTTTCATATGGATATGTGTTATGATTTATACATAATCATTTTTACCCATATACTTATATAGCCCATAGTTGTATGTTTATATGTTAATTATATGCATTGCTGTGTTTTCACATGGATGCATTATGTCTTATGACTTGTGTGTGAGTAGATACACTGACATACAAGCTATGTTGGTGTAGTATTGATGCATATGAATTCTTTGTATTACTCATCCTTCATGTGGAGACTCAACACAGGGGCATCACCATGAAGACAGCTGGAATCCTGGAATGGCCTCCATTGTCTCAAGGCTAAGAGGCAAAACCACCAGCGATCACACTGTATCCAGGGGTCTCGGACTCGAGGATCCTCCGGCAGACTTGTCACCACGCAGGGGGCTGGCCCACCTGAAGTTTCTGCTCCAGTGAGTGCGGGGTGGCTCCCCAGGGAGCTCGGTGCTGCCCTGTCAGGACGGAGCTGAGGTCACAGGAAGGGAGAGACGGGGGGAGAGGAGGTTCTGGGGGAAGTCTCTGGGTTCCAACACAACAGGAGCCTCACGGAGAAGTCGTGGAGGCAGCTGGGTGGGTGTGAGTCTGGACTGAATGGACAGGTGTGGAAAAGATGAATGAATGTAGAAGTCAGGACAGTTCAATGTCCTTAAAGCCACAACACCGATGAGGTCAGCAAGGTGATGAGCTGCTGGGCAAGGAAGGTTGTCCCTCTGCCAAATTCTGGGCCAAAATTGATGGTGGGTTTGGGAGAAGAACAGAAACCAGCAACGGGGACAGAGGAGGAGAGGCCACTGGGGACAGAAGAGCACACACCGAAAACCACAGAAAGACGTAACCGTGAAAATTCTAGGATGGACTTTTCTAGAAATGGATTGATGGACGCATTTCAAAGAGAGACAGGAAGGCTGTGTCCAATGAAGGCAACATAGCAAAGACTGAGAGATCTTTTCACTATGATGGAATTGTTATAAGATGGGATTGTGGCTGATATATAACTGTACGTTTTCACACAAACAAAGAATGTAGATTGAGTACGTGGATGGATGACATAAGTCATACCTCAAGAACTCAGTTTCAAATTAAAAGAGAATCTAGCACACATCCACCAGTATTTCTATCCCAAGACATTCTTCACCTGGGGCAAATGAAGACAGATTTATTTGTAAAAAAAAGACATGTACATAAATATTTACAATGTCTTCATTCATAAAGGATACTTGAGCTAACCCAAATGTCCATAATTAAGAGAATGGATAACTATTATGTGATATAGTCTTACAAGGACAAATTATTCAGCCTTCATGTTTATTTATTTGCGGGGGGAGGGGCAGAGAGAGAAGGAGACACAGAATCCGAAGCAGGCTCCAGGCTCTAGGCTCTGAGCTGTCAGCACAGTTCGATGTGGGGCTTGAACCCACAAACCGTCAAGATCGTGACCTGAGCCGAAGTCGGAGGCTTAACGGACTGAGCCACCCAGGCGCCCCTGTTCAGCCTTAAAAAACAGGGTGTACCGCTCATTCAGATAAAAACATGTGGCACGCCTGGGCGGCTCAGTCGGTTGAGCCTCCGACTCTTGATTTCTGCTCAGGTCATGATCCCAGGGTCATGGGATCGAGCCCCATGTCAGACTCTGGGCTGACCATGTAGAGCCTGCTTGGGATTCTCTCTCTTTCCCTCTGCCCCTCTTGCCCACTCGTGCTCTCTCTCTTTCTAAAAATGAAAACCCCAAAACATGAGGATTTCAAAAACATTACTTTGAGCAAGAGACAAGCATCAAAGTGCACACTGTGATTTACCTCATTGTTCTGACTTTCAGCAACCGCAAACCAGAGCCCTTTCATCGACTTTAGAACAGGCTGCCAGTGCCGAGGCTGGTGGCGTTTCAACTGAAACGTTACAGTGGTGTATTTTCTTGTTTATGAACGTAGTTTGCCCATTGATAGAGTGTCTGGATACTGTAGGGGGTTATACATTTTTAAAAATTTGTCAACTCATACACTTAAGTTCGGTGTTCTCACTACATTTTAATTTTATATTGATACAACAGCATAAACAAAGAGGTGAAGAAGGGTCATTAGGTAGGAATGGAGACGAGCATGTTTTACTTGTGGATCTCTGCCCACTGCCCACTGGATGACTGACCAATCCGCGATGCCAGTGGCTGGTTGGGTTCTGGGGGGAACGTAGGGGGTTTCTTGAGGGTTCCACGGTGACGGGGACACCCTGCGTGCAGCAGGGCCCCGGAGGGGCGGCCGTCCCCCCTGGGGCGTGGCTTGGGGCTGCTCCGGGGGCAGCTGGGTGATGTGGTCGTGGAGCGGCTGCCCAGTGACCTGGGGCTACACCTCACTTTCCACAGCCTCCAGCGGGAGACCGAGGCATGTCTGCCTGCCATTGGCTTGGCGGTGGCTCTCTTATTTACGTTCGGACTCATTCGGTCCGTTTGAAGTCAGCTTTACACAAGACGTGAAGAGCAGCTCGCAAAAGTGGATCGAGAGGAGATGCCAACTCACGGACACGCTTTGTGCGGCCAAGAAGGAGTCTGAGCTGGAGGCATCTTTCGAGAATGCCAGACCAGAGAAAGCGTCCTTAAGTATACTCAGGATACTTGCAGACGCCTTCAGGAAGGTGGTGAGGGCCAACTCGGTGCTGGTGGAGGAATTCACCTCCCTGGTTCAAGAACTGAACCAAGAGAGAGCCAAACGCTCACAGCCAGAGGAGGTGATGGCAAAGATGGCAAAAGTGTTCAAGTTCCTGGAAGAGGTCATGAGAATCGCCATAACCCAGGGAACTCCTCGTAACCTTCCCGGAGGCCAGGAGCCAAGCCTTGGTGGTCTCCTCCCTCCGGAGACGGCCTGGGTCTTGGAGCAGCGTTGTCCCCTCCCCTCCCCTGGGCCTCCAGCTGCCAGGCTGCCGTGACCACCCCCACCCCCACCTGACCATCACTCAGGCCAGTGGGTGTAGGAGACCCCCTCTCTGAGCTGGAGATCCTTCACCTCCACGTACTGGGCTCCACCATGAGCTCCTTCGTGGACCACTTCTTCAAATCCAGAGATGAGATTGCCCAGAACACACCAAGAAATGGGAGATTTCCCTTATGTGCACAGAATGTTTGGATTCTCCCATATTAGCAGTGAAAGAAACGTGCTTAAGAGACAAATCTCTTACTGAATTTGACTCGTTACACCACATTTCTCAAGGCAGTTTTGGTAAACGTTACTTACATATTAACCTTACAAGTGAACTATTTATATTTTCTTCTCTGTATAAACGTTGTGTTACAATTTGAAAACACATGCAGCTTATCGATAAGGACTTTGAGGTGGCAACAGCGGTATTTTTTCTAGAGCGTCATTCCCAACAGACGTGAGCCACAAGTCAAAGCGACCTTTTGCCTGAGCGTGCATCGCTGAAAAAGAAAACAGAACTGGTCTCTTTTGATGTGGAGTTAAGTGGTACACTCAGAGAGAAATCTTTACCACTTAATATTGAGGCTCAAATACAACAATGGCTAAATTTCTTCAATACATTTGATAAATTGCATACGGATTGTTTCCTTTCCCTGCAAGAATGCTGCAGTCTACATTCTCTGACCTGGAAAAAACCCAGATGGACAATTTGGGGGAACCTGCACACTTCTGTGTCTCATCCCTGTCTCCCTCACCAGCTAACGCGCCCCTGGAGAGCAAGGGGAGTCTGAAGGAACTTTTCCCATATAATTAAGCCTGAGCCCCACCGTTAGTGTCATTATCGCCATGGCCATGGGGTAAGGATCTGAGTCACAGTAGAGTCTAAGAAGCTCCAACAGCCTTTCCTTGTGCAAGACTGTCCTGGAATCTGGGTGCTTACTGAACCTGGGGCTGGGGGTTCGGCGGGAAGAGCCTGGAAGGCAGACAGGACAGGGGCTGAATCTCGTGTCTGCTACTGGTCATGGGTCAGGGGAGGGCAGGCCACCTCCATTCCAGGCTCAGGACCGCAGGGTGAGAGCCTGTGTCAGGACCCGGCGGGGATCGGCGGGGTGGGGGGGGGGGGGGCGGTGTTGAATGCAGGATTAGAGGTGACGGATCCACAGACCCCCCGCAGCAGGAGGGGAGCATTTCTGGCAAGGACAGGACTTTGTTCCAGGTTCGGGGGTGAGGGTGCTGCTCCCAGAGTTCCCCATCTTCATGGGAGCTGGTGAGGGGCAAAGAAGAGGTCTGTTACACAGGCTCCACGAGGCAGGGGGAGCAGCAGAGGCAGCAAGCCTTGAGAGACGTGCCAGAGGAGGGCCCCCACCACCCCCGGGCACAGCGGGGCCCGCGGGAGGGAAATGGAGAGGCAGGCCATCCGGCGAAACTTCTCACATGAAATGGGAATGGGATCGAAACAAAGAGGGAAAAGCAACTTGGAGGCAGTAGACTCTGCAGAGAGAAGAAAACATTTTTTAAAACCTATTAAAAATATCCTCAAAGAGGGGTGCCTGGGGGGCTCGGTTGGGCGTCCAACTTCAGCTCAGGTCTTGATCTCGCGGTTCGTGGGTTCAAGCCCCCCGTCGGTCTTTATGCTGACAGCTTGGAGCCTGGAGCCTGCTTCCGATTCTGGGTCTCCCTCTCTCTCTGCCCCTTCCTGGCTCATGCTCTCTCTCTCTCTCTCTCTCTCAAAAATAAATACATTTTTTAAAAAGTTAAAAAAAAAGAAGTTTAAAAAAATATGTCCTCAAGGAGGTAAGGTTTGCATCTGTGAAATAAGACAAGATAAAGGAAGGAAGGGAGGGGGGTGGAGGGGACCCTCATCACTACTGAGGTGCAGGAAGTAGAAGGACGGAGCAGGGCCACGTCTCCTGAGGTGCCTCCCGGAGCTTCGTGCCCAAGTAGCTTCTGCCCAGAGGTTTGTGGATCAAGTGTTGTCACCAGAAAGCCCAGCAGGAAAAAATGAATTCTCCCTTAAGCCTCTGAGTTTTGTGGTGCTGCTGAGAGGATCTGGCTGAAAATAGGTCTCCAGTTACTGAAGTGAATGTCCTACGGGATGAAATTTCCTGTGACTGTCGGTCCGCACGGTGAGCGTCGGCCAAAGCGGATGGCTGGCCTCGGGGCGCTGACAACCAAGGGGTTCTGCCAGGCTCCATGTTGGCTCATCTGTGGGCCGCTCCTGGGGCAGGCATTCCAATGCCCACCCATCATCAGGACAGGGCAGTACCATTTTCTAAGGCAGGAGGGCACACAGCCCACTCCTATAGAAATTTCACCAGGCAAGAGCAGAAGCAGGTGCGGCCACCGCCGGGCGGTTTCTTATGAGGTTACACATCATTTACGCGCCCACCCAGTAGGCCACCTCCTCGGAATCTTCCCCAGAGAGAAATGAAACTATACATCTACGAATGTTCACGGCATCTTTATTCATAACCGCCGCACAGTGGCTATCTAGCAAAAGAAAGGATCTGCAATTTTAGCAAAAGAGAATTATTGCCAGATTTTAAAATGGGGCATACCATACACTGAGTCTCCTCCGAGGAGTCATGCCCATGACATTAAGTTTTGCGACGGAAAGTCTCAGGGCACTCTGCACATCAGAGGTCAGTCGAGGGCAGTGATACGGAGTCCCATCTGGAGGGGTGCTGGAGCCCACAAACGTGGACCCATATTCACAAAGAGATACATCGGAGACAAGTAATTTGCTCCACAATTAATAGAAACCGGTGGCCATCATCTATCTACCATGACCTACTAAAAAGTTGCTCTTAGGAATTTGCTTAAAAAGCTGGATCGTTTTTGTGTGAACACGTCAGAATCACAAACGGGTTGTATTTGGCTTTCCTCCTGGACTTCATCAAACCAACAAAGCATCCTGTGTTTAGAGAAGGTGGCCGATGGGGGGATGGGAGGCCACAAGCTTCCTCAGACCAGCAACTGTCAACCCCTCTCCCCCCACCCAGGGAGCACAGTACCCAGCAGATGTGACAGCTGGTCCCGTGAGTTGACTCAGAATTTACTATGATAATCTCACGAATTATCTGAATTCCGAGTTTACTCAGAATTTACTATGATAATCTCACGATTCCGCTTCTGGGTTTGTGCCCCCAAAGAATTGGAAGCAGGGACCCCAACAGGTATTTGCATGTTGGTGTGCACAGCAGCCAGAGGGCAGAAGCCCCCCACGTGTGTATCACGGAGGCACGTAAGCAAGCTGAGGCATGTCCACACAGTGGAACGTTATGCTGCCTCAGAGAGGGAGGAAATTCTGCCACCTGCTACAACGTGGCTGAACCTTAAGGACGTTGTGCTCAGCGAAAGAAGCCAGACACAAAAGGATAAGCATTCTAACATTCCAGCTACATGAGGGCCCCAGGGTCGTCCAATTCATAGAGACAGAGACCCGGATGGTGGATGCCAGGGGCTGTGGGAGGGGAGTGAGGACTTAGGTTTAAGGGGTTGGGGGTTATGTTTGGGATGATAAAAGTCTTCTGGAAATGGATGGTCTGATGGATACACGTCATGGGTACACTTACTGCCATTTCATTGTACACTTAAAAAAAGTTAGTGTTTATTTTTGAGAGAGACAGAGACAGAGCGCAAGCAGGGGAGGGTCAGAGAGAGAGGGAGACACAGAATCCAAAGCAGGCTCCAGGCTCTGAGCCATCAGCACAGAGCCCGATGCAGGACTCAAACTCACGGGCTACAAGATCATGACCTGACCCAAAGTCGGACGCTTAACCGACTGAGCCACCCAGGAGCCCCTATGGTACACTTAAAAATGGTTGGGGGCACCTGGGTGGCTCGGTCGGTTGAGCGTCTGACTTCGGCTCACGTCATGATCTCGCGGTCCATGAGTTCAAGCCCCGCGTCGGGCTCTGTGCTGACAGCTCAGAGCCTGGAGCCTGTTTCGGATTCTGTGTCTCCCTCTCTCTCTGACCCTCCCCTGTTCATGCTCTGCCTCTCTCTGTCTCAAAAATAAATAAACGTTAAAAAAAATTTTTTTTAGTGTTTATTTTTGAGAGTGAGACACAGTGCAAGCAGGGGAGGGGCAGAGAGAGGGGGAAACACAGAATCCAAAGCAGGCTCCAGGCTCTGAGCCATCAGCACAGAGCCCGATGCAGGACTCGAACTCACGGGCTACAAGATCATGACCTGAACCAAAGTCGGACGCTTAACCGACTGAGCCACCCAGGCGCCCCTATGGTACACTTAAAAATGGTGAAAATGACAAATTCTGTGTTATGTATACTTTACCACAATAAACAGATACATATTTTAGTTCCTCACTTGTCCTGTTACTGGTAGGATGGGGTAAGAATGAATTGCCTGAAGCATTTGTTTGCAGCCTACGTAGCCATGTTTATGTGACTTTCTTCAATAAAATGTCCACAGTAATGCAACCAGCTTCCAAAGTTTCTTCAAAGAAGAAGGAACCCATCTAGAGACGGTTCTATCACTACCCGATCTGCAGGGCTCCATCCTAGGCCTCGGTTTTTAGATTGGGGTCCCCGTGTTTTGTGTTCTGAGGTCTGTATTCTGATGACAGAACCCATAGAAGCTCCCAGAAGCCGGTGGACATGGTACCCTCGGCCTCCAGTGTCCCTGCTCTCGGAACCCTCAGCAAATTAGCCGTGCTATGGTTAATGCAAAGAACAAAAACCCCACACCCAGGATCCTTGGATGTGGGACGATTTAGACCCAGTCGTATTTTCTGCACAGTGTGTATATGACGCTGTTATTAGAGGAGTTCTGTTGTTAGATGTTTGACTCGTTACCGTCTTAATGAGTTCTAAGATGGTTCTAAGATCCTATGCCTTAGAAAAATCTGGACATTTTTACATCGAAATAGATGAAAATTACAAAACTCAATCAACAAGCACAGAGATGTGTCAGGGCTCCAGGTTCAATGCCGACCCAGGCGCAGGGCCCCTGGAAAATCACCTTCTGAAGTTAATATGACAGCCAGCATCAATTTTAAAATAGTGTTTCCATAGTGAACATTTTAATTAATTTCTCCACGGAGTACCGTCTCCCTCCAGTTAAGAATTAACCTCTGTGTGTGTCAGATAACCTGCATGGTTTATGCTTTGGTTTCTCTTCTTAGCTGAAGAACTTGGCTTTTTTTTTTTTTTGCTTTGTAGTTGAACACACGTCTCCTAAATGCTGTCCTGACCCTGATCACTAAACTGAAAAACAACCCCAATGCCTAAAAATAAAGGCTTTGAGGAAGGATGCCAAGCTCGATGATGAGTATCTCTCAGAGGCGAGATTTCTGGGGAATCTTTATACTTGTCTTCATGCTTTTCCATAATTTCTAACAGTTCTATCACGAACACATGTGTATTTTTCACCAGAATAAAAGGCTGCTTTTAAAAATAAAAGTCAGGTCCCCAATACAAAGATTCTTTAAGAACAATTGACTAGTTCTGATTCAGAGAAACACATAATGTGTCCTAAATGGAAATAAAATCTCTCTTAGCAGCCCTAGAAACTTCCCAAAAGAACAGACATGTGGAAGGCTCGGTACTTATTACAGAACCGATACGATCCAACCCCCTAAATGATAATTCGTTATAAATACTGTCGGACAAAAGCATGCAGGGCACACAATCAGTTAGCACAAGATCGTGTCAAATCTGTAGCGGCCCTCTTATGAAAACGGGTTGTGCCCACGTCCTTTCTGCCTCTCACATGTATGAGCAGGATCATGGGATCTCCTCCACAGGAGTTTCATGTCTGGACAAGCTTCTAAATGCACGTAGAATCCTGTGTCCCAAAGCAGATAATGGACCGCCGAGGGCTTCCCAAACATGGCTTTTAAAATATATAGACAATATCGGTAAGATTTAAAATCTCAAGCGGAACTCTTTGGACGCAAGACTTGTCACAAACAGGCTCTGCAAAGGGAAATGAAGAAAGAGGTCGTGGTGCACTCATTTCTTAAACACACTGAGAACAGCTGCAATTATTTCAATGAGAAATGCCGGCAAACTCCCCCAGCTTCTGCCCGCTCCCTCTCAGCGAGTCACAATGTGTTTCCATGGCAACCCAGTTGCTAAGGGGGACCCGTGAGCATCAGCGAGTTATCTGCACTTTGAGATGCTGTTAGCCTGAGCAGTGGGGCTGGCTGGAATATTGAGATTTAATTTAGGGCCATTTCCCTCCTATCCTCACAATGAATTCGGCAGAGACTGTTAGAGGCCGTCCCCGTGTGAGGGAGAAGGGTGGCCTCCGAGCTTTTATGTCCCCTGGATCACACTGGCCTTCATTTTCACCAGCCTCCTGTGACTTAAACCCCAGAATTCTAGGAAGGAAAAAAAAAAAAAAAAAACAGTGATAGCAATTACCAACATTACCAAATGCCACATAAGACTGGTTTTGTTGAGTGTTTATAAATGCCAAATATAAACCAAACATAAGTTGTAGGAAATAAACATCATTTTGAATCAATAATCTGAAAGATTTTAAACATTAAATATTTAGAAAGCCCCAAATGAAGCAAATCAAAATATTTTTGAAGTTTCCTTTTCAATGTCTGCAAAATCATATTCTGGCAGATTGTAACATTTCATCAGAATCCTGATCGGAATCCAGAACCTTCCATCAAGCCAACTCTGACTGCATGTTTCACTTGTGGGGATAAGTTTTATTGTCGTAAGTGACCATCCCTTAAAGTGGTCCAAGTTTCTTGTTCCTTTTTCTTTAGCTTTTGAGCTCCGCGTATGGAAGGAGGACCTTCCTGATGGCATGATGGCACCAAGGCAGCTGTCCTTGGCTAAAACAGGGACCGAGAACCTCATGCAGCAGGTGGCCCAGCCCAGCTGGAAGATTCCAGAGGCCAGTCCTGGCGGCCCGGCCCTCGCCACCCAGAAGGGCCTCGCTGAATCTCAGCCTCTACCTCCCCACCAGCTGCTCCAGGTACAACGCTCAACCCCCAGGCAAGCCCCCCTAGGCCGGGCCGGTGGAGCCCCGGAGAGGCGACCTCACTGGTCGGGGAAGCCCGAGCGGCTGAGGGAGGGCCCGCAGGGCTGAGTCCTGGGTCTCCGGGGGGCCCACGGGAGCCCCCTCCTTCGCAGCCACTTCCAGACCTCTCGGTCAGCTCGGCCACGGGCACTCACGGCCGTGGAGGCCAGCGTGGGGGACCTGGTGAGGGCCCTCCAGCAGGCAGATGGAGCCCTCGCGCGTGTCCTCACATGGTGGAGGGGGGAGAGCGGGCTCTCGTGTCTCTACTTCTGAGGGCATCGATCCCATCCTGGGCCCGAGACTCGTGACCTCGTCTTACCCTGATCACCTCCAGAGCCCCCTCCAGACACCATCCCACCGGGAATGGGTTTGGGGGGACAGCGTTCAGCCCACAGCAGGACCACGCCTGCTGCTCCCTCAGCACTTGGCCACATAAGGAAGGTCTGGAGAACAGAAGGCTCTGGCCCTTCGGGTGACCAGCCACCCCCGTCTGCCCGAGAGCCTCTGTCACAGGACCCCTCTGCTCCTCCTGGGGGGCCGGTGACGTGTGCCTGGTGATGCTGACACCCTGAGGTCGGCCACCTCCTGTCTCACCCTGTCTGTGCTCCGCCCCCCACCGTGCACTCGGTCCCCTGTTCCACTCAGACGTCATCTCAGGACGCACATCGAACATAAGAAACTCGTGCTTTGCAAAGGAAGGAGCCAGGGACGTGTGACGCTGACCTGCCGTGTGCTTCCCTTGTAATTCGGGGCTTTTCCATGTGTGAGAGGAGAAGAGTGCCAGCTCCCCATTTTACAGCCGAGGACACCTGGCTTAACACGGCCGAGGATCGTGGGGCAGGCGCGTGACCTCCGGCCTCTGACGCTCGGAGACGGGCCGGTGCTCTCCGTGCCAGCAGGTCAACCAGCTCTGGCCATTCTACAGCTCCTCGTTCATTACTCTGCTTTCAAACTTCCTTGTATTTTATTTAAACGTGTTAATTGCAGTTACTCTGTATCCTGTGTCTAAAATATTTGAAGACTTCAGGGACCTATTTCTTTAAATTTTTAAAATTTTTTAATGTTTATTTTTGAGAGAGAGAGAGAGAGAGAGGGACAGTGTGAGCAGGGGAGGGGCAGAGAGAGAGGGAGACACAGAACCGAAGCAGGCTCCAGGCTCTGAGCTGTCAGCACAGAGCCTGACACGAGGCTCAAACTCATGAACTGCACGACCATGACCTGAGCCACAATCGGATGCTTAACCGACTGAGCCACCCAGGCACCCCAGAATATTTCTTATTATTAACCGTCACGTTTAACTGTTTTCACTGACAGGATCAGGGAGCCTTTCTGGGTTACCATATTGTCACACACAGCCGTCTGTCCTATCCTTTATCCGAGGAGTGGAGAAGCTGTTGCTCTCAGGCCAAAATCAGCTCACCGTCTCTTTTTGTACATCCGTAAGCTAAAAATGCTTGTTGTTGTTCTTTAATAAACTTTATGTTTTAAAATAGTTTTTAACGTACAAAAGAGATTGGCAAGACAAGACCACACGGCCCCCACCCGCTCCTGTGATTAACGTCTCTCATTCGAAGGGCACATTTGTCACAGTCAACGAACCTGCTACTTTATTGGTAACCAGAGCCCACACCTTATTCGGATTGCCTCGGTTTTCCGCTAACATCCTTTGCTGTCCCGGGATCCCATCCAGGCTGCCACGCTCTTGTCTCCTTGGGCTCCTCCTGATGTCACATTTTTAAATGATTGGGGGGGGGGCGGGAATCAAAAGAATAATACCATATAATAACGCATAAAAGTGAAATTAAATCCAAATGTCATTGGCCATAAATAAAGTTTTCCTTTTTTTTAATGTTTATTTATTTTTGAGAGAGAGAGAGAGAGAGAGAGAGAGACAGCATGTGAGCAGGGGAGGGGCAGAGAGAGGGAGACACAGAATCGGAAGCAGACTCCAGGCTCTGAGCCATCAGCACAGAGCCCAACACGGGGCTCGAACCCATGAACCGTGAGATCATGACCTGAGCCGAAGTCGGACGCTTCACCGACTGAGCCCCCCAGGCGCCCCCTGACCATAAAGTTTTACTGGAACTTGGCCGTGCCCATCTGCTGACGTGTTGCCTGCTCTGCTTACCCACGGTGGGCAGAGCGAGTGGCCGTGTGGCCCGCGACACCTACAATACCTCCTATCTGGCCCTTCGCGGAGAAAGCTTGCCACCATGTGCTCGACACCCAGCAAACGCGGTGGACAGTTTGCGTGTTGCTAACAGGGAGACGTCTTCACGGAGACATAGGAGGAAAGCCGATCAACTGTCTGTACCCCCCTCAGTGGCCACGGGGACGCGGTGGACGTGGTGCTGTGGGGCGAAGGCAGAGGTTCCGGAAGGCGGAGGAGGAAGAGCATTCCCGCACGGCTGCTCCGCCTCTCCTACGGGGACATCAGTCAGTGGGAGTCGCGGACGCTGGGATCCCAACGCCTCCTCCCTCTGCAGGGTCGGGCTGCTCCTCTGCCCCCCCATGGCGCCAGCTCCTGCTCTGACCGCTCTCTCCTCAAGAACGAAGACACAAGGCAGACTGGGTAAGAGGCGGCGGTCGGGGGAAAGGCCGAAGGAGTAGCAGCTCACCCCATGACGCACAGTTAGCATTTCCTCCCGGGGAGCCTCCCTCTGCGGGGCGGGGGCTATGCCTCCCTAGTGAAGAGTTGTGTGCATTGAGGGTCTGTGAGGCCAGTTCCCGCTGTGGGGACCCCGCTAAGCCCCCATGGGCGCTGGCTCGGGCCGCCTCAGCACAGAGGGGTGGCCTCCACACCGCACCATTTCCCCCATGGTTCTGGCGGCTGGCGGCCTGGGAGGGAGCCTCGGGTGGGAGCCCTCTTCCTGGCTTATGGACGGCTGCCTTCCCTCTGCGTGCTCACAGTCGGAGGGAGAAAGAGGGCAGGCCCTCCGGGCTCTTATTGTTAGGGCACTAATCCTAATGGGGACCCGCACTCGAGACCTAATCGCCTCCTGATCCCATCACGGGCAGGATTCGGGCTTTCACTAGGAATTTTGGGGACACAGTTCAGCCCACAGCACCCCCTATGCAGGCAGTGGCCCTGGTGCCGTCAGCGATGGGAGCCATCACGACGCCGGCCAGTCAGCCACACTGCTATTGAGAGCAGCATAGGGCCTTCGTGAAAGGGTGATTGTGCGTTTAGTTGGCTAATGGAATCGCTTTAAGAACAACCAGCTGAGAACCCCACCCCTCTGGCACAACGGTTGTGTTCTACCCTGACGACATTCATCAGGACTTGCTCAGTTGAACCCAATTCAAATAAGACTTTTTTTTTTTTTTTTTTTTTTTTTTTGGGACAGAGAGAGACAGAGCATGAACGGGGGAGGGGCAGAGAGAGAGGGAGACACAGAATCGGAAACAGGCTCCAGGCTCCGAGCCATCAGCCCAGAGCCTGACGCGGGGCTCGAACTCACGGACCGCGAGATCGTGACCTGGCTGAAGTCGGACGCTTAACCGACTGCGCCACCCAGGCGCCCCATCAAATAAGACTTTTTAAAAATAGAGGAATGTGTTGGCTCGTGTGACTGGGAAGTCCTTAGCATCCGGTGAGGTTGAATCCAGGTGTTCAAATGGTATCACCATTCTCTCTCTCTCTCTCTCTCTGTTGCTCTTGGCCTTATTCTGGGGCAGACTTTCTCCACGTGGAAGCAAGATGGCCCCCCTTTGACTCCCACCTCAAGGGGTCCTTTCAACCGTCTTCCTCCAGAAAGAGAGAGGGGTTTTCCGGCTCACCTTCCAGAGAAGATGATGATTGGGCTGGTACGAACGATGGCCAGACTCCCAGCCAATCACTGTGGCCAGAGGGCGGGCAATCTGCCCATCAGGGCCAGTGCCGCACAAACCACACGGATGGGGAGGAATGGTGATAGAAGGGCAAGGAAGGACTCCCCACAAAAGTCACCCCGAGTGCTGCACTCCCAGCACGCTGTAGGGACGGTTGTGTCCGT
The DNA here is from genome assembly GCF_018350215.1 of Panthera leo. Lineage (NCBI taxonomy): Eukaryota > Metazoa > Chordata > Mammalia > Carnivora > Felidae > Panthera > Panthera leo. The sequence goes on from NC_056691.1 coordinate 3,025,404, forward strand.
AAGGACAAGTCCACATTCTCACATGAACTGGACGTTCTTGATAGCTTCCTGGGAACTTTCTGCTATAGGTTCTCATCATATTTTCAGCAGAAAATGGACCCTCCTTTCATGTATCCAAAAAAAGCCATACAATGCGGGCCGGTGGATGTTTCAGGTGTAAAATCATGGGCTCATCTACTCTGTCCTCTATCTCTGCGGATGCCGATCTTTCTGAGATCTATCAAGGAGCAAATTGTCCTCTGTCACAGTATGGAGAAGGTGCTGCACGCACCCCTCGAGGCCGTGGTAATTTACAAGCTACGTGCACACATTCTCCCCGTGTTTCTAATCCTCTGCCTTCCACCTGTCGGGACCTGCCTCCCCCTCGTCCTCACTTCCAATCCAGCAGCCTGAGACCCTGTAAATCGCCAGCCCGGACTTCTCTGCATGTTGAACCCACAGGCTCAAAAGGAAGACCAGGGCGCCTGGGGGGCTCAGTCGGTTAATCATCCCACTTGGGCTCAGGTCACGATCTCACAGTTCGTGGGTTCGGGCCCCGCGGTGAACTCTGTGCTGACAGCTCAGACCCTGGAACCTTCTTTGGATTCTGTGTCTCCCTCTCTCTGCCCCTCCCCTGCCCTAAAAAAAATAAATAAACACTTAAAAACAAAAGAGAGAGAGAGACCAACGGGCTGTCCCTACAGAATGGAACACAGAGGAGAGTTTAGGCATGTTATGTCTGTCTTCCCGACAGGCCCACGGGTCTGGAAGGGCCCTGCCCCCGCTGCTGGCTGGCTGGGTGGTCGTGTGCAGGTGACCCGCCCGGGCTAATTCCACATCCATAATGAGGAGGCAGGTCCACCTTGCCGGGGGGAGACTGCAGCTCAAGGGGGCACACGCACAAAATGAGGGGACAGACTCCCAGCCTGTCCCCCACGCTTGCTTCCGCGCTAGAAGCAGGAGACAAGAGAACCAGGATGGCTTCCTGTAGTCTCAGTCTGACACCTGCACCCACGTGCCCGACACCAGACAACATGACAGGTGTGCACCAGCTGGGCCAACAGCTCCCCGTCCCCTTACCCCCGAGGCTCCCGCGTCATCGCCTCCCTGTAGGGCTGCTTCCCAGCCCTTCTCTGCGGGGCTTAGAACCAGCATGCTCTTCTCCTGTTACCACACACTTCATCTGCTTGGAGTTTATCAAATCCTAAGACTCTCAGTATGGGGGGGGGGGGGGAGTGGGGGGCGTCTGTTGCCAGGGAAACCATGCGGATGCCTGCTCAACCAGCCCCCGGCTCAGCTCCTGCTCTCACCATCCCTGCGGCTGTGAAGGTCGACCCTTCCACCTCCTCCCCTGCCGTGTGCCTCTGTTCCTCTCCAAAGCCTGCTGACCCGTGGGCCTTTCTCTGGGTCCTGCTGAGTGACCCTTTCCGAGTTAACTCAAGGACGCTCCTCCCTCGGTCAGCACAGTGAATCCCCTTCTGATACACCCCGCCTGGCTAGACGGGCCCAGAATCTCTCACCGGGTAGAGTCCAGTCAATTTAGTCCCCTGCCTTCCCAACTAATGAAAGTTACTGAAGTCTGACCTCTCAACACACAGGCTGTTCCTGGAAAAGTCAAAGACTGCCGATGACAGAAGGGAAAAGTCAAAAGTAAGACAGCTCCCAGTGCATCTACACGCTTGATGCCTCTTTTGCTTGAGATGAGAAGCTTTTCCGCTCTGTGTCATCAGAGCGTCGGAAAATAGGGGAGTGCCAGCTTCCAGAAGGAGAGCCCCGCGTCCACGGGGCGGGGGTGGTGGAGGGGGGCACGGCCGGGGACTCCAGGCGCTACGCCAACCTGCCCTCTGGCCTTGAGCCTAAGGGTCAGCTCGGGAAGTCATTCGGAGAAATCCACTCTTTTTGAAAGTTGCTTCTCCCCAAGGGGGGAGAAAATCCCCAACTCATTAAATGGAAACGCGCGGTAGACGCATTATGCAAATTACTAATCCAGGTTTGAAAAACGTCAGCTGCCGACTTTTAGTTCTGAAACAAGATGACACTGCTCCCCTTCTCTAAATGCAGCTAAAATTCCGGAAACGACTTAACGGACGATGGAAAGAACAAAGGACACAGCTGAGTGTGAGCGGGGGTGGCCCCGGGGTCTCCCACGGGGCCCGGAAGGGGGGCCAGGACAGACGCCAGGAAAGCCCACTCTGTGGTCAAAGGACCAGGAAAGGAGAAGCCCACCGGACCGAGTGGGGACCCCAACAGGGACCCGTGGAAGGACGACGTGCAATTTCATGAATCGTTCCGTATTAACGACAACAACAAAAATTAGGAGAGCTCTCCAAACAGGAGGGAACCGGCAACGGAAGCGAGCTGGGACCTTCCTTCAGAAATGAAAAAAAGAGCAACAGAAGGGCTAAAAATAGAGGTGTGCATAATAGACCGCCGTTCACCTCACGAGTTCTGTAATTATATTTTGTGCTGAAGTAAAGCACCATCTGATGTGGTGCTCGGTGCGGGCGGAGGGAACAGTCGAGACAGTTATACTTAGAGACCGTGTTGGGCGGGAAACACCTGTCGTGCCCCCGCTCGCAGCCGCCACCCCCAGTGCCGCCTGGGCCCTCCACTCTCATCCCGAGCATGCCCGCCGGGCCTTCCTTCCTATCCGTAGGTGGCGGGGAGGGCGGGGTGTGGTGGACGTGATGGGGTGAGGAGCTCCCACGGCCAGCTCAGGGGGCCGCACAGGGAGCTCCCCGTGACTCATGACTCGGGAGGGGGAGGCATCATTACCCTGGGCCAAGGCCCTTCCTGAAATGCGACCCTCTCAGTGGCCAGGGCACGGCACGCAGTCAGTCCCCACCTCCCCTTCAGCCGGGTGCCCTGGTGCAATGAACAACCCACCTGACAGCCCAGGGTGGCTCCGTCCTGAGGAAGATCCAGGCTCTGGCCCACCTTATCACTTGATGTCCGGAGAAAACCGCAGCTAAAGCTTGCATCCCGAGGCGTGCGCGGCCCCTGCTGCCCGTCTCCTCGACTCTTCTTCTCCAGAAGACAGGCTTTGCAAAGCCCTTGGCACTGCCGACACCTGCCTGCCAGCCACCTGCATCTCCTGGGCTCTAAGCCCCTCAGTGACTGCATCAGCACCTGCTGTCTCTGAAATTTCAGGGAAAGAAGCCCTTTGCGCACAAAGTCCCCAGGATGGACCCTGTTCTCACTTCGTTGGATCCGTGGCTAGATTGTCCTTTCTTCACTGTGCTCATAAGATTACTAAGCACTTGAGCAGTGCCTGGGGCTCAGTCGGTTAAGCATCCGACTCTTGATTTCGGCTCAGGTCATGATCTCACGGTTTGTAGGTTCAAGCCCCGCGTCGAGCTCTGTGCTGACATCTCAGACCCTGGAGCCCGCTTCGGATTCTGTGTCTCCCTCTCTCTCTGCCCCTCCCCTGCTATGCTCAGTCTCTCTCTCTCTCTCTCTCTCTCTCTCAAAAGAAATAAATAAATAAATATTAAACATTTTTTTAATTAGTTGAATATTTGTTTTCCATATTGCTAAAGGGTACGTATACCAGTGTGTGAAACGTTGCCAGAACAGGGAAAGAGGGTAAAGAAGAAACGGGCACCCTCAGCAACCTGTAGACTAGGTGCCCACAGTCCACAGCCCCTTCTCGGGGAGCAGAAACAAATCACGCCCCCTCACACAGGCTCTGCTCTCGGCAGGTGCCGGGACACCTGAGCCCCGGCCCCTGCAGGGATGGAAATGCCTCGACATCTCCCTGAGGGAACAGAGTTTTCCAAAATCACTAGAATGAAAATATAAGCCAACCCCAGGAAGGCAAGGGTTGGATTTCAAGAATCTGTACTTATTTTTTAATAAACAACTTTGTAAAAACCGTGCTTTGTCTCTGTGTTTAATGACGTGTGCCCACGCAAAGGTGGACGGCAAAGAAAACCGGCAATTTGGGAAAGGCTAGTGCAGGGGAGCGGCGGGAGTTAGAGGGGGCTGCAGTGAAACACTGCCTCAACATCACACTTGAAGGTGTTCGAAATGGTTTTCTCCAAACTTTAGGAGACGATCTTTTGTCTTATTTACAAGGTGGCTTAGCTGGTTAAGCATCCAACTCTCGATCTCACCTCGGGTCATCGTCTCCCAGTTTGTGAGTTCGAGCCCCGTGTTGGGCTCTGTGCTGATAGTGCACAGACAGTGCTTGGGATTCTCTCTCCCTCTCTCTCTTTCTCTGGCCCTCTTCTGCCCCCCCCCCAAATAAATAAACATTTAAAAGAAAAGATTTTTGTGATACAAAGAATTTTTAATTCATCATCTCACCTTGTGAATGAACGGGGCGGGGGGGGGGAACCATCACGGAAATGAAGAGGAAAGAAGGAACATTTCCACCCCGTGGGGACAAGTCCTAACCACGGATTCAGGGACCAAGCAAGGAAAGTCACATGTCTGTTATATGCTACCTACACAGGATGAATTTTATGTGGATTACGCTTATTTTTAACATTCGCTTCTTTTTTCCCAAACCACACGCTAACCTCGGGCTTAAAATGAGAATGTTTTTTCGAAGTACAAATCATTCAGAAAGCTATTTGCTGCAACTATTCTAAGGCTGTTACATGGCGCCTGTTTTCGAAATACATCGAGAAAACCATTTGTTTTATATTTTTAAAGCATTGTTGAGAATGGTTTTACTAACGTTCTCATTACGAGGGGGAAAAAAACAACAAAACCTGCAAAGTAGTGCGATTACTGGCGAGAAATGTGGACTGTTTGGCCCGGTTGGAGCAGCATTGCACCTGTGTCCAAATGCACGTTGATTTTAGGCCGCCAATTACATTTTGGTAGAAGCAGCAGCGGGGGGAAGAGCCCCTTCTTACATCTCTGCTGCTGTTTCTTTTTTTTTTTTAATTTTTTGTAACGTTTATTTATTTTTGAGACAGAGAGAGACAGAGCATGAACGGGGGAGGGTCAGAGAAAGGGAGACACAGAACCTGAAACAGGCTCCAGGCTCCGAGCCATCAGCCCAGACCCCGACGCGGGGCTCGAACTCACGGACCGCGAGATCATGACCTGAGCCGAAGTCTGCCGCTTAACCGACTGAGCCACCCAGGTGCCCCTCTGCTGCTGTTTCTAAGCCTCAGTGCACGCCGCCCGCCCACAGCCGATTAAGGCCATATTTCGCCAAGATCTGACTGCCCGTTTCTTCCCTTAGAGCACCTTCATCTTGAATTGTCACCGCTCCCGTCAACGGACAGAGCAGCCTGGGAAACGTGCTGGCGGCAGACCCCTTCTGCACGTGCGACAGGCTCGCGGCCCTCGGTCCCCCCCGGGAGACGGACGGCACAGCCCACGCTGCTTTCCCACCCCACGCGCCTTCCTAGCAGCTGTGACGTCGTGGGGTTCGTTCATTCAAACGCCGCACGGCCGCACGGACGGCTGGAATGAAATAACGGCTCCCAGGTGGTCGTCACACGCCTGGTCACACGGACGCTTCAGTGGTGCCGAAGCCGAGGGGGGCTGCTCCCTGGCTCCCTTGGGGGAATCCGGCTCCGGTCCGCCACCACGCTTGGCTCCCTCCCAGCCGACCGCCCACAACGGGGGAGACTAAAATGCAAACTCCCCGCCGGAGTCTTCCTTCCATGGCGACACGGGGTCTGCACGCTCGCTCATCAGGGACGTCATTCGAGACCCTGGGGTGCCGTTACACCCCCACAGGACTGTTCACGGCGGCCGCAGGCCGCACAACACCACGTCGCAGCCCGGCTGGTGGTGTTCCCGTTGCAGAGCCTCCACTTGCCCGTCCGTGTGGCCTGACGTGGGCTCAGTCTTCCTGTCCTTCCGCGTCTGCTGGAAGTGCAGCTGCCCCGGCAGAGGTTAGTACAGGGGCTGGTGACCTACAGCCCACAGGCCACAGGCCATCACCTGCCTGATCCTTGCAAATAAACGTTTATTTAACACAGTCCTGTCCCTCGTGTGCATACTGTCTATTTCACTCCATGACAGCGGAGTTGAATGGCTGGGACAGATGAGACCCAGCAGATTCCCTGCCTGGCCCTTTACAGCAGAAGTTTGCCAGCCCCTGAGTGATCCGGCTCCCCTTCGCCTCAGTTTCCCGTGTTCTGAGTTAGCCGGAGTCAGTCACGCCAAGCTCTCACGATGCCGCCTGGCACGCAGTAAAACCCTCCACAAGTGACCATGGAAGGAACCGGGAAGAGGGAACCGGGGACGTTTCCCATTTCTTACAACTGAATGTGAATCTACGACGATCTCGACGTGGATGTTTTGGTAATGCCCCCGTGTTCGTAGCGGTGTCATTCACGGCAGCCAAGAGGACAGTTCACAGGGTCCACGGATGGATGGACGGACAAATAAAACATGCTGGGCCACAGATGGAATACTATTCAGCCTGTGAAGGAAGCAGATCCCGACACCGGCTGCCGCGCGGACGAACCCTGAGGACAGCACGCTGCACGGGACAGGCCAGTCACAGAAGGACAAGTACTATGCGACCCCCCTGGTCCAAGGTCCCCAGAGTCATCAAACTCATAGAGACGGGGAGTGGATGGTTTCCAGAGATGAAGAAGTTCTGTGGATGGACGGTGGCTGCCCAGCCGCGTGCAGAGACGTGAGGCTGCCGAACTGTATGCTTAAAGGCGGCCGAAATGATAGATGTTATGGTATGCGCATCTCGCCACAATGTGACTTCGTTAAGCTTCATCAAAAAGCCAACGAGACCACTAGCTTACACGAAGGACAACGGGAAATGACTCAGGGGCTCACACAGCTGGGAAGCCACAGTGAGGGTCTGCGTTCCCAGCGTGGCTGGTCCAGGGCTTCAGGGCTTCAGGCGGGGCGTACCCGCTCCCTCCTGGGTCTGCCGCCCTCCCTGGAGTCACATCTGTGTGTCTGTCTCAGGTCCACCCGCCTGCTCCCTGCACTCGGGAGCGAAGACGCCCAGCGCCATGTCCGGAGAGAAGTGTGGCACGCCATCTCCCCCAGTCCGGGCGACGGCGTTGGTTGGCCAGTCTGGACTCAGGCCGCACGTCGGCCAGGGGGCGTGGGGCTGGCCGGCGATGCCCAGGATCACGGGGAAGGGACCGGGATCCGCGTCCGGAAGGAAGGGCTGCCGGCACCTCCACCCCAGTGACATCAGAATCATACTTGTCTGTGATGGCATCTTAGTCGCAAGGGGCTTCTCCCGGAACAGATGAATCCTGGGGTGTGTGCACCCGAAAAGGAGCAAAGCCGTATGCATTTATGGAAACAATGCTTTGGTGATAACTAAATCAGTAAGACTGTGTAGTATTAAGATGATGTATGAGGAGGAAGATGAGAACTTGTAATCAGTGGAGGTTAAGAAAGTGGCTTGGAATTAGGAACAAAATCTTTCTGTGCTTTAATAGCATATATTTCTGCTGCGTTTGGGCAGGAAGCTTCGTTTCTGGGTTTGTTTTTTTTTCATATTTATTTATTCTTGACGCTGGGGCAGGGAGGGGGCAGAGAGAGAGACACAAAATCCAAAGCAGGCTCCAGGCTCTGAACTGTCAGCACAGAGCCCGACGCGGGGCTTGAACCCATGAACCGCGAGATCATGACCTGAGCTAAAGCTGGATGCTTAACCGACTGAGCCACCTCTTCATTTCCATTAAGATTCTCCCCATAGCTATTCTAGAAGGCCTCCCTGAAACAGTCTGTGGGGAGGGATGGGCTAGGACACTTGTGTGCACGGAGCACTTCCCAAGCGCGGCGAAGGGTGGAGGGCGGCGGCCTTGGCTGGCTCTGAGTTAGAAGGAGCCCGTGTGGTTCACACGTCATCCAGAGCGAGGGTGTGCGCAGGTGAGGGCGGTGTGTCCAGAAGGTCCCCGGGCAGCTGGGGTGTGCGTCCTGGTACCGAGGGCCCCGGGCAGAGTCCGGAACCGACCCTTGGCACCCTCCTGGCTGTGCTGCTCTGTGCCCACTGCTCCTCCCCAGAACTCTGCCTAATACCTTGAAACACACTGGCTCGCGTGGCTTCCTTGTCTGCAAGACGAGACAGACCCTTGAGGGCCCGATTCCCGGCCTGGTTGCAAACAGCAGCGTCAGGAGAGCGGTCCCAGGGGCAACTATTACCTCAGTCACCATTAGCCATATGGGCAGGTGAACCTAGAATCATCTAGACTCGGGGCACTTCTGCTCCCCAGCTGTAATCCTGACCTTCCTGGGGCAGAGGGTACAGGCGCCTCACGGGCCTCCTTCCTCTGGAACGAGCCTGGGCGATTCGGGGACAGTCACCACGCGGTTCCCCGCCAGCAGACTCGACCTGGTGACACGTGCCATCCCGCCAGCTCCCAACCCCCACCGCAAAGGTTTTTGAAACCCAGTGTTCTCCCCCTGGGGCCGTGTGCCTGTGCCAGTCCGGGAGCTTCACTGCCTACGTGCCGGGTCCGGGACGGTCCGCCGGTACCCCCCGAAGGCACCACGCCCTCTGCCCCCACATTCCTCCCTTACCACCGTATCTGCATTGTAACAGCCCCAAACACTCGCGGAAAGCACTTTAAAAGTGTCGAGTCCATTGTTGGTGACAGAGTCCATCAGGAAAAAGCGTGTCGTTTTCGCTTTCTGACGCTGGTCACCTCTCTTTTAAGTATTTCAGGTTCTCCTCCACTTTACTTATCTGTGCCATCTAATCACATTCCTTATTCTCCCAGATCAGACCTGTTGTAAATTTGCTTCCTGTTTTCGGAAGAGGAAGTGTCCACAAACAGAGCAGAGATGTTCCTAACGAGAGTCTGAGGCCCCAGCACCTTTGTCGGCAAAACCCTTTTCCCGGGACAGAAGATACAGGGGCAAGGGCTGTGTTCTTGCCCCCGAATCCTTCCCCACATACCCTGGGAGGGCAAGGCCAGAGGCCCCTGCGGTGCAGGCCAAGTTCAAGTTCAGCCTTCAGGCCAGCCTTCAGCCCGGCCCCTCCCCTTCCCCATCAGGCCAGGCCCACCTTCTCACACACGCGCTTCGTGGAAACACCTCATCTGCACGAGGCAAGTCAGAGCCGCACGTCAGTGAGCCGAGACCCAGGGCAGGACAGGCAGAGCATCGTGGAACATGCTCCCGTGACCTCCTGGGGTCTCACCGGGACCTTGGGCATTTCTTCACGCCGGAGCCCCATGGACCCAAACCTCGGCAGGTAACAGGTCCCTGGTACCAAGGACCGTTCCCGTGTCGAACCCGAAGTCCCGTCCCTGCTGTCCTCTGTCCTAGGTGAACTCAGTCAGCTGGCCTTCTTACCTTCAGGGGGCGCCAGACCGAAGCCAGATTTGAGACCCTCAGAAAGTGCACACAGTATTCCTAACAGGCAAAAATAATTGGTGTCATTAGAGGATTAGCAATGGACGAGAGGCCGAGGGGCCCAACCACTCAAACTCCTGTCCTTTATCTGGTGCTGGTGACTCAGAGGGTCGTCTGTGAAGGTGCTTGGAGCCTGGTCTGTGTGTGCAACACACTTCGGTACAGACGGATGGACAAGGGGATGGAGAGACAGATGGGGAGACAGAGAGATGGATGGGGGGACAGGAGACAGAGGGACAGAGAGACAGACGGGGACAGAGAGACAGAGGGGACAAGAGGTGGACATGGGATGGAGAGACAGAGAGGGGGACAGAGAGGTGGGCAGGGGGACAGAGAGATAGACGGGGGGTGGACAGAGAGAGAAGGAGATGGAGGGAAAGAATGAGAAATAGAAACAGAGAGAAAAAGAGACAGAGGGAGACAGAGGGACAGAAACAGAGATGATGCATGGAAGGATGGATGGATGGACAGATATGAATTTACAGCCAACTTCTTTAGTCACCCCAGTGATTAAAAAATACCTTCTGCACATGTAACAAGGGGCCGGCACAGTGCTGACATCAGAAATCAGAGGGAGTGCGAAGGGGCCTGGTCGTCAGAGGCTCTTGGTCAGCCAGGGGCCGTCCTTCACTAGACCAGCAAATAGGTTGCATTTCAACGGCACTACCAGGCTTGATAAGCACGGGGATGCCCGTGCTACCAAAACGGGGCAGGACAATATTGTCAATGTTGCAATCATCCGCATTTCCAATGACTCCTCCCGATATTTACATGTAGTGGAACCTGGTAGAGAGTTCTTTATTGTAAGCATATGGGTATTCCTGTAAATACATCAAATTGTATTCGCACAAATGTCGCAAGTCGGTGAGGTTGAGGCCTGGGGTTGCCCAGCTAAGCTCCCGGACGTCACTGAGCATGCTCTGTGCTAAGTCTAGGAACAATGGGACCATACCTCATCTGGAGGGACTGAAGAAGTGATGTGGGAGTTGAGATCTAAAAAGCCTGACTGGGGAGGAGTGTTTCTGGAAGCGGGAGTGCCATGTGCAAAGGCCCTGTGGCCAGAGGGGCTAGGAGTGTGGGAAGCACTTAAGGAGGCCAAGTGGCTGGAGAGCAGAGAGAAGGGGGAGAGTAGAACAGATCCCGGAGGCCAGCAGGGCAAGCCACGTAAGGCCTCCACGGACGCGGAAGGATCTGGGCCCTGTTCCTATGTGGAAGTCTCTGAAGGCTTTTGAGCAGGGAGTGATGTGGTCTCCATGCTCTGTGTAGACACAGACCAGGGACACAGAGAGGATTCAAGGAGCCTGGCAGGAGGTGAGTGCCCCAGACCACACAGTCTCCTGCTTCCGCAGAGCGGGGTGTGACCCAGAAGCGGAGTAAAGGGGGCGGGGCCCCGGGAGGCTCTCCGACCCAGAGTGGCACCTGATCCTCGGCTCGCCCCACGGGAGGAACAGCCAGGCCCAAAGCCCCATCTGGGGTGTCCGAAGGTGGGAAGACAGGTTACAGCATCACCACAGACACTCGGGACAGAGACGTGAAAGGTATGTGTCTGGGAGGACCTGTCGGGCACATCTCAAAACTGTATCTACGGACGAGAGGACGTGCAGTGACTGGGATGAGGCTCCTCTGTAAGTGACAGACCCCGCACCTGTCTGCTCCCCCGGGTAGACGCTGATTTCTCTCGCAGGTGGAAACACCCATCTTCCAGAAACAAGGAGAAATGACTAAAGACGGCAAGGCAAGCAGGTTGCTGCGTCCTAAGGAACTCTTCACGAGGACCCGGAGCCACGTGACCACGGGTAGCTGCAGGGCATGCTGGGAAATGTGGTCTTTCCTCCGAGCAGCCGCGAGCCCCCCAGACCCCCCTCCCGAGAGAACAGACGGCCGGTGGTGATGAACCCTGATCTGGTACCGCGCCCTGTGACCCCGCGGCGTTTCAGATACCCTGCAGAGATAGCATCGTTTAAATTCTGGGGATGACTTAGATCATCTCCTTTGGTTCATTGCAACGTTTTCAAAACATTCCCGATAGTTCATGATCACCCACGGTGCATTCTAATTCTGGATTTCATCTACCTCTGTCCAACGTTCTCCGAGTTTAAAAATAGTATCGATAAAATGTTTAAGAAGTATTGTAAACTAAACGTTGGTACTGAATTCTCTAATCTTCATGATACGCGTATCAATCAAGAATGTATAACACAGTAATTAATGTACCACCATCCTGCTGGCAGTCATTCACGATCATCCTAAATGGTAGGAGTTTTTGAAGCGTGTTGATTTTAGCCTTAATGCTGCTCCAAATTCCTACACCAGGAACACACTTCCCTCTCAGTAGCTCCATCTGCTAATCGAAATTTTGTTTTAAGAAACCATGGTAACACATGTTTTGCCATAACACAGTGTGGAGGAATGAATTCCAGGTTCTTTGGGCAAAATCAGGCCTTGTGTAAAGCACAAATGAAATAAAATTATCGGGAGAGGTAGTTCTGAAGACGCCCCACTCGGGTGTTTTACGCTGGACGGACCTTTACTGAACACGTTTCTCAGCTTGGGTTAAGTGAGTTGAGTTCATCACACTCTTTCATTTGTGGACTAGAATTAGGACCAGTCTGTGCAGGAAGCTTCTCTTGTTCCGCTGTCCCCTCCAGCCCCTTCCGCGGTTCCCTGGTCCGTGTTGCAGTGGTGCTCACCGTGCTCCCATGAAGTTGTCCCGTTGTGGTGGGGTGTGTGTGTGTGTGTGTGTGTGTGTGTGTGTATTTGAGGTACATAAATGGTTCTGTGTGTGTGTATGTGTGTGTGTGTGTGTGTGTGTGTGTTTGAGGTACATAAATGGTTCTGTGTGTGTGTGTGTGTGTGTGTGTGTGTGTTTGAGGTACATAAATGGTTCTGTGTGTGTGTGTATATTTGAGGTACATAAATGGTTCTGTGTGTGTGTGTATGTGTGTGTGTACTTGAGGTACATAAATGGTTCTGTACCTTCTCCCTCTAGATCCCCTCCCCAACACCATGGTATTTTAACGCTATCCATGAATCTCTGAGCACACCCCAATGCCATTGTGATCATGCACCCTCCCCAAGGTCGGTGTGTGGGATGCACCGACACCCTGCTGTGCCCCACGGCCATGAGCACTGGGCACGTGTCCCCTTCTCAGCCTGCATGGGCATTCCCGGGGGGTCTCACAGACAACACCAACATACCCCTTTTCAGTAGTATCCACTCAGATGAAAACTTATCCATTAGGGTGACCGCAGGGGGTAATGAAGAGCTCATGTGACCATCTGGCCTGGAACCATGGGGCTGTGACAGAGAAGCCGTTCCCACCCCTGTCCATAACCACGGAGAACCATGGGTCTGGTGACAAGGGAGCCAGGCCCATCTCTGTCTCTGCACAGCAAGAACCACGGGTGGGGTGACGGAAGAGCTGTGCCCACCTGTGTCCCCATGCTTCCGGGGCTGGGGGTCCTGTAAAGAGGGCCACCTTGGCAGGAGCATGGTCACCAGCAGAGGGACACAGGCAGCCCGATCCCTCACCTGCTTCCCACCCCTCAGATCTTGCCCCGGGGGACCCATCAGAGGGCAGGGGGCAGGACCTGGTGTAGTCATCACACACAGTTGGGGACCCCACCAGGACCCAATGGAAGGTCGTGGCGCGGCCGTGCTCTAAGCCGGAGTCCATCCTGTCATTATGAATTCAAGTCACCCAAAAGCACTACACATGCGTGGCTCCTGAGAGGCCGCCCCCACTGACATCAGATCTCTCAGAGTCGTAGGGTTGACGTTTAACATTTATGGTTCCACAGCAGGTAGATAACCTTCCTGCCGATCCGACCCTGAAAACCATGTGTAAACAATGTGAGATGTCGCTCAGTCACCTGGGTTTGAAGGAGTGTCTGTCACGAGTCTGTATTCACGGTCTTAAGGATATTTTCCTGCTTTGTGTGTGTTTGGTCTAAAAATATAATAATACTGAGGCTCTGCTCCAGACCAATGAAATCAGAATGTCTAGGGCTGAGACCTGGCATTGGTGTGACCGAGACTGCATCGTGTGCGCACGGGTGCACGTGTGTGTGCACACATTTGTGTGTGCCTGTGCTCACGCGTGCGTGTATGCCCTCATTTTTAAATCTCAAAGGGAAAAATATGTAACTTCTGGAAGCGTTCAGTGGCCCCGAGTGGCCATCAGAGGCCCCCTGGAGCAGAACAAGGTCAGAAAGGAGGGCCTGACTGGGTGCTGAGCGTCTCCTCCCTGCAGCCCTTGTCCTACACCGAATCTCTGCAGGTGACGACGGCCACCCCAGAGCGAAGGGAGGGGACAGAGGTGGCCTGACCACACGGCACGGGCGGCCTGGCTCTGCGCATGGGCTGCCGGGCCACACGCGGAGGATGCTCCCTGCCCCGTGGGGAATGAAGACAATTTCAATTCTCATTCTTTGAGGTTTCCAATTAGGACTGTGGCCCAGACCTCCAGGCAGATGGAAACAGCTCCACGCGTGGTGGCCCCGTGGGGACGTAACAGACTGGACACAGAACTGAAATCCGTTCCTTGTAAAGCCTCAATGAGTTTTCTCAGGTGAGCTAATACGCTTGATCTTTTTGAACTCGCTGCATTTCAGCTGACTCAGACTGCTTTTAAAACAAGTAACTCGGGGTGCCTGGGGGGCTTGGTTGGTAAAGCGTCCGATTTCCTCTCAGGCCGTGGTCTCACGGTTCGCGGTTTGAGCTCCGCGTCGGGCTCCGTGCTGCCGGCTCAGAGCCTGGAGCCTGCTTCCAGTTCTGTGTCTCCTTCTCTCTGTGCTCCTCCCCCACTCTCACTCTGTCTCTCTGTCCCTCAAAAGTAAGTAAAACATTAAAAAATAAATTAAAAAGCCATGATCTTTTTGGAGCACCTGGGTGGCTCAGTCGGTTGAGCTTCTAACTCTTGATTCCGGCTCGGGTCATGATCCCAGAGTCGTGGGATCCAGCCCAGTGTCAGGCTCCCTGCTAAGCATGGAGCCTGAGTAAGATTCTCTCTCTCGCTCTCACTCTCTGCCCCCCCCCCCCACTTGTGCACATGCTCACACACTCTCTCTCAAAAAGTAAAAAACAAAACAAAAAACCAAACATCCTTTTAAAAATCCCAAATCAACATTCTTGCCTACAAGTGGCAGTCCAACCTCAGGGGAGTAACTCAGGCCAGCCTTGTGTCCCCAGCCCGCAGAGCTCTGGGGGTTGTTGTTCCGCGGGCTCCTGGAAGAAGCGTCCATGGTATACATGCCCTGCACCAGGCCTGGGCGAGACACCTTCTTGCACTCGGTCTTCTTAACTCTCCTGCAGGCCCTGAGATGCAGCCACGGTTATCATCTTGCAGCGAAGGAAAGGGAGACCAGCTCTTTGCCTTGACCTGATGTCCCACCTCGAGCTGGGACTGGACCCGAGTCCGGAACATCCCAGGCCAAGCCATGTGCTTCCCCAGCCCCAAGGACGCCCACAGTCCGGCCCCTAGACTGCTTCCTCGCCTAGCAAGTGTGATCACGGGCCCGGACCTCAAGACGGAGAGTGCCCTGTGCCCAGGTGGGGTCAGCCTGGCTCAGGAGTCCTTAAAGGAGGAGAGCACTTCCAACAGGGAAGGGGTGGAGGAGGGCGGGAGCCTAGGAGGACCTGGCAAGCTGGCTCTGGAGATGGAGGGAGGAGGTCAGAGCCAGAGAGCACAGGTGACCTCTAGAAGCCAGAGGAGGCGGGGAAACGGGTTCTCCCCAGAGCTCCCAGGGAGGCTCACAGCCTGGGACCCGGATGCACCTCTAATCCTGTGATCCCTTCCCCCCTCTTCTGGGGGCTCTAGAAACCCAGCACTCACCTCCAGCTTCTAGGAGGAGGCTCCCCTTTCCTTCTGGGTGGAGAGAGCCCACGAGGACCCCACACTGGCTCCCCAGCAGGGCAGTGAAGGTTAGTTTCCTTCCCCACTCGGATGGCCTGAGCACAGCCTGCTCTCTGCATGCAGGGGTGGGGGCCAGGGAGCACCCATGGTGGAAGTAAGAAGGCTGGGCAGCCCAGGAGCCGGACACGGGAGGGATGCCCCAGCAGAGACAGTCCTACGGTCATCTGGGACTTGGCGGCCAAGCTAGGTGCTGGGCTACCCCGGAGGCAGGGTGCGGGGAGAGCCCCCGGATGCTGGCGGATGGGGAGCTGCGGCTTCTTCCTGCAGAGCTGAGTCCTTGAGGACCAACACCCACTCGTGGATCTCCACATGGTTCACGTGGCTCACGTCTCCACGTGGCTCACCAGCACTCACTCGTGGGTCTCCACGTTGGCTCACCAGGACGACGAGTGCAGGGTTGAGTCATCCTCTAGATTAACTGGGACACAGAGTGTGTTAGTGCAGACAGTGAGGGATGCCCCGAGCACGTGGCAAGCGGTGACTCTTCCAGTCTGACGCCCTTGCCGCTAGGAGATGGTTTGTAAGGTCAGGAGGTGTGAACACGTAGGGACGGTTCTCAGGGCTGGCTAGAGCCTTATTTAAAACACAGCATTTGTGGGAGGCCTGGGGGACTCAGTAGGTTAAGCGTCCGACTCCTTTGTTTTCATTTTTTAAATGTTTATTTATTTTTGAGAGAGAGAGAGAGACACAGAGAGCGAGTGGGGGAGGGGCAGAGAGAGAGGGAGACCCAGAAGCCAAAACAGTCTCCCAGCTCTGAGCTGTCAGCACAGAGCCTGACATGGGGCTCGAACTCACGAGCTGGGAGATCACGACCTGAGCCGAAGTCAGACGCTTAACCCACTGAGCCCCCCAGGCACCCCTAAACATCCAACTCTTGATTTCGGCTCAGGTCATGATCTCACAGTTCGTGAGATTGAGACCCACGTTGGGCTCTGCTGTGACAGTGCATGGAGCCTGCTTGGGATTCTCTCTGCCCCTCCCCTGCTCGTGCTCTCTCTCTCTCTCTCTCTTTCTTTCAAAATAAATAGAAACATTTAAAAAATTAAAAACAAAACCAGTATTTGGGACATCTCATTGTAAGCCATAACAAGTAAAGGTAAGCAAACATAGAAAATACATATTGCCTATATTTAAATGTTGGTGTATATCTGTCCATCCTCCATCAACACCCCCCACACCCCACACATACACAACACACTTAAAAGTAAAGTAACGATTATGTCAAGCCAACTATTTTCTAATCTGAGTGTTTCCACTTAACCGCTCTCCAGGGTGCTAAATATGTTTTGTAGCACCATATTTAATGGCCAGCTAGGATTTCAGTGTATGAATGAGCCATAATTTGCTCAACGACCCCGAAGCCAGCACCTCGTGCTAACCCTGTGAGCGGACCCCGGCACTTGGCCCCAGCAGACCTCTGCCCGCCTGCCCGGCTCTTCGTTTGGGCGTGGAATAAATGGTCAGCGTTGTTTATTATTACCGAAGTAGAGTTGACAATGATTAGTTTTTTCAAAGGAAAAATGAAATACCAACCCCTGTAACCTCAGCAGATTGAGTCTCATGTTTATTTCACAGACGAGGAAACCGAGTCTCAGAAAAATTAAATAACTCATCTAAGGTCCTCTATGGTGGTGGAACCAGAATCCCCCACCACCCAGGTCTGAAAGCACAGCCCACTGTCCCAGCCCTCGAGAACGCATGAGACGACATCATCTGACGTGTAACCGGCCCTCCGTAACGCACCATCAGAGCGCATCTCCCTGGGGACAGCGGTGGTCCCTCAGGCTCCTACTGTGCCATCCCGGAGCTCCTTCACCACTCTCCCGGACAAATGTGTGCACATTGCCCTGGGCCAAGGCTCAGTCCCCCCTACCCGCCCCATCCAAGTCCCTGGCCCCTCTCTGCACAAGCGGCTCTCTTTCCCAGAAAGGAATAACCACATGATCCTCTTTGCCTGTCACACACCCGTGAATTACCCAGAGTCCTACCAAAATGCTCTCGTCTTTGACTTTTCTCCAGCCAAACCCGATTTCCCTCAAAATTAATTGCTCTGTGGTACCCAATCGTTTTGCTCATCCCTTATTACAAATTCTTCTATTCTGCCTTGCAAAAGCTCTTCTTCTCACTTAGAAATGGTGTTTGTGTGACTTTTTAAACAATATATATATATTTTGAATGTTTATTTATTTTGGGGAGATAGAGAGAGACGGCGTGAGCCAGGAAGAGGCAGAAAGAGAGGGAGACACAGAATCCGAAGCAGGCTCCAGGCTCCCAGCTGTCAGCACAGAGCCCGAGGCAGGACTTAAACTCACAGACCACGAGATCGTGACCTGAGCCAAAGTCGGACGCTTAATTGACTGAGCCACCCAGGTGCCCCAATGTAACTTTTGATTATTAAAATGCTCTTTAAAAAATTATCCTGAGAATATGAGTTTCACACATAATGTGTATGCGTGGTATATGGTTTAGTATGGACAGTTGTTTACATGGGGTCTCTCCAACCGCATTCTTGGAAGTTATCCTCTCCTCTTCCTTCCTGTGACCACTAGAACAAATGCCCCCCAAGGGCAGGGACATCACTGTTCTCACTGCTGTATCTCTGTGCCTGGAATAGTATGAGCTACTTCAGAAATACTGGTTAATTAATGATCTCAGCAGAGTGTCCCCATTCATTGGATGATCCAAGCCTCTGGCTACTGAGTCAGTACGCAGTCCATTAAGGTATCATTATTTGGAACTGGGATAACAAAGAATGATAGTCTCTGTCCAGTTGACTAGACCCTTAGTATGTACCCCGGGAGCCCTATCTCTGTGAGGGGGATCCACGGTGCAGAGCAAACTTATCTTCGAAGAAGACAAGAATTTCAGGAAAAGGACAGTCTTTTCAACAAATGGTGTGCTGAAATTGACCAACGGCTTAAATGTGAGAACTCCCACAAGTCAGCAACAGAAAATCTGACAACTCAATTGAAAAATGAGCAGAGGACTCGAATAGACATTTCTCCAAACACAATCAACAAATGGCCAACAGGCACACGAAAAGATGCTGAACATCACTCATCGTCGGGGAAATGCAAATCAGAACCACAGTGAGGCATCACTTCAGGCCCATTAGGGTGGCTACACGTGCATTAGACGTTTCAGTTTGGGAAGATGAGAAAGTTCCGGAGACGGATGGCGGTGGTGGTCACAGACCCATACGTTTACAATGCTAAGTAAAAATGGTGAATTTTGTATTATGTACATTAAAAAAATTGTTTTAATGTGTATTCATTTTTTGAGAGGGACAGAGAGACACAGAGGGCCAGAGGGGGAGGGACAGAGAGAGGGAGACACAGAATCCCAAGCAGGATCCAGGCTCCGAGCCGTCAGCACAGAGGCATCAGCACAGAGGCATCAGCACAGAGCCATCAGCACAGAGCCCGATGCGGGGCTTGAACTCACGCACTGTGAGATCATGACCTGAGCCGAAGTCGGACGCTTAACTGACTGAGCCTCCCAGGTGCCCCTGTGTCATATACATTTTCTTACAACCACAAGAATGAAAAGAATGGCAGGAAACCACAGAGAAGCTCCAGTCCTCTGTTCCAGCTGTATCCCGACCCCTGGCCGCATGAAACATCCCTTTCTCCGGATGGTTTCCATTGCTTGCGACCAACGTAGTTCCAAGACCCCCACAGAGATCATGGAGAATGTGGTCCCATTTCACTGTCGAAATGAGGCATTACTAGTGAAAAATAAATGAAGATATAGGTGAGAGGAAAGAAGGATTGCCATTCTTATGAGTTCTGTGTGGGTTGCCTGTGTCTGCCCCGCCGTGGCTGAAACAGTG
Organism: Panthera leo; assembly: GCF_018350215.1. NCBI lineage: Eukaryota > Metazoa > Chordata > Mammalia > Carnivora > Felidae > Panthera > Panthera leo. The sequence continues at coordinate 3,044,442 of NC_056691.1, forward strand.
CTCTGGGCACTGGGAGATGGCGAATCTAGGGCGTGCAGTAAGAGACAACAAGGTCCCCAAACCAATCGAGGACAGAAAATAATGTTTTTCCTGAGAACTAGCTACTGCGATGGAGCGGTAAGCAAGAGACCGAGCCAGGGAAAACATAGCACATCGGCAAGTTGGTGCTACCTGGACCCTTCTCGGTAACCATGGTAACTCCTGATATGTGGATAAAAATGAAACAAAAAGGCATTAACTTTTAATGCCTGTGTAGCTGGTTTAATCAGTCTCTGCCTGAACACCAGACATTTTTACAAAAAGAAAAAAAAAAGGAGAAGAAGAAGAAGAAGAAGGAAGGAAGGAAGGAAGGAAGGAAGGACTGAATCATAGAATTTTAATGAGGACATTATGAATTACCACAAAAATTAGAAGCTGTGGGTAATTGAAACTGGTATGTTGCAACCTCAAAACGAACCAGTCATGTGGACTCTGAAGTTTACAAAAATGAAATATTTTTAAGGAACTGACTCATCCAGAGCATTATCGAGGATGAGGACAGTATAAATGAGAACACAAATTGGAAGCTATGCATTAAAGTTATGGTTCATTCTTTTTTTTAATGTTTATTTATTTTGAGAGAGAGAGAGAGACAGAGCGCAAGCGGGGAAGGGGCAGAGAGAGGGAGAGAGAGAGAATCTCAAGCAGGCTCTGTGCTGTCAGCACAGAACCTGACCCAGGGCTCAATCCCATGAACCATGAGATCGTGACCTGAGCTGAAATCAAGAGTCAGACGCTCAACCAGCTGAGACTCTCAGGTGCCCAAAGTTATGATTCCTTCTTGAAAGGGTCTAACTAATAAATAGTATGGACTCTGAAGTCATTGAGGCAGAAGGGGCATAAAAAACCACCAGTGCCTTGCTGTCCCCTGGCCTCTATCTCTGAGAACAAGTCCTCTGGGATGCAAGAAGTCTTACATGCTAGAGATATTCTAGCTCCTAAATTGAATGTTGGTCTTATTATTCTTGTTTTAATTTTACACATTGATTAGATATTGTGTTTTGCATCTAAGATTTATCTCATAATGAAATTTTATGTTAAAAAACAAATAGGTAGGGGCTCCTGGGTGACTCAGTCAGTTAAGCATCTGACCCTTGGTTTCAGCTCAGGTTATGACCTCACAGTTCGTGGGATCGAGCCCCAAGTTGGGCTCCACGATGAGCATGGAGCTTGCTTAAGATTCTTTCACTCTAAAAAAAGAAAAACAGGTAGAAGTCCACATAAGTTCTGGGTCTTGGGCCAGTCTCGAGGAGGGAAAGTACAAGTGGCCAGAGGAAAACCAACTCCGGAGACCCGGCCGCTGTCAGACTCTCCAGGAGGGCTTGTTGAAACACACGAGCCCTGGTGTTGCTAAACCAGCGGGTCTTGGTGGGCCTGAGAATCTGCATTTCCAGCAACCCCCCCAGGGGCTGCTGCCTCTGCTCTGGGGCCCCCCGCGGGGACTCGTGCCTTGCGGACGTCTGGGTCACCTGGGCAGGCGGCTTCTACGTGCAAACGCAGCATATTTTTGTGAACGACAAAATTCACTCACTTCATTTTCCTTTCCCTCCGATGTCTTCCCTTTAATTTCATTTTTGTTCCGACTTTGAGTTTTACACGACCCAGTTAACAGGCTCAGATCCCTGGGAAATCCAACAATTACAGGATTTTCCTTTTCTTCCAAGGTACTGGAGATGTTGTGTTTGGACCGCAATAAAAAATATATGAGGGGCACCTGGGTGGCTCAGTCGGTTGAGTGTCCGACTTCGGCTCAGGTCATGATCTCGCGGTCCGTGAGTTTGAGTCCCGCATCAGGCTCTGTGCTGACAGCTTGGAGCCTGGAGCCTGCTTCGGATTCTGTGTCTCCCTCTCTCTCTGCCCCTCCCTCCCTCCCTCACTCTCTCTCTCTCTCTCAAAAACAAATAAACGTTAAAAATTTTTAAATGAAGAAATATATGAAATCTACCAAAATTGAACATTCTGTGAACCTCTTCCGTGGATTCAGCTCTGTACTGAACCAGTAACACAGAGTCGGGAATAAGCCTAGTTATGACAAGTGAAATCAGTGTTTATTTCCCTGCACGTGGATATTCGGTGCCACGATCTAGGTTTTCAGCGCCCCTACTCCTACCGACGACTCATCATTTCTTAGTATCTTTAATCCTGGATCCAGGAAACGCGTTCTCTTATTTTCTGCTTTCCTGCTACCTGCTCTTTTTTTCCTTTTATTTGCTAGCTTAAGAGGTACTGATGAGAAAGGCCCACATTTCGGGATAACCCTTTCCAGCCACCGCCCCGCGGCAGGGCTCTGTCCCTGGGAGCGGCGGTCTTCTCTCCCGGGCCTCCCTCCGCTGCTCACAGCCCTAGAGCGGGAGGGACCCGCGGCTCCAAATCAACTGCGGGCAATAGGAGCCGCGGGCCGCCCCGTGGCCGTCGCCGGAACTGCAGCGGAGGCGGGTTACAGGACCCAACACCCCCGTGTGGACGGCTGGGTTCCGAGGCGACTTGCCTCCCGCCGCCGGAGGATGTCACTTAAACATCTCTCTTTCAACAGTTGGATGGCCGTGTTTTTGTTTTTGTTTTTGTTTTTGTTTTTTTTTAGTGTATTTGTTTTTTGAGAGAGAAAGAGAGCAAGGGAGGGGCAGAGAGAGGGAGAGAGAGAAGCTCAAGCAGCCTCTGCTCTGTCGGCACAGAGTCTGACTCGGGGCTTGAACCCACGAACCGCGAGATCATGACCTGAGCTGGAATCGAGTCACTTAACCGACTGAGCCCCCCAGGCGCCCCAGAAGTGCCTTCTTCAGAAGACTAGGCATGCTTTGTTCTTGTATAGAAGGAATACCCGATTTTTTTTTTTTTTTGTGCTTGCATTTTCCGTGGGTTATTGTGGGTGTGCCAGAGGCAAGGCGATGTGCCCCGAAATTCTGTGTCCCCTAGCCATCCCATGAACCCGTGTGAGGAGTGCAGACCAGTCATTGCTGCCCCATCAGGCCACCCCTCCCTCTAATCCCCCCCCATGGTTCTCCACCGTATCTACAATAAAACCCAGACTCGTCATCCAGCCCGGTGTCCCTGGAGACCTAGGTCCTGTGGCTCCCATGCTCCGCCCTCTTCTCCCCCTTTCAGCCTCCGGGCTGTCCCCTTTCTGGGCAGCGGTAAAGTCCACAGCTGCTCCTCAGTGGGCCTTTTCTGGGGACCTGCTCTGAACCAACACCCACCCACCCATCCATCGGTCCCACCACTGGCCTGGTTTTCTGCTGACACCTACCTCTACCTGGAATCACCCTGTCTCTGTCTTTGCCGTCTGACCGCCCAGTAGAACAGAAGCTGGAAACTCCATGGAAATAAGGCCCGTGTTTGTCTTGCTCACAACATTGCCCCCATGGCAGGCCCCTGGTGCGAGTCATCGGAAGGCTACACGCGTCCACAGACGAGAGAATCGTGAGCCCAGCACCCACCAGCCCCCCAACCCGGTGTAGGGTGACCTACTCGCCCAGCTCGCCCGGGGCTGGCCCTATTCTAGCACCTAATGTCGCCATCCTGGGAGACCCATCAGCTTGGTTACACAGTTGTCTGGAATGATTGTGAAAATAAATGATGCTCAAATATATATGTATTAGCTTCCTCTGGATAACAGAAGTAAACTTGCAGATGACCCCTAACACTCAAAAGGAAACGTAGTTGAATTAGCAGAATTAAGCTATCTTAGCCTGTCCGTTCGTATCCGACTTGCCCCTTAAAATACACACGCAACACAGTGTTAAAAAACAAGATCACATTGCATTTCACAGGTAGTGCTTTTTAATTTTAAATGTCATCGCAGAAATAAAGTGTTACAAACACCGCATGCATGACTCATTGCTGGCAGGGCTTGCAACTTCCCACTGGAAGTCATTTTGATTCCTAAAATAACTTTATTCATGGGCTTCTTTTTACATTACATCTTCCTGGGATAAGAACTCAAAATATTGAGTTTTTCGTGTTTTATTTTGAAAAGAAATATTCTCCAGCATTTCTGTTTCTCCTTGACGTTGGAGGGGAGAGTAGTTACTGTCAGGGAAGGTCTCCACCAGCGTCAGCAGCCCAGCCGCCGCAGGGGAAGGGATTCGATGGCCGCTGCTTACATTTATGGGTGTATAAATGCACACTCACTGTGTGGCACCAAATGACTCACTGATGGCACCAAACATCTCAGAAGATCAATCTCACATCTCTATTTAGTGAATACAATGCAAGCACTCTGAGACTCCCCACGGGGTGCCATGAGGCTTGTGACTTCTCTTGTGTTGCTCAAAGCCTGTGAGAGGCCAGCAAAGCTTCCTGACAGTTGTTTGAATCCTCCCGTGGGGGGCGGCATGGGCGGGCCCCAGGAACCGCCGTGCCCCGGGGGCGAGCCTCAGAGCGTGACTAATTCCCCCCAAAGACATCTTTCTGGGCAAACTGCCATCCTCATCGTGCCCAGGAGGAGGCCCTCCGACCTTCTTCTCCATGGAAAAACGCCCCCGGGGTCCCGAGGACAAAGAGTTAAGCACACACACACCGGGTGCCTCCCTGGCCCCGTCTCCTGGAAGCAGAGAGCAGCCCGTCTGCCCGGAGACATCGCACACGAAACCCACACCCCAGTCCTCTCCGCGGGACTGCCTTTCCGGTGCATGGGCGGAGGCAGACCTCACGTGAGTCTGTCCTTGAGCCTGGTTTCGCTGGCAGACGGATGACGGGCCGCTTGGCGGGTGCGAGGTCTCTCTTGCACGAACGAGGTCCCCCCCAGCCAACCAGAGACTTGAAGCATGGCACTCGGAGACCCTCGCCAACACTTTCCGCTTCGACAGTGTCCTGGTACGTGGTTTTAGAAGCAAAGCTTCACCGGACACTCGGAAAGAGCAAGCCGTGAAAGCCTAAGTGAGTTAGCAATAACTAACTTATACACGTAATGACGGCACCGAATGAGGCCGGCCACATACGTTGGAATGTTCTCTCGAGCAGTGGGTGTGAAAACTCAAACGTTCATGTAGACAAAAGCGCCAGCCAACTGCAAATACATTTTACAACACATGTAATTGAAAATACTTGATAATGATTGCAAACAGGAGTTAAGGTATTGTCATTATGGATAGTTTGCGCTTTGTCTTTTTCCTGGTCACCAGTCATCTCGGACGATCTCTGAATGCTACAGCTGCCTGAAAAGCACAGACGGCGTTAACCGTACAACGATGAACATTACCTGGGGCGGAAATCGGTCCTGGGCCGAAATCCAAGGCCGCCCACCTGCCCACACGTCCCCTCGGACGACTGATCTCCCACCGGCGCTGCCTGCAAAATGGGTGTTGCTCCGGGGAGACTGGCCGTCCTCCACACGTGCACCCTGTCCCCCAGGCTGCTCGCTACAACGCCGCAAGGAGGCCCTGGCAATATGCCACCTTTCTGGAAGGTTCTGGAAGGTGCAAATCCCAAATCCCAAGCAACCAGCATGCTGGTAGAAAGAGTAAAGGTATCAGGACAGTGACAATAAATCACACGGAATTCTTGCACTTCACCTCGTGAGAGTTTCTCCCACCGTCCTCAGAGCACGCCGACTCTTCTTGCTTGGTTTTCTGTGACTCTTACTGATCACAAGCATAGATGGGGACAGAGGCGACCACTTAAATGACAAACGACTCTGCCTGTGATCAAGCAAGCCAGGAACAGGAGCGACTCAGCACCCACAACACACCAGGCAAGGTGCTGGCCCTGGGGAGACAAAAATGAGTCAGACCCTCGCTCCACATCGTACACAGTCTGTATGTTTAGACTAACATACAAATGACTAACTTTAAGGTAATGAAAACACCGTGCCAGTTGTGGTTGTTTGGTACAGGTGTCGAAGTCCACGTGAGCAAAAATGGCACTTGCTGCATTGGTATTGGGTGATGCACGAAACTATTGGTCAATCGAGGCGATCAGGCATCACGAGTCACAGAAACCACAGCAACCCAAAGGTCTCCGTGACCAGATTCCTACACCGTCACCTAAGGTTGCTGTCATTCCAACTACCTCCTGTGTCTGGTGTCTCCGTTCAAGACTCACCTTCCAGCAAGAAAAGATGTGTTGGTTCTAACTTGTGCCATCAAGGCCTGTGGTTGGGGGACAGAGTCCCAGGAACCGCGCGGAGCCAGGGCAGAAGTGCGCCTTCCAGCTCGCGCACAGAACTGTCTTTCCGCTGCGTGTCCAAGGGGCCTCGACGAACACCTTGTGAGTACCGCAAGCTCGCTCACCGGCCGGGCGCTCACCAGCCGACACCTGGCGGGTGCGTCCAGAGCCAGACCTGGGCCAGCCCGGGCCACACGCGGGATTGGTTGTGGCACACAGGACACACGGCTGGGGCAAATGGGCTGCGTGGTGTGAGCCCCAGAGAGCAGAAACAGATTCTGGTGATCATCCGTCCACCCCCAGTGAGGGGCTGGGGTCAGCATCCACGGGGCGCTTACATTCTCTGTCCTGTGTCTCTTCCCACCAGCGACGTAGTCCCAGGTCCCTGCTCAAGGCTGGCTGCCTTCAGAACAGTGACCACGGACAGGACCCGTGTGAAGGACGCGTGTAGACAGGGCGGGCCCCCACTGCACTCTCGGCTTCCACCTTTCCCCCTTCCTGTCGCCGTGCGCCCCACCTCCCTGTCCAGTAGCAGGTATCAGGATTGTCCCAAAGACCCCAGAGCGCATGAACCTAGCAACAGCCCCCCCTCCAGTTCTGGTTAAACTAGAAACAGCTGCACTCGCCAGAGCTCCAAGGACGTGCACCCCACATCCCGGTCCTGTGAGAGCTCCCAGCCTTCTCCAGTCAGGGTCACTGGGTGCCTGTCAGCCCAGCACAGGGCTGCCTGGTGCTCCCGGGGCCCGGCGGGCCCTGCTCCGTGCCGGCCGCTGTCCTCCTACCACATGCACACACCACATGTACACCCCCACGCTACACATAGGCATGATACACACCACACACACAAACCACACGTGCACACCCCAGGCGGGTTAAATGTGAGTCCCAGTGACTCAGCTGGGGGCGGGGACAGGTGGAGCAGGAGGAACGTGCTGTCTCTACAGCAGGGGCAGCTTCCAGGAGCCAGAGAAGCATGGGGAAAGGGCGCGGGAGAGCGCCTGGGGACTTGGGGTCCCCGAGCCCTCTGACCGGGCCCTCGTGGCCCGCCCCCCATGTCAAGTCCCGCAAAATCCATGTCTGAAGGTGGGCTTTCCAGAGGTGTCAGGGCCACGGCCACAAGGAGCAACCTTCGCTTTACGTCCTGCCTGGCAGGGGCCCTCAGGTGCACAGCGCTCTTTTCCCCTGTTCAATCAGCCCCTCCCGAGGAACCCTGAGGTGGGGACGTCCCGCCTCCAGGTGGGGGGCTCCAGCTCCTCTGGGGGACCTGCAGCCGTGGCCCCCCACCCTGTGCACCCGCGGCTTTCCCAGCACTCTGGGATCTTGGCCCACCCCACCCTCCACCCCCGAAGACAGGCACTTCCTGCACCCCCAGGCTCCTGGGGTCCCGCAGGCCTGCAGTCACGCCCAGGGAAAGCTTTTTAAAAAAAAAAAAAAGAAGAAGAAGAAGAAGAAGTAAGTCATTGAGGGTGTTTGGAGGCTGGATCCCAGAAAGGAGATTGCCCCCGAGTGGCTCACAGGTCAGAGAGCAGGAGGGGTCAGCCAGGGGTCTCTGGGAAGGACACCCAGGCTGCTGTGGGGTCACCAGACCACTGGGCTTCAGGCTTTCAGTCCCTCATGGGGTGTGTGGGAGAGAGGACAGCGTGCTCAGAACCAGTGACGGCGGGGCACATTCCCCACGTCTGCACGTCCCCGTGGGTGGGTACAGGTTGTGGACCCATGACAAGTATTGGACACGCTTGCGGTCACGCTGGCTCTCCCAGCCTGGACCAGGGCCCCAGCACTTCCTGGAGCCCCCCGGGCACCCACCAAAGTGCGGGCAACCCAGCCTGGGGCTCTGGCCGTCCGAGGGGTCCACCCGGACACAGCAAAGAGGGCTTCCTCATTTCTGATGAGATTTAAGGCATCCTGAGGAGCCTACCTTCAAGCACAAAACCAGAGGAGATGCACCAGAACTTTTCGGTTCCCGCTGACACTGGGGCTAGGGCCCGCCCACCGGGACCTCTCCTGGTGCTTCCGTGTTAAATCCCCCGAATCTACACCAGTGTTAACGGAGGAATTTCTGGTGGCACATACAGAAACTTCTATTAAAAATTTTTTTTTTCAGTATTTATTATTATTGAGACACAGAGAGAGACAGAGCATGAGCAGGGGAGGGGCAGAGAGAGAGGGAGACACAGACTCCGAAGCGGGCTCCAGGCTCCGAGCTGTCAGCCCAGAGCCCGACACGGGGCTCGAACCCACAGACCACGAGATCATGACCTGATGCTGAAATGGGACACTCAACCAACTGAGCTACCCAGGCACACCAGCAACTTTTATTTTATAAAGCCACACTTAAGTTTATAAATCATACTGAGTTTTTTTAAATGTCTTACTTCCAAATGATTTCAAATTTATGGGAAAAGTCGCAGTAATGATTCAGAGAACCCTCTCACAACCTTCATCGCTGATTGACCAATATTTTACATCCTGCACCATTCACTTTATCGTTTCCTCCCTGCCTCTCTCTTTCTCTGTACACTCACAGGCACGTGTATTGGAACGGCCTCGTCTGAGGACATACTGTGTGTGTGTGTGTGTGTGCGCACACGTAGCGATTTTTAATATGTGATGACTCAGCGCCTGTGAGAACCACGGACACGTACACGCTGTTCCTTCACCCTTCACACCCAAGCGTGTACTTGGTAAGAATGCGGACACTCTCACCCAGCCGCGGTGCGCTTAGCAAATTCAGGAAATTTCACACTGACATTTCATCCAATCCGCCGTCCCCTGGATGTCTCAAAAAATGTCTTCCGTGTCCTTTATAAATGTCGTCTTCTGGGTGCTTCGGATTCTGTGTAACTGCATTTAGTTACATCCCCGTGGCCTCCTTCAATGGGGAGTTGTCCCTCAGCCTTTGTCTTTCCTGTTAATAGACTACTCCTCTTCTCCGATGTTGCCTCGCGGTGAGATTGACGTTACACATTCGCGGCTTAAGTGGTGGTATGGCTTCTCAGGGTCGCATCTGAAGGCACAGGACTGTCGTCTGCCCCACAGGGGCCACGTGAATTTTCATCACTTGGTTCAGGTGTCGTCCAGTTTTCCTCTTTACGATTTTTCCCTTTTGTAATCCATTAACTTATCTGTCCGGGAAATTGTCATACATCCTACTGAACTATCAGAAGAAGGTGAAGACATTCTCTGCAAGTGATTTGGCATACAAAAACTACTTCCCAAAATATTTAACAGGATAAGGACTGGGGACATCATGGCACTCCACCGTCATATGAGGTTATATTGTTGCATCCACAGGACTCCTGAAACAGAATGCTACGGGCACCAGTGACAGTTACAACAAAGTTTATTACAATGAAAGGCAAGGCCAACCGATCCGGACCAACACCCTTGATAAGAGGGCGGCCCGGAACAGCCAGGGTACAGAGTTTTTATAACCGATCACATCGTTTTATCATCACCTGGGAACAGAACAAAGAAACAGTTTCCAGGTGAGTTAGAAACAGTTGCCTAATGAGGTGTTTACTTTAGACTTTCTGCCTCTAAGCTGCAACCAGTGGATCTCCTTGACCCTGCCTCTGATGCTCTTTTCTTTGAACTTTTGTTTCCTTAACTGGTGAAGCCTAATTTACAAGAGTATGAGGCATAGTTTACAAGAGCAAAGCAAGGCTGTTATCTCTTAACCTTCAGCGTCAACACAAAGCTGTTGTTTTTCAAGCTAAGCATTAGCCCTACACTACAATTTAACCCTTACAATGTGACAGAGGTCCATCGCTCGTGGCCCCAGGATTAAGTCTTGTGTTTTTGAGGCTGTATGCTGATCCAGAATTTTCATCCTGTTTGGCAGATTCCCTCCCTTTCCTTGAGAATCTCCAGACATGCAGACACTTCCTCCATGGAATCTTTTTCAGGCAGGCCTCTCTCTCCTCCAGTGAAATTGATGTACTCCCTCTTTCCCCCTAAAAATCTGAGCCTCTGTCCATGGTGTGGTGCATTTTAGCGGTGAGCTCGTAGCAAAATGATGAAATGGAGTCAGTTCCTCAAGCTTCCAGCATCTGCATTCTGCTAAAACTTTACTTTTCACCAAATAAACCTCTGAATGTTAGGCCTCTGGGTGAAATTTGTCCCCTTCAGGGGAAGGATTGTGTGACGTGTGGTGGAGGCAGCCGGGCCTCTGCACCCCTCCAGGGGGCGCTGCCCACCTGGACCTAAGGATGCCCCGTGGCTGCCCGGGCTGCACCCGCCAGTCCAGAGAGTTCCAAACAGATGTGTACAGATCACTTAAAGGGAAGTACGTCTCTCAGATCAGTTCAGTTCTGATTTTATATCCAATCCCCGCATTTTTATCATAATGTCACTTATAATAACGGAATAAGGTTTATCTCTTTTAAACAATTAAAAACAATAAAAAATATTAATTAGACACAAGCTAACTTTCAGTTTAAATACAAACTAAATTGGGGGTGCCTGGGCAGCTCAGTCAGTTAGGTGACTTCGACTTAGGTCATGATTTCGCAGTCCGCGGGTTTGAGCCCCGCGTGGGGATCTGTGCTGACAGCTCAGAGCCTGGAGCCTGCTTCGGATTCTGTGTCTCCCTCTTTCTCTGCCCCTCCCCTGCTAATGCTCTCTCTCTCTCTCTCTCTCTCTCTCTCCCTCTGAAAAATAAATAAACATTAAAAAATTTAAATACAAACTAAATTGACTTAAATTTAATGTGATGGGCAATGTTGCTTTGCTGAAACCAGTCATAACCATCAACAGACATGTGGTAGAGTCTTAAGGGTGGGCTCTTTGGAGGCTGGCATGACTTACCATCACCTTTGGGCTTATTGATTGTTCAAATTGTGATATTGTGATTTACAATAAAAAAAAAAAATACATGCTTGGTCTAACCTAGTCCCAGCACAGAGCTCCAAAAATTCTGGGAATTTCCAAAGTGCAGAGAATGGAGAAGGTGTCTCTTGTTATGTTAATGAGGCACTTTTTGGAATGCCCCTGGGTCACCCGAGGGCGGGGGCTGGTTGCCCGGAGGACCAACCACGTGATTGGAGAGTCGGAACCTTCAGTCCCACCCCCTGACCTTTGGGTCAATGATTTAATCCTTAGGGCCTGAGTAAGGAAGCCTCGGTAAACCCACAAGAACTGGGTGTGGAGGGCTTCAGGGGTGGTGAACGTTTGGAGGTTTGGAGGGAGCCGTGCGCCCAGAGAGGGCGGGGAAGCTGGGCGTCCTTCCCCGTCGCTGGCTCTCCTTCTGGCTGTTCCTGACTTCTGTCCTTCTACGATAAACTGGTGACCTAGTAAGTAACCCGTTTCCCTGAGCTCTGGGAGCCGCTCTAGCAAACAGATGGAACCCTAGGAGGGGTTGTGGGAACCTGGGATCTGTAGCCCACCGGCCAGGAGCGCGGGTGACCGCGTGGCTTGTGATCTTCATCCTGAGTTGGAGGAGGCTGCTGGAGCCTCTATCCCGTAGCCGGTTGGTCAGAAGCACAGGGGGGACAACCTGGGTTTGTGACCCGCAGGTGAAGTGAGGGTGGGAGGGGTGGGGGCAGTGGTCTCTTGGGATCTGATTCTGTGCCGTCGCTGGGTGGATGGTGTCGGACCCGAGTTGGGCTATAGGACAGACACCCAGCTGGCGTCTGAGAACGACTCGGTGGTGGGTGGGCACCCCTCCCTGCACGCTGGGACCGGTGACCAGGAACAAAGACAAATCTCTTCTTACTTTCTTGGACAACTGCAGACCTGCCCGTGGTCCACCTGTTGTTTTCATTAGTCGTGGTCTGTGTTTGGTTCTCATCGGCCATACAATTAATAGGGACAAAAAACAAGCTGCAGTGGAGAAGTCCTACTGGTGACGCAGAATTAATTTGTTCATGGACCCACCCCAAATGGAAGTGGTCTGGCAGGGAGCCCGGGGAACCGCAGAACGACCGATGGGCGCTCTTTCCTAGCATCTTCTGTTCACATCTTAGAACACCTTTTATAAGAAAGATTCCATAGCCGGATAAGTAATTAATAAAAATCTTTTTCGCCTGTGAAAAATTAACAGAAAATGTTACAACAACAGTAACAATTTGATCAGGTAGCCAGACCTTCAGTTTAGGGCCGGGGGTGGGGGGGGGGGGGAAACGTGTGTGGACCCGATGGGTGGAGAACTGAACTGCTCACACTTCTCAGGTGGTGGAACTGTGTTACCACTGGCCCGTGGGAATCCCCGTTATTGTGGTCCCACCACCCACCCTCTCTGCTCCCACTTCATTCTTCCCTGTAGGTACCCACGAGCATGTGTTCTAGATCGAACCTGGGGATATGAATATAAATCACATTTGTAAAATACATAATGTTACTTTCCATATATTTTCAGTATGGAAAAAATTATGGTTTTCATTTACAAAAGTGATTTTGAGTTGTACATTGAATTCTATTTTTTTTAAACTTTTTTTTGCTTAACTCTTTCTGGATCTAATTATGTTGGCATGTAGAGAGACAGGTAGATACAGAGATCTACACAGGTGTGAACCTTATGAATCCGGGCGAGCTGTGCTCTGGAATGTCGAACCTACAGTGGGTTTGCTGTGTCATAGGGAATACACAGCCCGAATTTCACTAAATACTGCCAGGCTGCTTCCAGAAGGGATGTATCAGCTTATACTCCACCAATGGACCAGGAGTGTTCCCACACCCTAACATCCTTACTAACACTTGGGCTTTATGATTTTCGCCCATACGATGGGTTTAAGGAGGCAGCTGTGGTTTTTCTAAATTGTATTTCTCTGATTATAGAGGAGTTTGGTCATATCTTGATATATTTTTGGCCAACTTTCTGTTGAATTTCTGGTTTTTTTTTATTCTATTGACGTTCTTAGTAGAATCTTGATATGAGTTTCATGTTTGATATGAGTTTCATGTTGGAATTGTATTGCAAATATCTTGTGCAAACACCTGATGAAGTTGATGTCAATGTATTTTGTCTCCCGTCTGATATTGTCCAATCTAGGTGTCCCTACTGAACAGAATTATTCACTCTTCTTGTAGTCAAAACCATCAATTGCTTGCTTATGGTTACTGTTGCATAAATCTTCTGCCTCTTGTGACCCCAAGGTCATAAAGACCTCCTCCAACATTTTTATCTTTAGCTTCATAGTTCACTTTTTTTTTTCACATTTTCTCCACACAGTGAAACAGTTTTGTCAACTGTATGGTTTCCCTGCTGCTGTATGGCACTATGTTTCCACTCCCACTGTACGTGGATCTATTTCCACATTCCTTAATCTGCTCCACTGTTTTGTTTTTCCCAGATTCCCCATCATTTCCAAAATTGATTTAGCTATTTGTGGATCTTTATTCCTCCATATAAATTTTATTTGTTTATTTATTTATTTTGAGAGAGAGAGAGTGCAAGCAAGCAGGGGAGTGGCAGGGGGAAGGAGAATCTTAAGCAGGCTCCACACTCAGCATGGAGCCCCCTGTAGGGACTGATCCCAGGACCCCAGGATTACGACTTGAGCCGAAATCAAGAGTTGGATACACAACTGGCTGAGCCACCCAGGCGCCCCCTCCTCCATATAAATTTTAGAAAACATTTTGCAGCTTCCCCAAAACCTCTGGAATTTTTATTGGGATGGCAATGAGTGTACAAATTTACTTGGGGAGTGCTGACGTCTCGCAGTGTTACGTTGGCAATAACCGTAATTGTGGTACTTTCCATTGGTATAGGTCTTCTGTTGTCTTCATAACGATCTTGTGCTTTCGTTGCTAGGTTGTCTTAGATATTTTGTAGCAGCGTTTTCAAATTTTCACGTCATGGCACCCCTAGGAAATGACCCACAAGTGGTGATCCAGGCATCCTTGTACTATTTCCAATCTTAAAGGGGACGTGTCCAAAGTGTCTCCTTTAAATATGTGTTTGTTGTAGGATTTTGGTATGTAGCTTCTATCACGTAGGGAAGTCTTCTGTGCTGATAATTTGTTTTATAAATCAGGGCTCAACTTCATCAGATGATTTTTCTGCGTGTATTAACAGGGTGCTTTCTTTCCTTTTGTCCACTGTGTGTGAATTACATTCATAGATTGGCTCACTGCCAGTAAACTCAGAGCTGTTTTGTTTTTGAGCCAAACTCTACTTAATGCAGTTTTTCGTAAAATGTGAGATGCGCTCAGCCAAATTCACATCCACATTCATAATGGAACGACTCTCATTGTGCTTTCCTTGTTCTCTTATTACTCCTCTCCGATTCTGGTGTGAAGGTTACGTTTGCTTTGTAAAATGAGTTTGATTATTTCCCCCCTTTTCTGGTATCTGGATTGATGTGCCTCAAGATCTATCTTACTTAGGTTTTCAAGTTAGTGTGTGGTTCAGAGTCTTGTTGATGTTTGCGGCCACATCCTTCCAATGCAACCGGGGTTGGACAACTAAAAGCACCTCATGGATTTCATTGCACCTGTGATGCTGTATGTAATTTCATTTTCTCTGATCAGATTGACTCACGTGAGACTTGAATCTAAAACAAAGGTAAAAGGGGAGACTGTCAGGTGACTACTGCTGCCTAGTAAACCACCTCCTCCCCCAAATTAGTGACTGACAACAATGATTGATTTTTTCCCAGGATTCCCCGGGGTGGGGGTTGGGCAGTTCCGTCCTCATTTTTCTTGTCTCACTCGGAGGCTGCGTTCAGCGCCTAAGGCACAGGTTTGGTGGCTGGTGCCAGTGGATGGCTGGGCCACTTAATTCTCTCCTGACCTGTTCACATGATGAAGCGCATCCCAGGGCAGCATTCCAAGAGGGAGAAGGCACAATCTGCCATCCTTCATAAGAACTAGCCTGAGAAGTCCCATAATGTCCCTTCCACCATGTTTTGCTCGGCAAAGCAAGTCACGAGACCAGACCAAGGGTGGAGAAGAGGACTCCACCTGTTGATGGGGGTCTAAAGAGAAAGTCATACTGTGAACCAAGGGCATGCATCCTGAGATGGGAGGTATTTGGGTCCATAAGTTAAGCTTTCCAACGTGGTACTGAAGCATCTAATTTTGCTACGGCAGTTGGTGGCAAGAAGAAAGCGATTGGAGCAGACCGTTCTGGTGATGGGTTCTCAATCTCTGCCACCTTCTGAAATTTTTCAACAGCTGCAAGGAAGTGTGTACTCACTTCCCTCCCGTCCTCCCTCTTCTGGGCAGGCTGGTTGCTGAGTTGTTAATAAGCGTTGTTTCAAATCCTCAGTCAGTTCCAACATATAGTGAACTTTGTCCAGACTTTGTTTCTAGTCCTTCATTCAACACTCTGTAAACAGCAACCCATTTTCTTCCTGAATGCAGTGCCGATTTTGAGACTGGCATTGTGCATCCTTCGTTGCTTTGTAGGAGCGATCTGGTTTCTCTCTGGAAGCTCCTAGAACTTTATGTTGTCTTTGGTGTTCCTGAATGCACTATAGTTTCTCTGTGGTTATATTTTCTTAAATTTTTTTTAATGTTTATTTATTTCTGAGACAGAGAGAGACAGAGCATGAGTGGGGAAGGGGCAGAGAGAGAGGAGGGACACAGAATCGGAAGCAGGTTCCAGGCTCTGAGCTGTCAGCACAGAGCCCGACACGGGGCTTGAACTCCCAAACAGCAAGATCATGACCTGAGCCGAAGCCAGACGCCCAACCGACTGAGCCACCCAGGTGCCCCTTTGTGGTTATATTTTCTTACCGACACTGTTCTGCAATCTACAAGCCCTTCCAACCTGAAGTCTTTTATCTTCTTTAAAACTGGGGGATCCACATTATTTGTACTAGAATTTGCTGCTCTCTGTTTATTTTTTCTCCCCCTTTGGGACTCCTCTCCTCATGGCAATTACCTCATATCTATCATCCTTTGTCTTTTCCTGATGTTTCCCTGGACTGCTACCCAACCCGATCTTCCAGCTCGCTGATTTGTTCTTTAGTATCCACAGTGCTTTCAGTTTGTTGCATTTTTTTTTTTTTATTTGACTCATCCTTAAGGCTGCAGTTACTAATACCTTTTCATTTCTTTTACGGTATTTACCACTTATATTCATAATTCTAAAATGTCAGTCATAGGTACAAAAAAAGAAAGGTTGAAGTCTGATTAAATACAGTGTTTATGAGTAAAATTTAGCCAACTGGAGTGAAATAGCACATCCCCAGAATGGCGAAGGCTATCCATGACAGTGCGGGCGCGGGGAACATCACACTGGGCTGCCTGGCTCATCCCCAAGGCAGCCGGTCTACTTTGTACCATGGTGTTGCAGTTTCTATAAGCTACTGCCAAGTCTTCACGATCACAGTTTCTTCATAGATCACGATCTCTGTCAGAGTTGAGGACAGAAAAACTCTAAAGGCCTGAAATACAAGGGAAGTCATTTTAGGTTTCTAAGTCAGCATGACTGTACATAAACTTTGTTAAAACCAAATGACTGATCCAGGGCTCCTCAAGCATGCATTGTCCATCCGCTTTGTGTGAATGACTAGCCTGAAGAACATCTTGTCCTTAAGAAATTGATCAGGGCGCCTGGGTGGCTCAGTCGGTTAAGGGGCCTACTTGGGTTTAGGTCATGATCTCATGGTTTGTGAGTTCAAGCCCAGTATCGGGCTCTGTGTTGACAGCTCAGAGCCTGGAGCCTGCTTCGGATTCTGTGTCTCCCTCTCTTCTCTGCCCTTCCCCTGCTTGTACTCTTTCTCTCTCTCTGAAATAAATAAACATTTAAAAAGAAAATTTTTTTAAATAAAAAATGAAAGAAATTGATCAATGCGGGGCACCTGGGTGGCTCAGTCGGTTAGGTGTCCAACTCTTTTTTTTTTTTTTTTTTTGAGAGAGAGACAGAGCGCAAGCAGGGGAGGGGCAGAGAGAGAGGGAGACACAGAATCCGAAGCAGGCTCCAGGCTCTGAGCTGTCAGCACAGAGCCCGACATGTGTCTTGAACTCATGAATGGTGAGATCATGACCTGAGCTGAAGTTGGACTTGATTTAAGCTCAGGTCATGATCCCAAGGTCATAGGATTGAGCCTTCTTTAGGGAGCCTACTTGGCTTTCTCTCCTTCTGCCCCTCCCCTGCACACTCCCTCTCCCTCTCTACAAAAACAACCCCCCCAAAACAAACAGTGCTCTTACTCCCTACTTTCCATGACGTTAAATAAAACTCATGATTCCTGCCTACGCATTAATCTATAGTCTTTTTTTGAACCTTTGCAAGAATGTACTTCTGACATATCGATTTATGGATCTTTATGCAAAAAAGCATATAGCCATGTAAAAACTGTTCCTTCACCAGGGCAGTGTCCTCCCTGTGAAGATCACATTTTCCAGACAGATGTCCTAATCTGGGCTCAAATAAAAGTGTTTTCTTCTTTTATTAGAGTGCTTTCTGGTCAGTTTGCATCAACAGAGTCCAGTGAAGTGTCTTTGCTATTCTTGGCCCTTTTCTCATCCAAGGAACTTACTCTCTGAATGTGGTGTTTTTATTGCAATTAAACTGACATTATGATCAGTTTGGAGAGAATTTGTGTTTTAACCACATTATGGCCTCCCAAGCATGAACACACTGTATCTCTCCAGTCACGTGTCTTTTTCTCTCTTAAAGGTTCACAATTTTGCTTATCAGGACTTTGTGTTTTATGTTGTTTTTTTTTTCCCCCTTAGGCTTATCCCCAGTATGTGACATTTGATGCTAACGTAATCATATTTCTTTTTGCATGTCTTCTAGTTATTTGCTCTGGTATGTAGGAATACAATTGACTTATGCATTGATCTTACATCCAGATATAAAGATAAGTGTATCAGTTGCAAAGTTTTAGATCTTCCTTTCCAATTACTGTAACTTCAATTTCTCCTTTATTGTGCTGGCTCTGACTTCCAGCACATTGCTCAATATAATTGGAGATAATAGGAAATCTTAAAGAGAATACTTCTGATATTTCTTCGTAAGAATTCTGTTAAATGTTTTTTATAGCGGTCTCTATGAGGTTAACAAAGCTTCCTCCTACTTTTATCACTAAGAGAGGTATCACCAGTGAGTGGTGAGTTTACTAAGTTTATATTCTAAAAGCATGATGAATTTGTCAATTTTTTTTTTTCTGCATATTGGAGAGGAGCATCTTTTTTCTCCTTTGTGCTAATTTTCTAACATTTCTAATATTACGCTACCTTTACATTTGTAGGATGGCAGGCTGTCTTTAAAAATGCAGTTGGGTGCAGTTGAGCAGCATTTTATGGTGTTAACATGTATCTGTTTGTGTGAGGGGGCATTACTTTCCTTTCTCATATTGTCCACGTTTGGTTTTTCAATAAACATTTTCTTGCCTGATAGAACAGACTCTTCTGCAAAGTCGTGTGGGTCGTGTTTTCTTTAGAAGACTTTTAGTTACTGCTTCAGTGTAATGGATATAGGAACCTTCGGTCTTTCTTTGTTTCTTGAGCCAGTACAAGAAGAAAGTAAAGGGGAAGCAGAACACTAAAGAAGGAAAGACAGACACCAAGTAGAAAATATAATAAAATGGCAGACTTAAAGCCGAAAGTCAGTCATTACATGAAGTGTGAAAGGCCTTAAATACCAATTAAGAGATGGAAAATAGATAAAAATAGTTTACCTAACTATATGGTGCCTACAAGAAATTGACTTCAAATACAAAGATATAGGTAGGTTAAATGTAGAAGAATGGAAAAAGCTGTAGGATACAAACCCTGTTGAAAGGAAGGCTGAAGAGGTTATATTCGTATCAGACGGGCAGACTTAAGAGTAAAGAGAATTACCAGGACAAGGAGGGACGTCACCTAATAAGATGGTCCACTTGCCATGGAGACAGAGCCGTCTTAAGTGCACCCAATTAACAGAGTCGCAAAATCCACGCGGCAAAACTCGGCAGAACCACAGGGAGCCGAGGACTGAGCCCTGTGGAGCTCCCTCAGGCAGAAGAGTCAACAGAGACCAGGAAGGGCCAGCATTGGTGGAAGGAGAGTCTTGAACACCCTTTCAACGGAACACTGAAGGCCTCAACAAGATCCCGGAAGTGATCATTCATGTTACCGGAGTCCCAGGAGGGTGAAAAAAACCCAAACTGTTGAATATTTTATAAAGTAGTATTGTATTTATTTTAAAAAAAATTTTTTTTTCAACGTTTTTTATTTATTTTTGGGACAGAGAGAGACAGAGCATGAACGGGGGAGGGGCAGAGAGAGAGGGAGACACAGAATCGGAAACAGGCTCCAGGCTCCGAGCCATCAGCCCAGAGCCTGACGCGGGGCTCGAACTCACGGACCGCGAGATCGTGACCTGGCTGAAGTCGGACGCTTAACCGACTGCGCCACCCAGGCGCCCCTAAAGTAGTATTGTATTTATAAAGAATTTATTATATTTATAAAGAATATTATAAACTAAGGATGTACAGATGAGTCCCTAATTCTGACACTGATACGTCTGTATTAAGTGTACAAAAAAGTCTATGTGGATAATCCACCACGGTGTTTAAATCAGTGGTTAAATCTGTGATACAGGATTGTTGAGAAAGGAACGAACAGACACCTTATTTCTTTTAATAAATATTTTTTACTTCTTTAATTGTCAAAGATAAATGGGATAAAACTTCCTAGGAAGAGCGCTTGGGAGTTTGGTGGGAATTGAGAATTACATTCAAAAGTACACGAACACTGAACAGCAGTGGGTGCGGTCGCTGAAGCTGGCATATGCATCTGATGCTTTCTCACGCATAATTATTCACAGAAAAGTCAAGAGGATGATGGAGAGTAAGCATTCAGAGCTCAAACTTGAGCTTTGTTCTATGTGCTGTCGGTCCTGAATGAGGTCATGACCTTGTGCTCGTATTAGTGGAACAGAGAGAAACTCGTATTTTAAATAATATACTTAGTCCTACTTACACACAGACTTGATCATCGGAAGCGTCTTCCACTGATGTGTTGAATAACTGCTTTTCATATAATATGTACATTTAAAATGTCAGCTTGTTTACAACGGGAAATTGGGGTCAAGGCAGGCTTTGTACTTGAACTGCTGTCCTTCATATGATTGATGTGGAGGCCCAGAAGGGACAAAGAAAAAACTGTTCATGCCAACTGTACGGTGCCTTCTAGACGGGCAGTTAATAACTGGAGCAGCCGAAAGGAAGAATGCATTCCCCAGGAGGAAGGCTCTCTTAGCACACTGCCTGGTCTGAATGACTGAATATGGACCGACGGGCTAGTTTCGCCCTTGACCTCTTTGTCACTGTGCTCAGTCCGTGAGCAGGGTACAGTAGCTTCCCTCTTCCTATCAAGCGAAGTCTCTTTCTAACGGGGAGCCCCTGGTGAGGTGGTTCCTTCCGCCCCGTCCCCCCACTCCTCCCAGTTACCTTTATCACATCTCATCTGACCTGATCTTGCTGAGAACATCAGCCACCCCACAGTCATCAAAATGCCCAACCTTATCAGCAAGGAGTCCAAGAATCCCTTCCCAGTCTGGCCCAATTCAGTTAGTTTTCTACTGCTGTTTTTACAAATTACAACAAACTTAGTGTCTTAAAACAGCACAAATGTATTATCTGACAGTCACAGAGATCAGAAGTCTGAAATAGGTTTTCCTGGGCTCAAATCAAGGAGTCTGTAGAGCTGTGTTCTTTCTGGGACTTTCGGGGAGAAGCCACCCATTCCTTTTCCAGGCTCAAGGGGCCACCTGCGTTCGTGCCACTCTGACTTCTCCTTCTGGGACAGCTCCTCCTGTGGCCCTCTTGCCTCCCCTGTTAGGACCCTCGTGATACCCCTGGACCAGCCACTATAACGCAGGGTCATCGCACCATCTCAGACAAGGTAACGTATCCACAGGTTCCGGGGATCGGGATATGGACATCTCTGGGGCTGTTTTTGTGACATCGATCACATGTTTTTATGACATCGATCCTCCCAGATTCAGGTCCCATGGCTTTCCTTCCCTTGACCTCTGCATTCTACATTCCCAGCACATACCGGGTTTCCACCTGCAGCTCCCTGACAGTGCACAGTAGTGGTTAAGAGGCCAAACTCTGGAGTCTGACTGTTGGGGTTCAAATCAGGGTCTGCCACTTACTTGCTAAATGGATTTGGACAAGTAGTTATTGGTGTTGTTTTCACCTGGATCTAAATACGATTGCAAGGGAAAAGGTAAAGGACACCACAAGGAAGCAGTTACCCAAATCCAGACTGCTTGCTGTTCCGCAGGCACCAATGGCCTGCTTTCTCATTGAAATCTCTATTATAAAGGATGGTGGGTCACCGTGTGTGTGTGTGTGTGGGGGGGGGAAGTGGGGGGTGAGGGATGGATCCAACCAAATTGCATGTTGGGGCCCAGGTCTGGATGTGGAGGTCAAAAGGGAGACAGTCAGGGAAATGTGACTCTAAACCAGCCCTCAGAGGATCATAAGAATTATATAAGTGTAATAGTGGCATGGTGCTAAATATTCTTAAAGTTTTTCTTAAGACCTACCCCATAAATACAGCGATATACTCAAAAGCACCCTTTCAAAGCGAAATGACATTATACCTGGGACTCTCCTTAAAGATGTGCAGGGAAAAAAGGAAGAGGGGAGTACATGAAACAAGATGGCCAGAACATTAACCGCTAAGCTCAGTGACTGGTACCCCGGACGTGATTATACTATTCCACTTTTCCACCTAAAATTTTCCTCAATACGTGTCTGTAAAAATAAATCTCCTAGAAAGCTACTCATTCCTAGGCTGTGCCAGAAAGTCAGAGATCCCCCTGTCCACCTCCCGTGACGGTTTATCACATCTTCACCATCACCGCACCTCATTACCCCCAATTATTCAGGCCTCCAGATGCTCGCCCGGTGCAGGGCACAGGTGGCCCGCAGAGGCGCTGGGCAGGGGGTGGGACCCAGCAGGTGCGGCGTGCAGGTGGGCGGCGGGGGCACCAGCAGGTGCGGGACCGGGTGGGATCCCCGCCCGGGATCCCCGCCCTTCGCCCGCCGATGCTCCTGCTCCAGCGGCGATCCACACCGGTCCCGAAGCGCAGGGCGTGTGCCCGGTGCGGAACGCGAGGCGTCAGTCACCACGAGGTCGCTCTGCCACCTACAGACAGCGGGTTCACGGGTCCGCGTACTTCCTCCGGCGACCTCAGTCTGCCCGACGTGGGCTCCGGACCGCGCCGCCCAGGGCCTGGCCATGCCCGCCCGCCGCGGGCGCCGTTACCTCCCTGTCCCGAGGCCAGGCCCGCGGCGGCCGGGAGGCTGGCTCCCCTCCCTCCCCACGCCCGGACTGCCTCACCTCCCACGCTTCCAAAGCCCTTCTCGGGCCGCCCAGACTGCGCTTGCGCGAAGGCGGACGCTAGGCGCGCAACCCCACCGCGTTTCGCCAAGCCCCGCGATACCTCACCCCTCGCGCCGACCCGCCCACCCCAACGGCTCGGCGGACCTGGAACGTTCTAAACTTCTGCGCACGCGCTCTGCGGCCTTTAACATCCCGGCTCCGCCCTCCTCGGCCACGCCCCTTTCCTTCGGGGAGCTTTTCGTCCCCACGTCTTGCCAATCATCCACTTCTTCCCTGGAGCGACCTCGCAACAGGTCTCTGATTGGCTCACCATGGGAGCCAACGCCTAGGATGGGGGGGTGCCGATAGGCTGTGAGCCGGTCTCTCCTCCCGGCAGTTTGCGCGAAGCGTGATTGGCTGACGCCTCCGTCCAATCAGCGGTGGGCTGTCGGATTCAAACCGGGAGCGTTCGGCCTGCGGTCGGTTGGTCGCAGTCGAGTCGTTGGCTTGGCCCGACGTGGACGTGTGATCCTGCTGCGCCCGCTTTTCGAGCCCCGTCGCTCCCGCCCGCCCGCAGGATGGCTCACAAGCAGATCTACTACTCGGACAAGTACTTCGACGAGCATTACGAGTACCGGTGAGGGGCCAGCCGGCCGGGCTCTGGGCGGAACCGAAGTCGGGGTCGCAGCGCGGCGGCCGGGGTTCGGGTCGGGGCCCGAGGTCGGAGGTCGGGTCGGGCCGGGGTTGAAGGACGGGGGGCCGGGGTCGAGGCCGGGTCGCCCCCGCCCGGGCGGGCGCGTGCGGCCCGCCGGCCTCCGCCCTTTGTTCGCGGAGGCGAGGAGGCCAAGCGGGCCAGGGGGCGAGCCGCCTGGCTGGGGTGTCGGGGTTCGGCGGACCGGGGCAGGCGGCGGGGCGCCTACCCCTCCCTCTAGTCAAGGCCGTGTCCCGCGGCCTCGGTGTGCCGGCCAGGGGCCCTTCGGCTCCCTAGTCGCGGTGAGACGCGCCCGGACTCCCCCCCCCCCCCCCGGCGGTGGGACAAGCAGCGAGGACGCGGCGGCTGGGAGGCGCTCGGCACTTCCGGCCGTGGCCGTGCGGGGGGCCGGCACCCTCCGGGCGGGGCTCGGGGGCGGGGCTCGAGGGGGCCCCGCGGCGGCTGGCCTCGAGTCGGTGTTTCTCCGCTCTCCTGGGTCTTAGAAATGTGTTTTCTGGGGAAAAACGGGGCGTGTTTCTGGGCAGCTCTACCGATTAGTCGTTCCTGCCCCGGCTAGAAAATGCGGTTTTCTTGCCACACTTCGATTTGAAGTCTGCCCGCCCAGTTTTGTAGAGGAAGAGCACAGACACGGTTCTCCCGTGGTGCGTGGGCCTAACGTGCAGTGACGCGCTGCGGGCGTCCGACGGCGGGCAGTCGAGGCTGGGACGGGGCGTCCTGCACCAGGGGGCCCCAACTGGGGAAGGTACTTTCCGGGACTCGGGGCGGTACTTCCGCCCTTAGTTTCCGGACCCCGGCGCAGTTAGGGAGGAGCACCGCGCAAGGTAGACCCCCCCCCCCCCCCCCCCGCCCCCCAGGCTCGTAGCCCAGTTAGCCGAGCGGTTCGTGGTGGGAGAGCGCAGCGGGAAATCGGGTCTGTTGGGTGTTTGGTTTGTGCTGTAGGTTCAGACGTGGCTTTTGCTAGTTTCCTTATGCTGAGGCTCCCCTGCGCCTGGACTTGCAGACCAGGTCCTGTCGGCAGTCGGCCGTCCGCCCTCCTCGGCCGTGTCTTGCTCCTCAGAGCCTCCCGCGTACCTGGCCTTGGCCTCTGCCCACGCGCCCGCGGCCGGGAAGGGAACGTTGGCTTTCGGCAGTGTTTTCTCGCACGGAGTTGGGAAGCGTCCCTGTGCAGTCAGCCGCGGTTCTCTCGGTGAAGCTGCTTCCACCGCCCGATGTTACCCGGCCGGAAACAGCCTGTTCCCGCGGTTGTGACTCGGGCCCGGTCAGCGGGGACGCAATTCCGTGGTTGTGCGTAGCGTGGCTACATTGCACTTCTCTGGGAGAAATGTAACAGCCGTTGCTGTAGAAGGCGGAGACGACATTTGTAGAGCCTCGAACGTGTCTGTCAAGGCAGCATTTCGAGGTAACACAAAATACACGTTTATTGGCTGGCTGTACTAGCAGGAAGGCTTCGGGTCGAAGGTTGGCTATCAGTAAGTATGAGGGCCTCATGTTACATGTGGGTTTTCAACCGCGCAGGGGGTCAGGGCCCGCGACCCCGTGTTGTTCAGGGGTCAACTGTAGTTCACTGGCACTGGTAAAAAGGGCATAATTGGATTCAGCAGCCTCATGGCAGGCCTGGCAACATAGTTGTTTTGAGGCTCATTTCTTTTTTGTAAATAATACGAAGCGGGTATTTAATTCACCAGTCACAGACTTAAGTTGATGACTGAGTGCTAATGGGCTGTGGGTTCCGTTTTCTCCTGTGCGGAAAAGGGTCACTGACCAGACTGCACCTTTCTCACCCCACCTGGCCACCGGACTCAGGTGGTAGATATTTTACACAGGCCAAGAAACGTGGTTATGGATGACTGTGCAACTTTACTGCTACTGGGAATGGTGATTTATAAAGATTTTTTTACTGTAATTAAGCAGGGTGCACATTTGTTCTTAAGTTGTATGAAGTTACAATTATGTTCTTGATGGTTTGACATTGGAGAGTATTGCAAGCCTTCCTGAAAAAACTTAGTAAGTTTTGGATATAGGTCATCTGGATAGAAATCTGTAACTTATGGAAAACTGAAGGTCATTGTGTAAGGTTGTCAGGTACATGTATATGTGGGACTTGGGTTTGTTTTTGATTTGGATTTGGAAAAAACTTCTAGGGTACATAAGGACTTGTGTGTACTGCAAATCTATAATGTTGAGTAGTGGGAAACCCAAATTAACAAATTAGTTTTTTTCCCTCTTCTGTAAAAGGCTGCATGGGTCTGGGACGACCATTCTACAGTCAGAAACCATCTCCAATTTACAAGGCATCTGTGGTCTTAGATGGCTTCTCTTGGCTCCCTGATCACATCAGTCGGCTTCATAACCAACAGGAAAGAACAAGGAAGAGAGTTGGGCACGTTCTTCCCTTTTGAAGACAGTTTCCATCAGTGGCATATTTTCTCCTTACACCCTATTGGCCAGGATTTAAGTCATCAGAGGTAGCTGTAGGGCTGGTTGGGACGTTTTGGAGAACCATGAGCCTGATTTCAGGTATGGGGCTTCTGTTCCTGAAGAACACAGGGACAGGTAGCAAGCAGTCTCTTGGAGAAGAAAAGAGGAGTCCTAAAAAAATGTCTTCTGCTTTTCGACCATATATTCTTCTCTCCCTATTTTGAACACAGGCCATCAAAAATCAGAATTAGAGATATTAGGTTGTTCTGAAGATTGATGCCAACAATAACATAACAAGAGTTGCTTGAAAAATCTTTATTTTGAACTCAGATTTTGAGTATCCTGAAAATGTATTTCTAAAGTGCTCATAATTGTAGGAAAGGTGTATTTACTAATTCTTGGCTGTGTTTTAACAGGCATGTCATGCTACCCAGAGAACTTTCCAAACAAGTACCAAAAACCCATCTGATGTCTGAAGAGGAGTGGAGGAGACTCGGTGTCCAGCAGAGTCTAGGCTGGGTCCACTACATGATTCATGAGCCGGGTAAGTTCTGCCATTTAGGAAGGCATTAACTGAGATAAAATAGTAGGGTTGCACTTGTTGAAAATTGTTTAGTAATATTTGATACTGAGTGATAATCCCAAAGTAACCAGTAAGTTTGAATGGCCGATTGCTTTCCTCCCTAGAAAGAATTTCCATTTTATAAAGTACATAATACATGAGTGAAAGTAACACGTTATTCTACCTGCAAAAAGATAAGGAGTAGAAGCATAGGCAATTCTGTTTTATTTTAAAATGTCTTTTTTTAATGTGTTGTTATTAATAGTATCTAATTTTGCCAGGAGTATATTTATAATTCTGGTGTTCCCTCCCACCCCTGCCTTTGAAAACGAGGAACTTATTTTAAGATACTTTAAAGTGTCCTCAAATTCTATGCATAGAAGTTAATGCCATTGGAAGTGATTTTGATGTGTCTTTTTGTTTAGCCTTCTAGTAAGGGATAATTATTATCTACCACATTAAGATGAAATTAG
Source organism: Panthera leo (assembly GCF_018350215.1). NCBI lineage: Eukaryota > Metazoa > Chordata > Mammalia > Carnivora > Felidae > Panthera > Panthera leo. The sequence continues at coordinate 3,070,969 of NC_056691.1, forward strand.
GTAACGAAGTGAACCGTGCTATGTGTGTGGTGCATTATGAGTGTTTGTGTTGATGTGTGGGGTTTTCCAGATACGAGATGGTAAAGTAAAACTTGTGGGGCTAAATTCTACCTTTGTGTTACTAATAAATCTAACTTAAACAACTTCTAATGCTTTCGACAAAATTTGAAGGCATACTATAGCAGCTGAATTAGGTGAAACTAGGGCAGTCTTGTTTTCTGCTTGTTGAAGAAAATCCGCAGTAGCAGCATCAGAAACGGAATTAAAACTTTCTTAGGATTGGGGCATTTAATCGTATCCCAGTTCAAAAGCTCTTTCTCCAGCTAATACCAGAGCAACTGGGGAACTATGGAACCCGGGGCCCCCACTTACAAAGAAACAACCTTTGGGAATGGGCCCCAGGGATCTGTACTTTCTACAGGCCGGTGGGTTTTGATTATGGTATTCGGTGTCTTTTTCCCATGAAGAGAGGTAACCTTTCTCTTTTCCACCGGAATGGAGATTCTAAAGGTAGAAACCATTTTCCCCAAAGTGATTTCTCTACTTAGTTAGCATCTCTTTCTCCAGGGTAGGTAAAATTAAAAAAACATGGAGGGGAATATTGTCATTATCAGCTTGTTTTCTGTTTACAGTTGACAGTGACTTGAAGCAAAATGTATTTTGGATACTTCAATAAGTAACAGTTGATCATGGATTGATTTTATTTTGGTTCAATTCAGAATTTGAATTTTGGATTTAGTGAATGAAAATTTATCGTATTAAGATTATATAAAATATTTTGTTTCCACAGAACCACATATTCTTCTCTTTAGACGACCTCTTCCAAAAGAACAACAAAAATGAAGTATATCTGGGGATCGTCAATTAAATCTTTTTCAAATTTAATGTATATGTGTATATAAGGTAGTATTCAGTGAATACTTGAAAAATGTACAAATCGTTCATCCATACCTGTGCATAAGCTGTATTCTTCACAGCAACAGAGCTCAGTTAAATGCAACTGCAAGTAGGTTACTGTAAGGTATTCAAGATAAATTTCTTCTAGTCAGTTTTTCTCTTAATATAAGTGCCTGTTTGACTTTGCCTGTTATTTTTGTTAAATAAAGTTTATATGTTGCATTTATTTACTGGGGTTTGTTTATTTAAAACAATTTTTGTTTTAATGTTTATTCAGTCATTTTGAGAGAGAGTGCCAATGGGGGAGGGACAGAGAATCCCAAGCAGGCTCCTGGCTGTCAGGGGGGAGGGGCTGGGGGAGGGAGGCTTGATCTCATGAACCTTGAATCATGACTTGAGTAGAGATCAAGAGTCAGGCTTAACTGAGCCACCCAGGTGCCCCAAGGGGTTTTTCTTAAGGTTAATTGGTGTCTACTGAGGTGGTTAGATGATTTCAGTTTTACAATGTTGGTCTGGAGGAGATAAATGTAAAGAAATATTAAATGGGTTTAAAAAGGCTTGGTTTGATGAGGGTACCATGAGTTCACTTAAAAAGCAGGACTAAGTTTCATAGAGACATTAGATTTCACTGCTCTGCTGTTAGTTTAGTTCCTGGAGAACGGTCCAGTGTGTCTAAGAACTGTCACATCTGGTGGCCTTAAGGGAAACCACTGAATCCTATTCGGCTCCATTTACCAAGTAGGCGTAATGCTCCCCAGAAAATATCACCGCAGTTTTAAAGTTGAAAGGCACTGTGAAACACCTTTTATTCCATATACATGTTGTGTCTGTCAAATTGCCTTTAGCTGCTACGGTACTCTGGGGTGGATGCAAACACAGACTGTCTTTGCTGTGCTGGGGAACACTTTCAGATGACGGTCTGGTGGTCCCTCCTCTGCTCCTCTGTCTTCATACCTGGATGAGGACTGTAAATCCTACCAGTGGTGCTGAGCAGCAGCCTAGAACTCATTTCTGCCCTGGGGGCCCAGGGTTAGCAAGCAAGATGACAGAATTGCTGTGTGAGCCTTGTTGCCCTGTGGGTAAACCAAACAGTACAGTACAGAGTGAGAGGGGACACCGGCCTCCGCCTCCAGCAGTGGTGGCTGCCAGTTCCTAGGCCCAAACCTGGTGAACCTAGCCGTCCCCACTTCCCGCCTTAAATTCCTGTTGGTCCGCGAACCCAAGCGTCCATACTGGGGGCAGCAAACCTGCGGCTTGGCTCCTAATTAACCCCTACTGGCCAGATAGCCCGCGGGGGCGGGGGGGGGAGGGGGGGTGCCCAACCCAACCCCCAGGCCGCCCGCGCCCGCCACGGCCACACCACGCCACTTTCCCTGACTCCTTTCCCCGCGGTCATTGGCTGTCCGCCGAAAGGGACGCGGCAGCCGTGAATTGATTTTCCGTGCTCACTTCCGGGGCGCTGGAAGTCCGTGCTTTCCTCGGCCCCACACACCACGTGGTACGCGGCCCCTTCCTCCGCCTCCGGTGTCCCCCGCCCCGCCCCACGCGGGCCCTGCGCGGCCGCCTCCCTGCGCACTTCCGGCCGGGAGCGGGGCGGGGCCGGGCGCGTTTCTGTGACGCACTTCCCGGCGTCCTCTCCGAAGGCGGAAAAGCGGGGAGGAGGAGCGCAGCGCGTCCGTGCCACCAGCCGACGGGGCCCGGCTGCTGGCCTCCAGGGCAGGGTCTCCCCCGAGCCGTGCGCCATGGCGTCGGAGGGGCCGCGGGAGCCCGCGGGCGAGGTGAGGACGGCGCCCCGCACTGGGGCGGCGGGGCGGCCTCCTAAGCGGGGGAGGACGCGGCCCCTGGAGGGAGGCCGTCCGGGTGCCCGGGGAGGCGACCCCGCGCCGCCTCGCCGCGCTCGTGGAGGGGAGCGGCCGGCTTCCAGTAGCGGTGCGAACGTGTGCCGGAGCGGTAGCCGCCGCCGGCCCGCCGCGAAGGGAAGAGTGTGCTTTGTAAGCGCGGCCGCGGAAGTCAATGTTAGTGCGCTTCAAGAAACCGAAAGAGCGGCTTTTACGTCCACGTCCCAAGGGTGTGGGACGCTAGGACGATTTCTAGCAAAGCCTGCCTCTGCGTCCCCACAAGACAGCTCTTAATGGTTCGCCGAGCGAAAAGCAACGGGTTTATGTAACTTTTGAGACATTCGGTGGAGGTAAACTTGCGCGGTGCGTTTGTGTTTCCGTTGGCCGCTGGCGGGCGGTTGTGGGTTCTCCCGGACTCAGGCGGAGAGAGGTCGGAATCCCCGCACTGCGGGTGGGAGCGAAGGGGGCGCTGTCAGTTGTCCTCACTACGTGTTCTGGATGGGATTTTATTTCCGCTCTCACTGCCTGCGCTCCCCGCCCTTTGTAATATTTGGTAGAATACTTTTTTTTTTAATATAAAAAGCGTTGGGGGAGAAGTTGTTAGCGAGCAAATCATTATTTTTTATGAGCGCGAGGTATTTGAACAACGGACGGTACTGGGATTAGCGTTTCTGGGGCTGCTAGAAGCGAGCCGCTTTCTTGGGTTTTTTTGGTTCACGTTTGGCTTGCCTCAGAACGTCTGTAGTTAACCACCCCTCCCCCCTTTTTTCCCCTCAGGGCATCAAGTTGTCAGCAGATGTCAAACCGTTTGTCCCCAAGTTTGCTGGGCTCAATGTGGTGTGGTCAGAGTCTTCGGAAGCTCGTGTGTTCCCTAGCTGTGCAGCCCCGTATTATCCGTGTGCTCAGGAGCCGCCGGGGCCTGAGTACGTACCCTTCTCAATGTCTTGTGGTACCTGGGGACCCAATGGAGGGAGGTTAGACTTGGAAATACACCGCACCTAACCTGTTTAAAGTTCTCGAAAGACTGGAGGATGCTCCTCAGCCGAGAAGGGTCTGAGCCAGTGGCACCACCTAACTGTGCCCTGCATCAAGACGGAAACCTCAACTCTCCCTTCCTTTCTCCACACTCATGCCATCATTTGGGGCAAAGAAAGTATGGGGATTGCGTTGCATTCGTTAGTAGGAAACTTAATTTCGGGGATCATTTGTGCATAGGGTTTGAAACTATATCGGGTATCTGATGGGAGAGGGAATGGGCGGCAGACAGAAGCCCAGACAAAGAAGCCTGCTCTTTGGGTTTAGAGTTTAACATTTTATTTTATTTATTTATTTATTTATTTATTTTTTTAAATTTTTTTTTCAACGTTTTTTATTTATTTTTGGGACAGAGAGAGACAGAGCATGAACGGGGGAGGGGCAGAGAGAGAGGGAGACACAGAATCGGAAACGGGCTCCAGGCTCCGAGCCGTCAGCCCAGAGCCCGACGCGGGGCTCGAACTCACGGACCGCGACATCGTGACCTGGCTGAAGTCGGACGCTTAACCGACTGTGCCACCCAGGCGCCCCTAGAGTTTAACATTTTAAAATCATGCTTGGGGAGGAGTGGGGACTCTCAAACATGGCTGCTGCTTTGTGTGGATAGTACTTTGGAAATTGTTGAGTTTTGCTTGAACCATTTTTCTTTATAAGCGTCCTGGGGAGAAGGATTCTTCGAGTTTGGGTTATAAAATTCTTCTACGTTTGAGTTGAAAGGAGGCTTATGTTTTTTAAGTTTTCCTTTTCCTTCTTGAGATTTCATTCTTTAGGTATTTAGAAAATACCTAAAGATTTCTGTTATTAGCTGAGTTTAGAAAAATATGTATTAAACGTTTTGTGTTGTTCTGTAGAGTACTTGTAGATTTTACTTGCAAGGTATGCATCCCCTTTATGTGAGAATTGTCTTTACACTCCTTTAATGTGGGTCATACTTGTTTCTTTTCCATGTCTGCATAGTATGATTGAAAATAGTTTAAACTTCATATAAATTCTACAGTGGTATTCCCAAAGATGAAAATTGGAATAAATAATAAAATTATCAAGTTGTCTGATGTACTTAGGTTGTGTTTTTTTTAATGTTTATTTTTGACAGAGACAGTATGAGCGGGGGAGGGGCAGAGAGAGAGGGAGACACAGAATCCGAAGCAGGCTCCAGGCTGTGAGGTGTCAGCACAGAGCCCGACGCGGGGCTCGAACTCACAGGCTGCGAGATCATGACCTGAGCCGAAGTCGGACTCTCAACCGACTGAGCCACCCAGGCGCCCCTAGGTTGTATTTTTTTGACAGAGTTGGAGGTTCTACCTGTATGTGCTAGGGTAGGAATACCCAGGTTTTCTGTTGTAATTTCATCCTTTGTAAAGGGAAGGTTGGCATGGATCACGTTTGAGCTGTTCCATACCTTAGGTGGTTCACAAGATAAAGTAGGAGATATATTTCACTCAGTGGCAAGGATTCGAAGCCATGTACTGGGTGGGATTCCAGTTACCCAAAATAAAGGTGGAAAACATTCCTGCAACTAAAGTAATGTTCTGGCAGTGGCATGAATGGAGATGAAATTGAGGCTTATAGGATTGCTAAGTTTAAAAATGAAGTTTCTTAATATCTTGTCCTTTTTTAGCTTTGATTTTTTTTTTTTTAAGTTCTTTATAAGCAAGGAAAAGATTGGCTGACAGTATTCCTTCCTGAGAAAAAAACAAGGACAAAGGCACGAAAGCAGAGGGGCGGGGTCAGGAAAGACAGGGGCCTTTGAAGGGGACAAAATGGGGATACACATATTTGAGAACTGATTATCTAGTCTGTTCTCATGGAGGTAAGAAGTCTTTGCATGAGCCAGATTTTGTGTAAATGGGGATTTCCTCTGATGAAAATAAGGATAGCATTTTCCATAAGGAACTTGTTTCCATACTCCCGTCCCAACCCATGGGTGGCGGGGAAGTGTAACGTTCTTTCTACACCTGAGAAACCGAGGCTAGAAACATGTGTTCAAAGTTATTCAGGTAGGTAGTGCCCAGACCAGAGTTAGAGTCTGTCCTGACCTGTGCTCATGCATAGTCCCCAAGCTGCTGTGATGTCGGCAAGTGTTGAGCCTTTCAGTGTGTTGCAGTATGCTGTGAGATGTGGGTGCTTTTTCCTTTTTTTTTTTTTAAGTAGGCTCCACACCCTGTGTGGAGTCCATTGAGGGGCTCAAACTCATGATCCTGAGATCAAGACCTGAGATGAGATCAGGAGTCGGATGCTTACCCGGCTGAACCACCCAGGTGCCCCATATGTGGGTGCTTTTAAGTTAAAATCTCTCAGCAGTGAGAACCTGTAGTCCTGGACAGAGTGTGGCTCAGGTCTGTCGGGTGGCTGGAGCGGTGGCTGGAGCCCGACACATCCTGGCCCGGCTGCAGGGACTGGGGGCAAGACTTTGCACGACCATCAAGGACAAAGGAGCAGGTGTAGGGCTTGGGAGAAGCCTGCATGGTTTAGGCAGGAGGTAGGGAACTGTTGGTTGTGTTTTAAATGGTGTTGTTATGCTTACTCCTGGATTCTTGTTCTACTCAGAGGGAGAGGGGCTTGAAGGCTTTGACTGGGTTGCAGGCACCGAAGCTAGAGAAGAAAATATGGGGAGCCCTGCTGCAAGGAGAACAGTCTTCAGTGGTCCGTGTGGGTGTTGGTGGGAGAGAAGCTGTGGTGATTTCTGGCTGAATGCGTGCACAGTGGTGGGGTCTCTCCTGGGGGTGTGGGTGGGAAGAGGGGCTGCTTGGGGACTAGCTGTACAGCTTGGTGCTCCAGTGCCACTTGGGGAAGAGTGAGCCATTCGGTGGGACAGCCTGTAGGTGGGAGAGCAGGGCCCGGAGTTGGCGAGGGTAAGGGCCTGCAGGTGCGGGTGAGGTCTTGGGGGGAAGGAGGACAGGTGTGGGCTCCCAAGTCTGGCTGGAGAGGAGGGAAAGTGCAGGGGAGCACCCTCCATGGACAAGCTTTTGGACGGTGGGATGGGACCAGTGGAGCTGTTCAAGTGATGTGACAGAGGGCCAGACCCCGAGGATGGCGTGGCAAGGAGGCGACCGGGCTTGCAGGAAGGGTGTCCTGGAGACTCGGGACTGTTGGTAGGGACGGGGCAGGGAGCAGTGGGCAGGGAGCTCAGTGGGGATCGTGTGAGCATGGGGACTGGCGGGGGCAGACCAGCTGTAGAAGCACTGCCAGTGTAAAGGCGGGGGGTGGGATGGGACGGTGGGCATGAGGGAGGTGTGTTCTGTGGTTTAGGGTCATCTGGGCAGTTTGTGGCAACTGGAGTTTTACAGACAAGCCATTTGAAGCCCCAACAGATGCCGTGGGATGTCTCTGTGACATCTTATTATGTGGTGCTCTCTGCGCGTAATTGTACTGGGCTTGGATTGGAAGGAAAAATAACAACTTTCTGGTGGGAAGAAAGACCGATGGTGACCTGTGCAAAGTGGGACTAGATTGTGAGCAGAGGCGGGACCCGGACCAAGGTCTCTGGACTCCTGGATGGACATTTTCTGGATGACCACAGCCTTCAAAACCACCGGATCCTGCGTCCCTTTTTCTTCTTTACCTGTTTCATCACTCTTCTCATTTATCCTGTTTTGGGACTTGGGCCGTCATCTTTTTTACTGTTTTTTTTGCTGTCAACCCGTCTTCTTTGCCCGTGTTCTCTTCTGAAGAACAGATTCTTCACTTTTATCTGCTCCCTATTAGATTTTCTGAGCTTCAGATAAAATAAAACGGATTTGCATCTAGAGTTAGCATAGTGGGATGAAGCTTTGAATCTTTTTCTTTGCAGAGAACAGCACTAGACTAGGTGCACAGAGGCAGGTACACGAGGAGTAGTTAATTGCTAGAATTAGTGGACGATTTTACAGGGTCTGAGCTTACTATAAAATGTCGTGGGTTCATAGACCGTGATAGCAGGCTGTCCACAGTTAGGTACCGTGTGGGCGTGAATGTAGTGAACATTCTGGTAAGTGTGTAGCAGGTCTAGCCTTGTCACCTGGGTGGTGACTCCCTTCTCCTGCAGTGCAGGCTCCTCCTTGCAGCAGAGCAGAACCCGTGCTTGAACCTTCTGGCCGTTGAACAGCGAGGAGGTGATGCAGGTGTGTCCTCGTCAGCTCTGATTTTCCCGCCTTTCAGTGGCCCCGCACACTCTGGGATTTCACTGATTTTCCACCAGAAAAGTTGCAGCTCTGGGAAGTCACAGACACATCTGGTGCTTATTTGTGGGATTCAGAAGGTCTTGTTTTGTGTCTTAACTCTTCTGCGTAGCATTTCGCCGTTGTTCGGCTTTCACTGCAAGGTGGTTGAAACCCCTGGCTGAAAACCACGTTTGCTAAGAGTCAGCGTTAAGTCACATTTCGGCAGCCCGAGCAGATGGGGCGTCTGGTGCCCATGTCGTTGGCAGGGTTGCAGCTCCTGGGCCACCATTTGCCTGCAGGTTCTGGGTGGGGCTGGCAGATGGGTTTGGGCGGCAGGGCCTGTTAGAGGCCCCTCTGCAGGGAGAGTGGTCTGGATGGCCCTGCTGGCCAGCGTGGCTGTGGGAGTCTTGCCCCAGCATTTGACCCCCTGGGAGTGAGGAGCTGGGGCGTCCCTGGGCTTTGCCTCACGTGTGACACAGTCTGGTCACGGATGCCTCAGCGCTGCTGCGAGCACGTAGGACTGGGTCCGCATCTGTCCTTACAGGGCAAGAAAGAAATGCTGGGAGGTTTTATTTGGCTATTACAGATCTTTCAGTGCTAGAACAAATGACCTCAACAGTAGTGAGAAGTTGAAATGTGTCTAGTCCAGAAGTGCTCCTTGGTTTGTGGTACGAAATCTGTCACTAAATTTGCCCTTTTTATCTAGGCAGAAACTCTACACTGAAGATGTGGCCTTTGGAGCTTCAGCTTTTCCACCTCAGTATCTGTCCTCTGAGCTCGCTGTCCATCCGTGCAGCTACTCTCCTTACCCCGTGGAGTCTACACCGCGCGTGTGCCCGGTGCCCGGCGCCCCGTATGCTTACGGCCACCCTGGCTGTTACCAAGCATTTCAGACCGTGAAGCCACGGAGCGAGCAGGTGTGCGCTCTCCCTCAAGGCACAAGAACTGTGTTTAAGGTTCGCAGGTGCCGTGGTGTGTCGGCTGCTTGCACGTTTAAGACACAGAGTTCGTCGATTCTCACGTGATACTTAAGTGTTGCTTATCACTTTTGTGTCTTTAAGAATTGATTTTTGTTTAAGCTTTTTTGAAATGGTTGAGTTGTGAATAGTTACAGATTTGCAATTTTAAGCTTTTTATATGAGGGTAGGTTTCCTTAATTCATGTTAACTTTTTAATTTTTCCTGCAGAAAAAAACGTATGATGAACAAAAGTTTGATAGCAAGAAGGCTGACGGATCTCTGCCATCTGATCTAAAATCAGGTAGAGGCTCACATCCTACTTACATTCTCACAGATGCTAATTTGAAATCAGGTGGTGCTGACAGACTCCCTGATGTTATATCGTCCTACCCCGTTCGCCCCAGAAACGCCACTGTCCTTTGTACACCGGTTCCTGCGAGCATGCTCGCTGAGAAGAGCAGAGGCCAGTGGGCCCCTGTGGGATCCTGGAGGCCTCTCCCCCTGGGGAAGGACCTGTTGTTGGGGAGGCTCCATGATGTGCCCTTTCCTGTGCAAGAACCCACTTGGCGAGTAGGTGACACCACAGGCCTCGGAACATGTCCTTAAGCAGATTGCAGCCACATCCTCTGCTGTGTTTGACCGTGTTCGTTCTTGAAGTCGCTTCTCTACTGTTCATGTGGGACGCTTTTTAGTAGGTGGGAGAGTTTCCTGCTTACATCCCATCGAGAACAGTAGCAGACCTGGGCGGTGTAGTTACCCAGGGGACGTGTCTACTCTGGCCTTGGAAACTGCTGTTCCAGGCTGTGGCCGAAAGGTAGCGATTCTGCGTGGTGCTTTTTCCTGTAAATCATGTACCAGTGCAGTTAAATGGCTTATTTATATAGAGTCAAAGTCTTTTTTTTTTTAAGTTTATTTTGAGAAAGAGACAGCATGAGTAGGGGAAGGGCTGAGAGAGAGAGAGGGAGGGAAGAAGGGAGGAACAGAGAGAGAATCCCAAGCAGGCTCCACGCTGCCAGAGCAGAGTCCGACGCGGGGCTTGAACTCCCCAAACTGTGAGATCGTGACCTGAGCGGAAAACCAAGAGCTGAATGCTCAACTGACAGAGCCACCTGGGCATCCCAAGAGTTAAAGCCTTTGTAGTAGCTTTATTTTCTGGGAACGGTCAACTTCTTTACATGTGTAACTTACTTTACTTGGTATACAGACTTTTCTCTTTGTGTTGACTTTACTCCAAAACCATTTGGCACGTGGGAACGTGAAAGGGAAGTTGAACAGTTAACCGTAATGACTCTGGTCTCATGATTAAATGCAGGGGCTTCGTAGTGTCGCAGCCCACGTTAGGATTCATCTGTTTTGGAAGGAGAAAAATGGGAAAGAGGTTCCAAGTTTAATTTTACTTGCTGTGTTTCAAAATTCCTCTCTAGTGTGGAAGATTTGACACTGAAAAGAAAATTGTTGGCCTCCCTATAAATTTTCAGAACTCTATAGGTGCAGCATAATTAGATTGAGGGAACTCGTTCGTTGGCTTTAGAACTGGGCCCGACGTTTGCGGTGTGCTTTGCTTGTTTCTGCCCGTTGGTCCGGCCAGAGCAGCTGGCCCCTGCGGTCCTTTCCGTTTTCCACCGTCACGCAGGTGGGCAACACTAGCAAAAGCGAGGGCGTTTGGACGGTGCTGCGTCGCTGCGTCAGCCGCAGTAGACTTCCTGCTGTGCAGTTGAAGCGTGCGTGCGGGTCAGCGCACGGCCCCTCTATCTTTACCCCGCTTTTCATTCTGCAAACACAGATGGTTATCACAGACGAACGGACAGGAAATCCAGAATCATCGAGAAAAGTGCATCTGCCTCCAAACCAGAGTTTGAATTTACCAGGATGGATTTTCCTGAACTGCAGGGTCCAGAGAACAGGGAGATCGCAGAGACACGGAAGCAGCCCCGGTGGGGGCCTCTGCGCTCCGCCTCAGCTGACCTCTCTCTCCTGGGAGAGGTGGGGGAACCCGCCACGGGGACAGCAGAGGTGAGTGCGGGCCCTCCTCTCCGTTCCATTCCTCTTCCCCCGTCGCCCCTGTGTGGCTGTCACGGGCGGTGGGTCTTGGTGTGCGGGTCGCCAGAGGACTTTCTGTGCGGGCTGCGGCCCCGAGTGCAGCTGCTGTTCTAGAAGAATCCCCTAGTTAGCCGCTCTGTGTTTGCTGCCTGCTGCTGCAGCTGCGCTCGGTTCTGGTGAGCATCCCGCTGCCCACACGGCTCCTCGAGAGCATCTGCGCCAGCGTGGCATTGGGCAGCTTGCTTAGCGGTACCGACAGAAGTCGTTGTAGTCAAACAGTAGTATCTCGGACTGCAGGGAGTAGCTTCGGATTTTTTCTGGCCTTTGACCCGTACCTCTCGCTGATGAGTCCGCAGACTGCAGAATGATGGCTGGAAGTGTGTTTTGTTTGCCGCTTAGTGACTTTAAAATATGCCGTGTTCCACATTCGGTCTCACGGTTTGAGTTCATCCAGGTTCCAGGAAAAACATGATTAGGTCAGTAGTCCCTAAGACGGCTTGTGGCAAATATCTGTTGTGGAGGGCGGGAAGGCCAGGAGAACGGACACCAGGAAGGGGGTGGCTCCCCCGTCCGCTTCCCCCTTGAGTGGAGCGGGCATTCTGCTTCCTCATACGCTCTTGGGTGCCGAGGCGGGCAGAAGAGCCACTGTTCCCCCACGTGGCCCCTGTCCCTGTCGCACCGCGGCGCTTTCCGGTGGCTCAGCCGTGACAGGGAGGGCCGGCTGGCCACCTCATGTACAAGGCTCTCCTCTTGGTGTGGCCCCGGCTGGGTGTGTGTGATAGCTGAGCGTCCACGGGCCCCCGTCTGCATCACCGCTGCTCTGTGCGTATCCGAGCCCGTGAGCACTCTAGGAAGTGGGACAGGGCTCCGGGGAGGGCCGCAGTGGGTAGGGTCTGACACGTTCTGCCGTGGTCACCTGCTCCTGCTTGAGCACTGCGGATCTGGACGAAGTGAGGCACACGTGCTGTGTCAGGACATTTACAGACTCACGGCCTTCTGACGTGTTCACACTCAAATTACATGTGGAGTTTAAAATTTTTCCTTCTAGAAGGAAGATTTTCCTTAGTAGTAGATCTTTAAACACAAGAAAAAAACAGTTAACCTTGAACAACACAGGTTTGAACTCCACTTAGTTGTGGAGTTTTTTTTTTTCTTTCTTGATAAAATCAGTACAGTACTGTAAACTTATTTTCTTTTCGTTGTAATTCTCTAAAATGTTCTCTTGTCTCCAGCTCTCTTCGTCATAAGAATACAGCTTAATGTGGGATGTGCGTGTTAACCCTTCGTGTGGTCGATAATAATGCTTCCGGTCAATAGTAGGCTATTGTTAGTAATTAAGTTTTGGGGGGAGTCCAGAGTTAACATGTGGATTTTTAACTGAACTCCAGGGTGAGCACCCCAACCCTCAGGTTGCTCAACATCTGTATTTGTCTGAAGTTGTACAAGAGAAAACTGTGTTAAGCATTTAAATCTTTTTTTAATGGAACGTTGTGGGAACTAAGGGGATTCCCCTCAATTTGAAAGAGCGGGGGAAGGGCAGAGAGAGAGAATCCCAAGCAGACTCCGCTCTGTCAGCACAGAGCCCAACTCGGGGCTTGAACTCACAAACAGATCATGACCTGAGCCAAAATCACGAGTCGGATGCTTAAGTGAGCCACCCAGGCACCCATGTTTGAGTTTTTAAAACTTTGGGCATTTTTCCTTGTCATAAGTATTTTGTGAAAACCGGTGGCGCTGAATCTTTATTGATATGCGTAATTTACGTGATTGTTCTTGAAAGCTGTTTCTGGTGTTTCATTGGCCTCGGTGAGTGTGTAAGTTCTATTTATTAGAAGAACAGGTTGTGTTTAAGTAATTTTATTTTTTATTACTGGGCTCAGATTTAATGAAATGGCAAAGTGGGAAAATTTTTGAAGGATATGAGCTTTAGAATTTATTTTAAACCCATTCAGATTTGAATGTGTCACTTAGCTTTTGCCTTGAGCACTGCCTGTCACCTGGCAGTCTTCGTGTGCCCACCTGCCCCCGTGTCGCCTGCCGCCTCGTGCTCCGTGTGTGGCCCTTTTTGGCTTTACGGAAGGGTTGTGGGTTACAAGACGTACATTGGTTGTCTCTGGGCCTTCGGGTGGACTTTGGGTGTGGGGAACCGTGGCTCCCACCTTCTCTCGGGGGCCCCCGGCCGCAGGCGGTGTGGGCACTTGTGTGCTGGCGCGGAAGTCGTGTCACACTGATCTTTTACAAGGGGTGTGATACGTGTGCTGCGATCCCCTTACTGGGTGCACGTAAAAGCAAGGCACAGGTGTTTGTCGCCTGGCAGCGAAGGGAGCTCTGGGGCCTCAGCTGAGCTCGGCGGGCAGCTTCTCCTGACAGGAGTGAGGTTTGGCATTTCGCACTTATTATTTGTTTGGATTTGTAAAAAAAAAAACAAAACAAAAAACATTTTAAGTTTATTTATTTTGAGAGAGACTGAGCGTGAGAGTGCAGAAGGGGCAGAGAGAGAGAGGAAGAGAGAGAGAATCCCGAGCAGGCTCAGCACTGTCAGCGCGGAGCCGGAGGCAGGGCTCGAACTCACAAACCATAAGATCGTGGCCTGAGCCGAAAACCAAGAGTCAGATGCCTAACAGAGCCACCCAGGCGCCTCACTTATCTGGAATTTTTCATTCGCGCGTATCTTGCAGATTTTAAGAACGGCAGGGGACGCCGTATTTAGAAATGAAGCGATTGCTTTCACTTTGCAACAGCAGGAAAATGCCGGTTTGCCTTTTAGGGTGAAGGAGCGGCGAGAAGCCCGAGCGCGGCCGAGTCCGTGGCCGCCGGCGCCGCAGCCGGGCCCTCCTCGTGCGCCAGAGGTAAGAGCGGCCGCGGCCTCCGTCGGGTCCCGGGCCTCGGCTGCCGGGGCCCCTTCGGACGCCGTCCCGGAGACCTCGTGGGGGCGGGAGGCGGACGCCAGCCCCGAGCCCCCCGTGTCTGCGCGTGGGGCTGTGAAGCGGGAGCGGAGAATTCTAGAGAGATGCGTCCAGCGTGTCCGATGAAGTGAGACGTTATATGGACTCAGGAACACCTGCTTCCTGAACGATCACCTGCCCCGGTGGTTCTCCGAGGTTCTGGCTCCAGGACCCCTTACGACCCCTCACGACCCCTCCAGCCCCGGGGAGCTGCTGTGTGTGTGCCCGCTGTCCGGATCGGCAGTATTCTCGGTTCAAAATAGTCATTCCCTTACAAGTACCCCGGTCCCCCGGTATCTGTTAACATAGTGTATTTTTGTGAAAAATAACGTTTTCAAGATGAAAACCCCGCGGTGAGGAGAGCAGTCTCGTTTTACGCTTGCGCAGCTCTCCACCGACCACCGGCTCCCCGCGGCTCGGCCTCAGCGTCGGGCCGTCGGGCGGGCTGAGCCAGCTCCCGGCTGTCCGGAAGCCCGGCCGTGGCCCGGAGGAGAGTGCGCGGGGAGGCACGGGGCCGCTGTGCGTGTCGGGGCGACGGTTCTGACCCCGCGGGCCCTGCCGGGGTCTTGGGAGCCTCAGACCCCACTGAGAGCTGCCGGCCTGTCCCAGAAGTGACATTCACGAAGAGTTCAGTAATTCTGCCTTCGGTTTGTCTAAGGAGCTTGTCCTGACCGAAGACGTTTTTACGTTTCTCACGTCTGGGACGTGTGTGGTTCAGTAACGGCTTTCACTTAAGAGGTGACTCGGATGGCGTGCGGCTCAGTCTGGCGTCCTCGGGGCGGGGGCGGGGGTGGGGGGGAGCCACGGCCTGCCTGGCGCCTGTTGTGCCCGCACAGAGTCTGGTGGGCGCCTGAGGAGCGGCATTGCCGTACTCAGGCCTGAGACCTAAAAAGCAAGAAATCCCAGTTACCGTGGTGGCTCAGATCCGTGATCTTTGACCTGTGGTGTTAAAGGTCCATTTCGAGGTCAGAGCCAAGATTTCCTCTTTGCCTCGTTGATCTCGTGTGTTTACCGTATGGACTTAACTGTGGAGTAGTTTTTAATCAGAACTACAGTTTGTGTCCCCACCTGCACCCCCAAGTTGGAAATCCGGTTTCTGGGCAGAGCACCTAGGCTCACAAGTGAATTCAGCCCGCTCCAGGAAGAGAGCTTAGTGAGTACGGTCGTCTCCGGGAGAAGGTTTAGAGCTCTAGTCTGAGTGTAATTACGCCTGAGTAGTCGCCTCACATGATGACGTGTTTGCGGTTTCTGAGTCTTTTTATTTTACTGTTGAGATTGTTCAACGATTTTGGTTATCTTTGAGCAGAGTTATCTTGGACACCAATGGGTTATGTTGTTCGGCAGACATTATCTACAGAACGGCCACCGGCCCCTAAAAACGTTACTTCCATGATAAACCTAAAGACGGTGGCTTCATCAGCAGACCCCAAAAGCGCTAGTATGTCACCCTCGGAAGTTTTCTCTGCGGACCCTTCCTGCAAAGAGAAACACGTCCACCCTACTAAAAAGGTATGTGTCCCACTTGGGTTATGTTGGTCTTCTCTGCCCCTGACCGGGTAGTCTCGTCATCTCTTCTCAGCTCCTAGGGGAGTGTCCCATTCTGTACCGTAGTCCCGATCTGACTTGGTCCCACTTGCGCCTTGAGAGAAAGTCGAACCCCAGTCCGGGAACACGACTGGTGGAGAAGGTGGAACCCCCGTCCGGGAACATGAGCGGGAGCTTTTCGAGGGAGGGGCCCTGTCCGTTTCAGACCCGTGGTCTCCGTGGCCGTGAGCCGTCGTGAAGCCTCTGAGGGAGAGACGCCGGCAGAAGCTTAACGCTCTGGCGTGTGAAGGCTTGCTCTTTCGCCCCCTCGTCCTTCGTCTGTGGAATTCCAGCTGCTCTCCCTGTTTACTCAACAGTAAAACCGTTGAGTTCCACACTGTGGGATCAGCTGCGTGTCAGTGATGCTTGGCTAACTGCAGCTTTCTTGTTGTAAGATAGCATTTCAGAATCCACGTTTCTCTCTCCTTTCAAATAATTTGAAGCTGTCATCTTTATTGGTCCCTTCGTTTCATTTCTTAAAGAGCCTTTTTTACGGGTCTAGATTGTGTTCTCGAATCTCACTGTGTACTGGTACGTTATTTCAGGTTGTAATATGGCCGTGTTTGTTTAGTGCAATGATGTCCCGTCTTTTTGAGGGTGGGGATACTCTCTCATACCCCTAGTGTCACAGACTGTCCCCCGCAAACGGGAGCTGTGCGTTGACGGTCAGTTTGAGGGAGAGAAGGTGTGCTGGCGACAGGTGCGGTGAGGTCACAGCTGTGTGCCTGCCCTCACGGCTCTGCGAACCATGTGCAGGACTCTGGCGGAGCGGCCGAGTCCCCTCTGCACTCGGTGCCGCCAGCTCGGGGCGTGTGGGCACAGGCCGCAGGATGGGGCGCTTGGGCCTCTGGCTGCTGCTTCCCCTCTGCTGCCGTCTCGCCATCCGAACCAGTTTTCCTGGCGCTCAGTTAAATTCTTAGAGTGGAGAGGTTTTGTTTTCCCAGAATCTCTTTTAAAATTCTATTTTGATGATAGGCGCAAGGAAAGTTTTAGAAGTGTTCTAAGCCAAAGACGAGAAAATTGGGATCGCCTGTGGTCTGATAACCCAGAGGGCGTGGTCTCGTGTGTAACGGAGATAACGGGGTCACAATGGTTTTTCCCTCTGAAGCCTTCTGCTGTGAATTTTTATTATCAAGATAATGTTACATCAGAACGTAATACCACAAAGACCTGCTTGTGAACAAGGTCATCTTCTCCTCCCTTTGTTGTTCCCTCCCAGGGAAGCCTGTGTCAACAGCCTGGTACGTGAGCTACCTCAGGGTCCCCAGAGCATCAACAAGTAGAGATTTTTTTGTTTTGCTCTTTGAGGTTTTTTTCTTTTAGACAAAAATGGGGTCATTCTGTACACATCACCCTTCACAGTTGCCTTGTTCGCTAACGAGATTCCATGGACAGCTCCCTTGGGTCAGTAGGTAAACCTTCTTCTCAGTACCACTGGAGGCCAAGTCCCCGCTGGGGATGAAGCAGGACCCCAGATGCTCCGTTGGAGCCCCTGCTCTGTTAGCGCTTCTGTCCTGACAGTCCGGCGCTGTGCAGACAGGTACTGTTAGTGCCTCGGAGGGGAAGAAGAGGGAGAGGCTCTGAGGAGATGCCATTGCTCTTGAGCTGGAGTGACGGTGCAGTCCTAGCCTACATCCAAGTGTGGGCGCGAGTGCAAAGGCCCTGAGGCCAAGGTGCATCTGACCTGATTGAAGAAAGGCCAAGGGACTGAGGGGGAGTGGGAACAGTGGCGTCACATCAGCCGGTGTGGGATGGGCCTAGGCAGTTGTCCCATCCGGAGGCTCCCCAGGGGGTTCCGATGTGTAGTTTAGGGACCACTGGGCCGTGGTGCCGGAAGGGGCACGCGAGTGTTTGAAAAGACTTCGAGTCGGTATTAGAGACATCTTTTTTGGCTCAGAAGTAGGTTTGTCCACGTCTACCGGTTTAAAAATAACCGGATGTGACAACTATTTCAGCAGACTTCTTTTCCTCGATTACTCTGCTGAACGCTGGCTCTCTGGAAAATAGGGACGAGGAGCCAAACTCGGAGCAGAGCTGCCCTGTGGTTGTACAACCTGATATCTCAAGTTTGCTGACTCATGGGAGGAAGCACTCTAGTGAATGTCTTAAAAACCCATGATTTTTGCTGTTTTTTGTTCTAGTCCAAAGCGTCACAAGGTGGCGATCCTGAGCAAAATGAAGCCTCAAGAAAGCATAAGAAAAAGAAAGAAAAGTCTAAGTCGAAATACGAAGTTTTGACCATTCAAGAGCCGCCAAGGATTGAAGTACATTTGTATTTATGACTCACCTCGTATGACGTAACAGTGGGTCTGTGGTGATAGAAACGTGGGTTCGTGCTGGCTTCCGAAGGGAAAGTCTCCATTATTTTCTTTAATAGTCTTTGCCCAGTGCTACAGAAAATAGTTGTCCCCCCTTGTCCTTCACCGTGGTGGCCCGGCGTGGTCCCCGAGTCGGCACGGGCGCCCAGCGAGCGCGAGAGTGCGCGAGCGGTCTAGACACGGACTGCCGCCTGGGGTCTGGTAGCGTGTGTACCGTGGGGCTCACGTTTACCCTCAGTATCTCGTTCACCTGGTCTTCCCTTGCCTTGACACGCTGGCTTTTGTGGGGTCTGCTTTTCTATCCAGCAGTGTTACTCTCGTGTGCTTTACTCTGGAGAGAAAGTTAGAGTGCCCTGACTCCATCGGGGGCCCTGGCCGAGGGAGTTACATCCAACTTCCAGCGTTGCTCTGTAGATTCTTTTCCTGTGGCGCCCCAAGAAAGCCCATGTCCGGCACGGAGTCGTGCTGGCTTCTGACTCAGTTCCAGAGTCAGTGTCCTGGCTCCTGGCGCTGGCAGAAGTGTGTCTCAGCATCCAGCGTAGGGCCAAACCTGACACTTACCTGCATACTTAGGGGCTCCCGGGGCTCCTGGAACATCACCCCGGGGACTTTGGGGTTGCACGTTTGAAGACCTACGACCCTGTAGAGCATGGTTTGTGCCAACGAGGAGCTCGTGTATTTGTGCACTCGTTTCCCACATAACTTCTGCGACTCAGCTGAGATGTTAACAGAAGCACGCAAGATGCTTTTAAATGGCGGGAACGTCGTTGTTAGAGGCCCCCTGCCCTATTTTCTAGCTTGGGGTCAGCACACGAGACAGGGAGGTTCTGTCTCCTGAGTCTAGACCAACACGCTTGCAGCCTGTGCCCAGGGGGTCAGGGGCCCCCGTGTCCTCGGGACCCTGCTCGCTCCCTGTGGGGGGGGGCGGGGGGGGGGAGGATTACAACATTGCTCCGTAAATCTAAGAGTCAGACAGCGTGGGGCTGGTGTGGGTGCCCTTGAGGACTTGTGTGGGGCTCGTTACAGACAGAAGGACATGAGCAAGGAAGGCCTTGCACGTAGGCACACTTGCTCATGGTCCGCGGATGGCTAAAGGGTGTGTGGTTTGCTCAGGACGCCGAGGACTTTCCCAGCCTGGCTGCGGCGTCTGAGCGCAGGGACCGAGGGGCATCTCCACGACTTCAATCCAGACAGCAGCCACAGGTAATGTTCCGGTCGAACCCATCACCGCTCCAGGCTGAACTTTTCTTGCTCGGCTAAACCTTATTTTCCAGATTTCTCTATGTACCAAGACAGGTGGTTTGTTGTGATTCATTCCTTCATTGGAGAATCACACCTAGCATGTTGACAGAAACGTGCTCTAAGCTCAAATGTTTTGTCATCTTTTTACCGAGACTTGGTCACTGACTGCCACTGCTGTGTCAGAAAGGAGGGGCACGGGCTGCTGAGGAAACTTGGACTTGAAGGGAATAAATTGACTCCGTTTATACGGGGGGACAAGAATTCCTTTGTGAGGCAGCAGTGTCTAACGGAACCAAAATAAGAGAGCCTCCAAGATTCATACAAAGTGAAGAGCTGGGTCCCCTTGAGGCGCGCCCCCCCCCCCCCCCCCCCCCCCCCGCCCCGGTGGATTCAGGGCTGAACTTGGGATTCGCCACCTAGATGGAGAGGTTGCACGTGGCCGGTGTCTTCTCTCGTCTCCAGCATCTTCGTTGTCCTTTTGCCTTTTGAGGTGGAATAATTTCACATTTGCGAGAAGTAAAGTTCTCAGCCCGTGTGCAAATTAACGGGATTCCTGCGTCATAACTGGGTCACCTTCCATCCCTGCCTGCGGAGGTCTCTGTAGCGAGTCTGTGGGGCCCTTTGTGTTCGCCCCTGACGTGGGCCCTCGTCTAGGCAGGATGGCAGGAGTGGGGGTGCTGGAGCGCATGCGTGCAGCAGTCTTCCAGACAGAGCTTACATTTGCTGAGTATATCCCACTCTGTGCCTAAATTTAATACTTACCTGCTGTGTGTATTTTGAATCCTTTCCCCATGACTTCACGGCATTCAGTTGACTCACCTGGGCAGTTGCAGACTGGATGGGTGAGTCAGTGACACCAGTCACTTAGCCTCACACAAACTTTTGTTGCCAGACTTCCTACAGGTCTTGGTTTTTTATCCATAAGTATGCACTCTTATTCACAGTGTAGCCGTAGACTGAAATGTTGCTGGTGTAATTATAAACTCAGGGCTCTGAGAGAAGGAGGAAATAAACAACCGTGGCAGTAATACTGAAAGATAATGTGGGGGGCCCCTGGGTGGCTCAGTCGGTTAAGCATCCGACTTCGACTCAGGTCATGATCTCACGGTTTGTGAGTCTGAGCCCCGTGTCGGGCTCTGTGCTGACAGCTCAGAGCCCGGAGCCTGCTTGGGATCTTCTGCCTCCCTCTCTCTCTGCTCCCCTCAGCTCATACTCTGTCTCTTTCTCAAAAAAACATTAAAAAAAAAAAAAGATAATGTGGCATCGTTTGGGATTCCTTTAATTTTTAGAAGATTTTTATGGTCTCTGAATCTGTTTCATTTTATCTTGTAGAGGATTGTCACAAAGTAAAGGGTTGTGAGAAGTAGTATTCTAAATAAACTTCTGATTTTTTAATTCCTTAGAATAATTTTAAAAACAGTGGAAAGAAGAGCCAGGTTCCAGTACAGCTGGATTTGGGGGGGATGCTGGCAGCCTTGGAAAAGAAGCAGCACGCCCAGAGTGCAAGAGCGTCCTCCAAGCCGGTGGTGTTCTCGGGTAAGGGTTTTTTCATCCCGACTGCTCTGTGACTGTTGTATCCTGTAATCAGAGGTATTTCTGTAGAATCCAGAGTGCATGGTAGTGGGATAAGGAGAAAGATAACCAGCAGGATGGATCGGGAGTCCAGAGATAAACCCACATATCTATGGGTGGTGAATCTTTGGCCAAATATGTTCATTAAAAGAACAGGGAACACTTTTAAAGATGGTGCTGGGACAGCTGGATTCCTACACACCACAGAAAACTGGGCTTCTGCCTCACGCCATATACATCATTTTCCTCAAAATGGGGCAGTGACCTAAGTGTGCGAACTAAACCCGTAAAAATGCTGGAAGAAATCAAAAGTCAGTTTCATGACTCGTAATTAGACAGCGAACAGGACCACGTAAATAAAAACCAACCAAGGACTTCTGTGTACCAGAGGATATTTTCAAGAAAGTGAAAAGATAATTTACTCGCAGAATGTGAGACCATGTTTGCAAGTCACGTATCTGATGAGGGTTTGATGTCCAAAGATCTACGAACTCTTCCTACAACTCAACGATAAACACCTGCTGAAAAACAGGCAGAGGCGTCGACTCGGCTCCGCAAGAAGATCCACACGGGACCAGTAACCCGTGAAAAGATGCTCCAAGGATCAGTCATCTCACAAATGCAAGCGAGCGCCTCAGCGAGCTGGCTCCTCTCACCTGCTGTGGTCGCCGCAGTCAGACACGGGAAATAGCAGGCGTTGGCGGGGATGTCGAGAGATGGGGGCCCCGGGGGACGTGAGATGCCGAGACTGACTTGGGAAGCCGGCTGGCAGCTCCTCAGAACGCTAAGTGGAGGTTGTCACGTGCCCGGCAATTCCATTCCTCTGTGCCCCCGGAAGAGTTGAAAACGGGCTCGGACGCGTGCAAGCCGGTGTTCGTAGCGGCTTTATCACCACAGTTAAAGGCGGAAGCCCCCGCCCCCCGGGTGTGTACCCGCGCAGACGGCTACTGAGCCGGGTCCAGGCGTCCGGCCGCTCCTCAACCGTGGCAAGGAAGGCGGCCCTGCCACCCGCGCCCACGTGGGTGGACGTGACAACGGTGTGCTGACGAAACGAGCCAGCCTCCGCAGGGCACGTGGTACGGGAAGTATCCAGAGTAGACAAAGACGCAGAGAGTGGATTAGAGGGTCGTGGGGGTTGAGGGTACGTGGACTTCCTGTTGAGTGGGGACAGACTTTCCGTGGGGGCACGAACATCCTTGGGGAATGGGGAGCGATGATGGTCGCGCAACACTGCGTGATTGATGCCCCGGGTTGTGCGTTTCGGAACGGTTAAGAGACTAGATTTTTACAAGTTACTTAAACGTGATGACTTTGGAAGTGACGGTTAAATATTGCAACACTGAGATGCTCAGGGGCCTGAGATGTCTACTCTCTGGCCTTTTAAGAAAGGGACCCCCGCAGACCCTGGCCTGTCCGCCCATCATTTTTTTGTGTGTCGTTTTTGTTTTGTTTTTTGGCTGTATCTCCAAGTTGCACATTGCCGACGTTGCCCCTGCCTGTGGGGGCGTGCACGTCATCACCTAGAGCTCAGCCTCCGTTTATGGGTCGTTTCTCTTTGGAGGCAAAGCGTGCATATAGTGAGGTGCGCACATCCTGGGTAGGCCCTCTGCAGGGTTTTGGCACACGCAGACCTGTGGGACCCAGACTCCCGTCAGCATCCTCGGGAGCTCCCTCCGGCCCCTCCCAGCCCGTCCCTGCCGCTGCCCCAGGCAGCCCCGTGTGGATTCTAGGTCTGCCACAGAATCGTTTTTCCTGTCCGAGAGCTTCGCGTGAAGGGACTTGGTGGTACACGCTCCTTCATGTAAGGCTTCTTTCGTGCGTCAGGGTGTTTGAGATTTACTCACGTTGTATATGTCAGTTTCCTGGACTGTCTCAGTGATGCTGGTAGTTGTATTCTTACCAGGATCCACACTTGGATCCGTCACCAGTCTGGGTACATACACACCAACGCCCGGGACCGCTGCCCCTCGGATAGCCCTCCCTGAGCCTTACTTGTCTCAACTCATCTGTTTGGGAAAGGTCTGCAGGGCTCTGACTGTGTGTCTCAGACCAACCCAGGTGCTTTGGTAGAAGTTGGTAATTTGTTTTTACCTTTACATGTGGGCAAAGTCCGCTTTTCCTCGGCAGTTAGCTTTGGGCTTGTTCTGTATTTTTTAATGGGATGGTGAGTCAGGTGTGGCCACAGGAGGAGACAGAGGAGAGGCTCAGGAGAACACAGTTTTATTGTACTCCCAGGTTCTTAGAGACACGAGGTGTGGCCTTGGCTGGCAACAGGGTAGACGGCAGGCACAGGGCAGGAGCAAAGGGAGGGCTTTTAGAGGCCTGATGATTAGTGATGTTGAGCATCTTTTCATGCACCTGTTGGCCATCTGAATGTCGTCTTTGGAGAAGTGTCTGTTCATGTCTTTTGTCTTTTTTTTTTTTATTAAAAAATTTTTTAATGTTTTTATTTATTTTAGAGACAGAGCATGAGCAGGGGAGGGGTAGAGAGAGAGGAAGGCACAGAATCCAAAGCAGGCTCCAGGCTTTGAGCTATTAGCACAGAGCCTGACGTGGGGCTCAAACCCACAGACTGAGATCATGACCTGAGCCGAAGTTGGACGCTCAACCAACTGAGCCACCCAGGCGCTCCTTTTGTCTGTTTTTAATTGGATTGTTTGGTTTTTTGGTTTTTGTTTGTTTTGTTTTTTTGGTGTTGAGTTGTGTAAGTTATTTATGTATTTTGGATACTAATCCTTTATTGCCTATGTCATTTGCATGTAACTTCTCCCATTCAGAAGGTTGTCTTTAAGTTTGATTGCTTCCTTCACTGGGCAGAAGCTTTTTATTTTGATAAAGTCTCAGTAGTTTTGTTTGTATTTCCCTAATCTCAGGAGACATATCTAGAAAAATTCTGCTACAGCCAGTGTCAGAGAAATTAGTGCCTGTGCCCTCTTCTGGGATTTTTATGGTTTCAGGTCTCGAATTTAGGTCTTTAATCAGTTTTCAACTTGTTTCTGTGTATGGTGTAAGAAAGCAGTTGTTTCATTACTTTGTGTGTAACTGTCCGGTTTTCCCAGCACCATTTGTTGAAGAGACTTTTTCCCATTATGTATTCTTGTCTCCACTGTTGAAGGTCAGTGAACCATACAATTGTGGGTTTATTTCTAGCTTCTTTATTCTGTTCCATTGATCTATGTGTCCGTTTTTGTGCTGGTTCGATTACTACAGTTTTGTGGTAGAGCTTGAAGTCTGGGATTATGATACCTCCAGTTTTATTCTTCTTAAGATTGCTTTGGCTATTCGGGGTCTTCTGTTGTTCCATTCAGATTTTAGGGTTATTCTAGTTCTGTGAAAAATGCTTCGATGTTTTGATAGGGGTTGCATTAAATCTGTAGATTGCTTTGGGTAGTATGCACGTCTTAACGATATTTGTTCTCCCCACCCATGAGCATGGAATATCTTTCCATTTGTGTGTGTTATGTTCAGTTTCTTCTACTGGGGTTGTATAGTTTTCAGAGTACGTGTCTTTCACCTCCTTGGTTAACTTTATTCCTAGGTATTTTATTATCTTTGGTGCAGTTGTAAATGGGACTGTTCTTAATTTCTCTTCAGTCTATTTCGTTCTTAGTGCGTAGAAATACAGCAAATTTCTGTACATTGATTTTGTATCCTGTGACTTTACTGAATTCATTTATCAGTTCTAGTAGTTTTTGGTGGAGTCTTTAGAGTTTTCTGTATATAGTATCATATCTAAAAATAGTGAAATTTTGACTTTTTCCTTACAGTTTGGAAGCCTTTTCTTTCTTTTTGTTGTCTGATTAACGTGTCTGGGACTTCCAGTACTTTGTTGAATAAAAGTGGTGAGAGCGTACATCCTTGTCTTGTTCCTGACCTTAGGGGAAAGCCCACAGTTTTTCACCGTTGAGGATGATGTGAGCTGTGGATTTTTCACATGTGGCCTTTATTATGCTGAAGTGTGTTTCCTGTAGATCTACTTTGTTAAGGCTTTTTAACATGAATGGTGGTTGTAGTTTGTCAGATGTTTTTTCTGCATTCGTTGAAATGATCATATGGTTCTTATCCTTTCTCTTGTTGATGTGTTGTATCACATTCATTGATTTGCAAATATTGAGCCCCACTTACATCCCAGGAATAAGCCCCACTTGATCCTGGTGAATGATTTTTTTTAATGTGTTGTTGAATTTAGTTTGCTCATATTTTCTTGAGAGTTTTTGCATCTGTGTTCATCAGTGATGGAGGTCTGCAGTTCTCTTTTATTGTAGTGTCTTTATCTGGTTTTGGTGTCAGGATAATGCTGGCCTCATGGAATGAATTTGGAAGCTTTCCTTCCTCTTTTATATTTTGGAATAGTTTGAGAAGAATAGGTGTTAACTCTTCTTTAAATGCTTGGTAGAATCCACCTGTGAGGCCCTCTCTGGTCCTGGACTTGAGTTTGTTGGGAGGTTTTTGATGAGTGATGCAATTTCCTTGCTGGTAATTGGTCTGTTCAAATTTTGTATTTTTTTCCTGATTCAGTTTAGTGGAGGTTATATGTTAGTAGAAATCTATCCTTTCTTCCAGGTTGTACAGTTTATTGGCATATAATTTTCAGTAATATTCTTGTATAATTCTCTGTGTTTCTGTGGTGTTAGTTATTTTTCCTCGTTCATTTCTGATTTTGTTGATTTCAGTCCTCTGTTTTTTTTTCCATGAGTCCGGCTAAAAGTTTATCGCTTCTGTTGATCTTTGCAAAGAATCAGCTCTTGGTTTCATTGATCTGTTCTATTGTTTTGTTTTGTTTTTTGTTTAGTTCCCATATCATTTATTTCTCCTATAATCTTTATGATTTTTTTTCCTTCTACTGGTTTGGGGGTTGGTTGGTTCTTTTTCCACCTCCTTTAGGTGTAAGGTTAGGTTGTTTATTTTAGACTTTGCTTGTTTCTTAAGGTAGGCCTGTATTGCTGTAAACTTTGCTTTTAAAACCACTTTTGCTGCATCCCAAAGGTTTTGGACTGTCATGTTTCCATTTTCATTTGTTTCCACGTGCTTTTTGATTTCTTAGTTGACCCATTCATTGTTTAGTAGTATGTTGTTTAACCTCCAGTTATTTTTGGTCTTTCCAAATTTTTCTTTGTGATTCTTGGTTTCATAGTGCTGTGGTTAGAAAAGATGAATGGAATGACTTCTCTCTTTTTGAATTCGATGAGACTGGTTATGTGACCTAATCTGTGATCTCTTCCAGAGAATGTTCCATGTGCGCTTCGAAAAGTGTGTACACTCTGTTTTATGATGAAATGTTCTAAATATATCTGTTGGATCCATCTGGTCAAATGTGTCATTCAAAGCCATTGTTTCCTTGCTGATTTCCTGCTTGGATTGTCTGCCCATTGCCGTAAGTGGAGCGTTAAAGTCCCCTACTGTTAACGTGTTACTATTGATTACTCCCTTTATGTTTTTTAGTAGCTGCTTTGTGTCTGGGCACCTTCACGTTGGGTGCGTACATGTTTACAGTTATTGTCTTGTTGCATTGTCCCCTTTATGAGTATAGGGTGTCCTTCTTTGTTTCTTGTTTTAGTCTTTGTCGTAAAGTTTATTTTGTCTGATAAAAGCATTGCTACGCTGGCTATCTTTTCATTTCTCTTTGCAGGATAAACACTCTTCCATCCCTTCCCTTTCAATCTGCATGTGGCTTTAGGTCTGAAATGAGGCTTTTGTAGGCAACATTTAAGTGTTTTGTTTTAGTTCATTCTGTCTTATGTCTTTTGACTGGAGCGTTTAGTCGTTTACATCCAAAGTAACTATTTATAGAAACATATTCGTTGTCATTTTGTTACTTGTTCTATGATTCTTTTTGTAGATCGTCTCTGTTCCTTCTCTTGCTCTCTTCTCTCATGGTTTGCTGGCTTTCTTTAGTGATATACTTACAGTTCTTTTTTTTTTATTTTTGCATATGTGTTACCAGTGTTTGATTTGTGGTTGTCATTAGGTTTCCATATCATATCTTATACATAGTTTGTATTGAGTTGTTGGTCATTTAAGTTTGAATCCATTCTAAAAGCACTAAATTTTTACTCCTTTCCCACTGTGTTTTGGGTATATGGTGTCATAGTTTACATCCTTTTATTTTGTGAATTCCTTGACTGAGTTTTATAGATAACGCTTAATTTTACTGCTTTTGTGCTCCCTGCCTTTCTTACTCATGCTTATGTGGTTTTTCCTTTCCACTTACAGAGGCTCCTTTAAAATTTCTTGTAGGGCTCGGTTAGTGGTGATGAATTTTAACTTTAACTTTTGTTTGTTTGGGAAACTCTTCATCTCTCATTCTATTCTGAATGACAGCCTTGCTGGCTAGAGTGTTGTCAGCTGCAAGTTTTTTCCTTTCAGCATCTTGACTAGATCGTGCCACACTCCCTTCTGGCTTGCAGAGCTTCTGCTGAAAAATCAGCTGATGACCTTATGGGGTTTCCCTGGTATGTAACTGTTTTCTCCCTCACTGGTTTTAAAATTGTCCCTTTATCAGTAATTTCTGCCATTTTAAGTTTTTTGTTTTTTATACATTTATGTATTTTGAGAGACAGCGAGAGACAGAGTGTGAGCAGGGGAGGGGCAGAGAGGGGGGAGACACAGAATCCGAAGGAGGCTCCAGGCTCCGAGCTGTCAGCACAGAGCCCGACACGGGGCTCAAACCCACAAACTGTGAGATCATGACCTGAGCCGAAGTCAGACGCTCAACGGACTGAGCCACACAGTGCCCCTCTGCCATTTTAGTTACTAAGTATTTTGGGGTGGACCTCCTTGGGTTTATTTTGTGTGTATGGCAGGGGAGCTCTGTGCCTCCTGCATCTGGATTTTTGTTTCTTTCCCCAGATTTGGGAAGTTTTCACCTATTATTTCTTTAAATTAGCTTTCTGCCCTCCTTTCTCTTCTGGAACTCCTAATATGAATGTTATGACACTTGATGGTACTGCTAAGTTCCTTCCCTTAGTCTTTTTTCATTTTTTTTTTCTTTTTCTCTCTCCTTTTCTACTTGATGGTTTTCGTTTTCCATTGTTACGTTCCCCGGGTCACTGATCGGTTCTTTCTTCTGCTTCCTCTAGTCTACAGTTTATTCCATCTCGTGCACTTTAATCCAGTTATTAAGTTCTTTGTCTCTGATTGGTTCTTTATTTACATTTTCTCTCTCTTTGTCAAGGGTGTCACTGAGGTCCTCCACTCTTTTCTCAAGTCCACTGAGTTTTTTTTATGACCATTACTTTAAATCTCTGTCAAGAATATCATTTAACTCCATTTCGCTTAGCTCTCTTGCTCCGATTTTGCCGTGTTCTTTCTTTGGGACATACTCTTCTGTCTCCTCATTTTGTCTAATTCTCTGTTTCTGTGTGTTAGGAAAGTCAGCTGTGTCTCCTGCTCTTGGAAGTCGTGGCCTTATGAGGAAGAGGTGCTGCAGTGCCCTGTGGTGCAGCGTCCCCTGTTCCCTAGGGCCTGGCGTTTCAGGGACGTCACCTGCATGTGTTGCATGTGCCCTCCTGTTGTGGCCTAGGCACTTTTTCCTTCAGTCTGCAATGGCTCTCTGTGCCTGTTTTGGGCAGTGTTTGGTCCCGTGTTGTGAGCTCACCAGTCAGGGGCTGCTGTAGGCTTGAGTCAGACCGGATGTTTGCGGGCAATGTGGTAGCACCGACCGAACTGCAGGGAGCTTTCCCTGTGTTGTCTCCTGAGAAGCTTGTGTTGGTGGGTGGGTCCTGCAATCAGACCACATGTCCGACCCCTGCCCACTGCTGGGGCCACAGTCGGACCGGTGTGTGTGGTGATCGTCCCCTATCCTGGGGCAGGAGTCACTTGGGAGTGGTGCTGGGCTCTTGTGGAGTTGCTTGCTCACTGCCTGGCTGGTGGCACTGGTTTGGATGGGCTTGGGCCCAGGGCACATTGGAGGGGGAGATTGACAGGAGAGCTCTGGGGCGGAGCTCCTGATACCAGCAAGGTCCCTGCTGGTCCGCTGCCACTGGGGACCTGCGGTGCACAAGGAAAACTCCCGGAGGCAGGCCTGGATGCAGGGGGTAGGTCTGCAGAAGAGCATGGGAGTGAGGGGCACAGTGCTGGCAAGGTCCAGTCCACTGTGGGAGGGGGCCTGCCGCTCTGCCCCAGAAAGCTGCCGAGGCCAGGGTAGGGGGGCAGGTCCTCAGGAGAGTGCAGGGCTGGGGTGTGGGCAGGACACAGTGTTACCAAGCAAGGTGGAGAGTGTTCACTCTGTGCTGGTTCCCACAGGTTCCTGGGTGTCTCGGCTGGGGGTGGGGGAGGGAAATGGCACCTGCCAGCTCTTTTGTTCTGGGAGAAGTCTTCCGAGGATCCCTGCCCCTCCGGCCCATGCTCTGAGGTCAGTAAACATATCTTCCTCCCGCATACCCCAGGCCTGTTTTCAGCCTGCTGCTTGTAGGCTGTACCTCAGCAAGGCTAGCGTGCTGTCTCTGTGAGGGTGGGTCTCCGTTTCCCGTAGCCCTCCAGTTCTCCTGGCGCAGAGTTATTGATTCTTAACGTTTCAGGTGCTATGCCCTGCTTGACTAAGAACCCACAGTGTTAGACCTGTCCGGTTTTCAAAGCCGAGTATGGTGATTCATCTTCCCACTGTGGGTTCTGGGTGTCTGGTGTGGGGTCTCCCCTTCTCCACTCTGCACCTGCTGCATTTCTCCCTCCTGTGGACGGTCCTACAGGTCCATTTGGCTCCAGGCCGTGTCTCCCCCCTTCCTATCATCTTTGATGTGGCCTCTTCCATACATTTAGC
Source organism: Panthera leo (assembly GCF_018350215.1). NCBI lineage: Eukaryota > Metazoa > Chordata > Mammalia > Carnivora > Felidae > Panthera > Panthera leo. The sequence goes on from NC_056691.1 coordinate 3,100,296, forward strand.
TGGGGAGAGTCTGTTCTGCCTGTCAGGTCCTTTTCTGGGTTATTTACACTCACGTGGCTGTTATCTAGGTGTAACCATGGGATGGGCTGAGCCTAGGACCCTCCTACTCTGCTGTCTTCCCCAGAAGTAAGATTTAGCCTTAAAAGACCCTAGGATTTTCAAAATGGTCAATGAGCATTGGCTTCAACTTAAAGTCACCAGCCGTATTAGCCCCGATGAGACGGCCGGCCCGTCTTTGGAAGCTTTGAAGCCAGGCGCCGACTTCTCCTCTCCAGCCACGGAAAGTCCTAGGTGGCATCTTCTTCCTACGGGAGGCTCTGGCCTCAGCCCCGAACACCTGCCGGTGAGTGCGGCCGCCGTCGTGATCCCCTCAGCCGGATGCTCTAGAGAACTTGCCGCAGCTGCCCCTTCCAGCACTTCCACGTCGGGGCGACGGCCTCCTTCCTCAGACCTCCGGAAACCACCTCCGCTCGCTTCAGACTCGTCCTCTACAGGCTCCTCACCTCTGTCAGCCTTCACGGGACTGAAGAGTCAGGGCCTCGCTCTGGGTTAGGCTTCTCCGAAGGGAAGGCTGCGGCCGGTTTCATCTTCTGGCCAGGCCACTAAAACGTTCTCCACGTCAGCAATAAGGCTGTTTTCCCTTTTTTTTTTTTTTTCTGTTAAGAAATAGAGGGGCACCTGGGTGGCTCTGTCAGTTAAGTGTCCGACTTCGGCTCAGGTCACGATCTCTCGGTTCATGGGTTTGAGCCCCACGTTGGCTTTGTCCTGACAGCTCAGAGCCTGGAGGCTGCTTCGGATTCTCTGTCTCCCCCCTCCCCTGCACCTCCCCCTTTCCGAATATCCTAGGCCTGTTTTCAGCCAGCCTGCTAGGGCGTGCGCGCTCTCAAAAATAATCAGTAAAAAAAATTTAGAAAGGGTGGGCGAGCATGCAAGTGGTGGAGGGCAGGGGGGAGAGAGAATCTTGAGCGGGTCCCAGCACAGAGCCTGATGCGGGGCTTGATCTCGTGACTGTGAGATGGTGACGTGGACCGAAATCAAGAGTCGGACGCTTTACCGGCCTAGCCACCCAGGCTCTCCCGCTTCTACTTTCTTACTGCCCGTGCGTTCGCTGGAGTGGCAGTTAGCGCCCTTCAGGAACCACCGTGGCGGTCACAAGAGCTTTGGCTTTGGCCGGTCTCGGCTTTCACCGGGCCGCCTCGTGGCTGAGCACGTAGAGGCCATTGGCGGGACTGTCAGCTGGCTTGATTTCAGTGCCGCTGTGTCTCGGGGCCTGGGGGGGCCCAAGGAAGGGGACAGAGACCGGGGAACGGCCGGTCAGTAGAGCAGTCTGCGCATAACACTTACCGATTAGGTTCCGCGTCTTACACGCGCGTGGCTCGTGGGGCTCCGAACAGTTGCGGTGGGAAGTCCCAAGATCACTGGTCACAGATCACCACGAGCAGTAATAATGATGAAGAAGATTAAGATCTTGTGCGAATTGCTGCAGAGAGACACAGGGTGCGAATCTGACTGGAAAAAGGGCGCCGGGACACTGGCCAACACACGTGCCTGTGCTCCGGGTGCCGTCGCGCTCTGGCCTCCACTGTCATCTGCGAGACGGCAGGTGCCCCTGGTCCCGCTCCCGTTGTGGTGAGCTGCTGTCCCCCTGCTCTCTGTGGTCGACCTTCAGCACTGGGCCCGGGCGCGTGCGCTGTGCATCTGTCTCCGTGCGCCCTGCCTTGGCTGTGCCTTGGCTCTGGGCACCGATGCTCTCCTCAGACTCGGGAACTTTCAGTCCTGTTTCTCTCGTCCCCCTCACCCCACGTTATGCGTGCGTCAGTCTGCGGGCCGTCGCCCCACTGTCCTCGGGTCGGGTCGCGTTTCTTAATCCCTCTGAGTGTTTTCTTGGGACTGAATCGCTTGTATTGATTCCTCTGCATCCTCACTGGCGTTTCTGCCGTGTCAGGTCTACTGCGGGGCCCCCTCTACGGTTTCTTGTCATCGAATCCCTGGCTTCAGATGTGCTCACACATTTGCCTCGAGTCCCTCGTCGGCCATGTCCCGCAGCTAGCAGCGCTCCCCCGGCTTCTCTTCTCATCCTTTTCTGAAAGTCTCAGAATTTCTTGAGAATAGTGAACATTTTAGTTAGCATGTTGTCGCAGCTCGGGATTCGGAATCCCGCCACCCCCCACCCCCACCCCCACCCCCCGAGAGCAGTGATGGGCAGTGGTTTCGTTGGGGATTTTTTAGTAGCTGCGCAGGTCTGGATCTGAGAGCTCGCTGGTGTCTCAGCTCGGTGGCTTTTCCCTGTTCCTACTGTCCGTGGCGCTCCAGGGGTCACTCCTGCATCTGCACGGCACACACACCGGAGGTTGTGCTCAAACGCGTGGAGATGGCACAGGCGCCTCCGCCCGTGTGGTCGCAGGTGTGTGTTCGCTTGCGGGCCGTGCTCAGGCCGGCCGTGGCTCGGGGCCCTGGGACTCGTGTGTTGCCCGCACACGCACGAGGGCTCTGTCGCCGGCAGGGATGTGGGCGGCCTGGCTCTCGCCCTGCTGCTTGCCCGCAGACGACCACCGCCGAGGCTGCCTGCCCGGCCTGCTGCCGGGTCACCTCTCTGAACGCTCACGCTCTGATTCCAGCAGCCCCTTCCGGCAGAGACCGTGAAGCTGCAGGTTTTCACAGGTGCTCCTCCGCCCTGCTGCAGCCAGCTGTCGGCAGGGAGAGAATGGGAGCACCCCGGACGGGATGCCCCAGACCGTGCTGTTCCCACCGGACTTCGATGGAGCACCGGTAGAGCTGTGTCGTTTGCTGTCAGCCTTTGGTCGCGTCCGAGGGGGCTGACGTGATGTGTCATGACAGCTGTGTCCCGCCTGGTGGCTGCTCTTTGGGCTGGGGGTTGGCGTCTTCACTGTGCGTGTGGGAGGGATCCCAGGCAACCCGCTCATGCCGTGTGTAGAGAGTCGCCTGGCAGAGGGCAGACGGGAGGGGCCCAGGCGGCGGGAGTCACAGGAGCCCGGCGGAGGTCCTGCCTTGGGAGGTGGCGTTAGGGACAGAGCGAGTGGATGTGAGCAGGGTCAGCACGGGGGGTGGGGGTGGGGGGTGGTTCAAGAACGGCTCGTCGCCTGTATGTCTCAAACCGACCGTGGGAGCACAGCTTCGGAGATCCCAGCAGCTGCGCGGGGCTGGCGGTGGCTTGGAGCCGGAGTACAGACCCGTTGTGGGCCGAAGCAGGGCACCCGGCGTGCCGCCAGGGAAGACGCCAGTAACCTCTGTATTCCAGACCCGAGGAGGGCAGGGAGATAGTGGGGTCCTTGACGCTGCATGGTGGGGACGTGGGGGGTGTTGTCCCGTTCTCTTTTCTGGGGTGTGTGTGTGGAAATGGTCCCCGAGAGAGGGAAGAGAGGGTTTCCTCGGAGCCGGAACGAGCTGGGAAGGGGAGCAGGATGGGAAAGCGCAGCAGAAACGGCAAGGCGCGACTGTGATCTTGTGTGGATGGTGGGGCGCTTGTCACCAGCTGCACAGGAGCTGATCGAGGAGAGTGTATTTTTGTCTGGAAAACTCAAGAATCCGCTAGAAGAATTCCTAGAATCTTATAAGCTAGGGAGGGAGGAGGGATGTGTGGAAACCCGTGGCCCCTTCTGCAGAGGCAGGGTCAGCTGGAAATGGGGAGGCACTCCTTGGGAGAGCCGTCGTGAGTACGCGCTGTCTGGAAATACCTAGTGTCAGGAGGGTGGGAGGGTGGGGGGGTGGGGGGGGGGTGGGGGCCCACGGGTGGGGGGGGGTGGGGGGGGGGTGGGGGCCCACCCCACCCCCAGTCTACCCTCTCCCGGGCAGCGTGCAGGTGCCATCACAGGGATAGGACGACGCTTCTCCCCAGATCAGTTGATGGCTCTTTTGGATCTCCCCCAGAAGACACTAAACTCCCCTGAGAGCCGTTGCCCATGACAGGGCTGTGTGAGCATCCGTTTGATGAGGACGAGGGAGGTCACGGGCGGACGGGCAGTGTGGCGGCGTCCTGATGAGTGCGTCCCCTCCGTGTGGCAGTTGGGGCGGTGCCGGTTCTCTCCAGAGACCCCGTGTCGGGGAAGAAGGGCCACTTCAGCCAGGTGAAGACCCCACACAACCCCTTGGACTCCAGCGCCCCGCTGATGAAGAAGGGGAAGCAGAGGGAGGTCCCCAAAGCCAAGAAGCCGACGTCGTTGAAGAAGGTACAGGGTGGCCATTTGAAACGGGGTGCGGAAAAACCTAGGACTCTCCTGTGTGTGCGTTACGTCTTCCGGCTCCTAGCGTTTTACGTGTGGATGTGGACTCCCCTTGCATGTGCCCTGTGAAGAGGCGTGTGTGGTTCTCTGACGAGCGGTCCCCCCCTGGGTGACAGGGCAGAGGGGACGCGGCAGGGCGCCCCTGCTGCTGCAGGCGGGGAGTGCTTGGCCGTGACGTCCTCCTTCTCACCCCACCCGGGGTCATCTGCCTGCCGTTCAGATTCCATGGATACGGGTCCCGTTGGGGCTGTCGCGGCCGGCGGAGGGTGGCCCGGGTCCAGTGTGCCCGGCTCTGCAGGCCCTGGGGAGGCGCGGCGTCCGTGAGCTGACGTCGGGTGGCGTGTTTTGCAGGAGAGCTTTTCACTTAAGAGGACAAGCGTGTAGGTGTTTTAATCGCTTCTTTAATTTTAAAGATTATTTTGAAAGAACGGCAGGAGAGAAAGCAGCAGCGTCTCCAAGAAAACACTGTGAGCCCGGCTCCCGCCAGTGACGCCGCGCTGGACGGGGAGAGCGGTGGCGACGAGGCCCTGGAACAGGCCGAGCCCTCAGGTACGGAGCGCGTTTGCTGCCCCGCGGGCTCTGGCGGGGGCGGCCGTGTGCAGGGCCGTCGGGAGCCCGGTCGTGACGGCCGGTCGTTGTCGGAGCCCCCGTGGGCGGACACATCTCCTGGCGCCTGCGCTCCAGACTCTGGGGACAGCGGGGCGAGGCCCCCAGGGCGATCCGTGAGTCCTCAAACGGTTCCCGCGACCTGAAGTGGCCGTGACGGTGACCGCCAGTAAGTGCAGGGCAGTTCGCCCAGCAGCGTGGGTCGTGGTGCCGTGTGGAGAACACGCTCGGGAGCTTCTACTGAGCTACGCGCTCAGAGCAGGACACGGAGCGTGAGCCTGCGGTTCGCGGACTTCTCACAGAGGGAGCACGGCGCCCGGCTCGGAAGCACAGCAGCCCCCGTGCCCTCGGCCCGGGGCCTCGCCCAGACTTTGTTCCAGGGGAATCCTGCCACCTGTGCCCCTCCAGCCCGCGGCGTGTCTGTGGCCTGTGGCGGTAGTCCCCTGCCGTGTAGCCCTGGGGTGTGTTCACAGGCCACGTGGCAGGTGGGCGTCCAGGGAGTTTCCCCTCTGGGGTCACCAGAAGCAGGGGCACCGGCAATGTGTGTGCGTGTGTGTGCGTGTGTGTGTGTGTGCGTGTGTGTGTGTGTAGGACGTGGGCACCCCCTCCTGTCAGCATGTGCCTGGAGGGGCTCTGGGCTTGGGGGTCCACTGCCATCCACCCTTAGACGCCTTCTGCCAGGCGGGCTTCCCGGGGCTTTTCTGGGTCCGCCCCCCAGACGTCCGTCACGTGCTGTCCTGGTGGGCAGACTCCTCTGGTTATGTGTCCCCTCCCGTGTACTTGGAAGTCTCCAGAAGTCACGGGGGGACCATGAGCTTGAAGCTCGTAGTTGGGATGTTTGAGTTTGGATCTCACCAAAGGGTCATTTGCTGAAGAAGCGGTCTGAACCGTTATATATGAAGAGTCAAGGACTGTGTAAAACTGCTTTTAAAACCGGGCGATACGAACTTCAGGTTAAATATCAAAATTAAATCTGGCAACTGAACTGCCCATTTCGGGACGGCTAAAATGGTAAATTGTAGGAGTGTCCCTCCAGCGATCGACAGTGGCTAAGTCGGGTTGGGGAGGGAGCAGAGCGGGAGGTGGTCCTTCTGTTTCTCCCAAGCCGTCAGCACGCGTCCCGTCACCGCGGTGGCGTTGTGACGGGGCTGCTCTGGAGACCCCACCCCGCAGGTGCGTGCCACGGCCTCTTTCTCTGTGGCGTCGCAGAGGGGACGGAGGAGTCGGCGGCCCCCACTCCCGCGGGGCAACGCAAGTCAGAAGAGCCGCCGAGAACCGAGCCCCAGAAGGAGGCGGACGGCCTCTGCCTGGTCCCCGACGGCGCTGGCTGCCCCAGGATCCACAGCCGGAGATTCCGGGAGTGAGTGACCGTCCGGGGCGGGTGGTGCTTGCTCTGGCGTTGAGCGCCGGGCCCTCCTGTCGTGATGTGCCCCGGCCGTGGGGCCAGGCCCGGTTTCCGTCCTCGTCCTGTCCCCACATCCGGCCACTTGATCTGCGGGGCGTTTGTCCTGCTGGTGTGAAGGCAGAGGCCCTCTGCAGTCGAGGTTGGTGTTGTGGGGGGATGAGTGGGGAGCGGCCGGCTCCGTCTCGTGCTCTGCTTTCTCGGGAGCTCTGCCTCCTTCCAGGGCACAGTCCATACTCGGGGTGTGGGTTTTGTGAGCAGCAGCTGCCGTGGGGCAGCAGTGCCGTGGGGCTCAGTGGCGGGCCGCTGGGGGAGCTGGGCACAGTGGCTCTGTCCCTTATGGTCGGGGCTCAGGGAGGACACGAAACCCAGTGGGCCGGGAGCCCCATGTCTTTGGCCCCCAGAGGGCTGTGCGGTTGCCGCAGCTGCCTCGGCCCTTTTCTTTCAGTTACTGCAGCCAGATGCTGAGCAAGGAGGTGGACGCCTGCGTCACGGACCTGCTCAGAGAGCTGGTGCGCTTCCAAGACCGGATGTACCAGAAGGATCCGGTCAAGGCCAAGACCAAGCGCCGGCTGGTGCTGGGGCTGAGGGAGGTGCTCAAGCACCTGAAGCTCAGGAAGCTGAAGTGCATCATCATCTCCCCCAACTGTGAGAAGATTCAGTCGAAAGGTAACGAGCTGGTCTGTGTTGTCCCTGCACGGCCGCAGCCGGGGCGGCTTCTCCCCGCCTGTAATCGGTGGCCATTTCCAGGGGCCACCTGCCCACCCGGGGCCCCGCTCTGTGTTCCCGCCGAGGCTGCGGCCTCTTTGCTTTGAGGCCAAAGGAACTTACTACATCTCGTCAGTGTGTCCGCGGAGAAGGGAGCCGGCGGCTTGCGGTCATTTTACAGGGACAGCTTGGTAAGGCGGCCTGGGACTGTGCGAGTGCCGCGTCTGCTCAAGGGGCCTTTCGTCTGTCGATTCTGAACTTGAGTTTTAAGTGGCAGCTGTCTGAGCGTTCTCTTTGTCTCGGTTGCCTCGTCTGAGCACTGGGAGGTCACACCTGAGGGGGCTCTCTGCTCTCGCGGACACTGAGGGCTGGGAGCAGCGGACCCTCCCAGAGTCTCTCCCAGGGAGTCACATGGGACGCACGCGTGGGGTGTCGTCCACCCGGGAAGCCCATTCACCATCCGCGCCCAGGGGTGTCCCTTCCAGGGGATTTATGGGCGGCTGGTTGTGGACACCCTGTGCCCAGCCTGACTCACAGAGGGCGGTGGTGTTCAGCATGAACCCCCTCGTGCCCGCCCCATAGCCCCTTTCACGGCGGTGTGTGGGGAGCCCTCCAGAAACCCAAGTTGTGGCTCTGGCCATGGGTCCCGAGAAGCAGCCCTTTGAAGGGACAGTGGCCATGGTGCCGCTGCTCACATAGCATTTGTGGTCAATGCCGGGTGTGGGGGACAGGGACATGAGCCAAAGGGGCCCCGCATTTGTGGTCAGCTCTGGGGGTGGGGGACATGGATCAGAGGGGCCCTGGCATTTGTGGTCAGCTCTGGGGGTGGGGGACACAGGCCAGAGGGGAGCCCCGGCATTTGTGGTCAGCCCTGGGGGTGGGGGACACGGGGCCAAGGGGCCCTGGCATTTGTGGTCAGCTCTGGGGGTGAGGGACACAGGCCAGAGGGGAGCCCCGGCATTTGTGGTCAGCCCTGGGGGTGGGGGACACGGGGCCAAGGGGCCCTGGCATTTGTGGTCAGCTCTGGGGGTGAGGGACACGGGCCAGAGGGGGCCCCTGCAGTTTCTAGCAGTAAGTGGGGAATAGCTCGCTGTGGTTGTGGCTAAGGAGCACGCCCGCCTCCCCTCCTGTGCGCTCACCTCCTGTCGGCCCAGAAGTGCTAGTCCTTGGATGGTTCTGCGCCCAGAGCATGCTTCCCTGGTCCCCGCATGCATCTGGGCCAGGGTCTAGGCAGGATGGAGGGATGTGGAGCTTAAATGTTAAACCCCGAACAGACTGGTTGCAGATTGACCCGGTTCCCAGCGCAGCGGCCTATGCTTTCAAGAAGTTTCTCTCTTGGAAGAAAATCAAATAGTTCTACATAACTAGGGGCCAGGTGCTGGGGGACATGGGCAACGTTTTCTCCCCAGGCAGATATTAGGTGCTCCACATGGGGGTCTGTCTGTGCACAGAGGGGCTGGGCCAGGACCCCGCAGCAAGCCCGGTACCAGCAGCGCTCCTTTCTTTTGAGGAGTAAGCCCTCCAGATTCCTCCCGACCCCCAGAGGAGCCACCATTCCCACATTTGACATGTCCTTTATGGTGTCTGCGTGTGTGTGTGTGTGTGTGTGTGTGTGTGTGTTTGTGTGTATGTGTGTAAGAGAGAGAGAGAGAGAGAGAGATTTGGTCCTGGCCCTGTTGGCACCTTGGTTTTTAGCTTGATGGTCTGTCTGGGGAGCCAGCTCGTAACTCTGCACACACTTGTGTTGCTCAGACGGGACTTAGGGATGTTCTGGTGGTTTCTGGACGTCTCTAGCAACGCACAGGGATGCGCTGTGCATGCTGTCCTTTCTGGTGGGGACATCTCGAGGACGAAAGGGCTGGTGCATTTGGGGGTCGTGTGGGTTACGCACCTGCACCCAGAACCTTCTGTGTAGGTGGGGGGCAGCTTTGCACTTTCCTGGGAACTGTTGGCTCCTGTTCTTTGCCCACTCGTGTCTGGGGATATTGATCTTTTTAATACCGACGTGTGCCTTTTTATATAATAGGAAAGCTCCTCGGGTAAGAGTTGTACTTTCCTGGTTTGTTATTTGCCTGTTTTCAAAACATCGTTTTGGCCACGCGAAGATCCTGGGTGTTGTTATCATGTTGGTGTTTTTTATTCTTGTTTCTTTAATTGGTTCTAGGTTTTATGCCATTTCTCAACCATAGCACTCCAAGGTTATTAAAGGTTTTTTTATATCCGTTTTCTTAGTTCTCCCACGTTTTCATTTTTGTGTTTAGGTAGACTATATTTCATTTCAGATGGGTCTTTCCAGAGGCCGACCCAGTTGTCCTCTTTCTGCTGCTTCACAGTGCTCCCCCCGACAGCGCTCAGTCCCACACGGTAGGGTCGCTTCTGGAACCCACCTTATTACAGCAAGCTCTCCTACCTGGTGAGGCTAGCCTGACGGTAGTTCCCTTTTTCAAAAGGCTTCTTCTCAGTTGCGTATTTCTGTCGTGTTATTTTTCCTCAAAAAAAAAAAAAAAAATCCTAACTGTAGTGAGAGTATTTCAGAAGTTTCAGGTGGACACGGAAGTGGTGTGTGGTCCCGGGACCACTGTGTCCCAGAGCACAGGCCCCTTTGTGATCTTTGTTCCCGGAGCACCTTGAAGCTGCTCTGTAGATCTTGATAAACCTGGTCCTACCTGCTGTGGTCTTTGGTGGCTGTCCACACCCACCCTTGCTGGCGCTGCTGGCCTTCGTGAGGACTCGTTAGGTGTGTGTGACTTGTGCACAGACACCCACGTGCAACTGTCTTGTAGTAAAGGTTTTGGGGTGGCGGGCGCGTCACCTGCACGCAGAGTCCTTGGCGCCTCGCTCGGAGGCAGGGTGGGTGGTGAGCCCGCGGCCCACCCGTTGGTGTAGGACCCTCAGTGACCTCTGTATGTGGGGTGCAGCCCGTTAATACACAGGGGACAGGTGACCAGTGGCCTGAGACGCAGTGAGTGTTGAGTGAACACTAAGCGCAGTTGGCTCGTTCACGTGACCAGAATAGATTTCTCCTTCCTGTTTGGCCTTTGTCCATGGTTTCCGGCTCACAGTTCCCCACATCCTTGGAGTTTCCCAGGACCACAAGAAAGGTGTTTTGTTACGTTAATGAGGTGATTTTTGGACCCCGCCCAAGCTGGGGCTGGTTGCCAAGAGAGCCAGCCGAGAAATGAGAGGGTTGGAACTTGGGTCCCTGTCCGGCCCCTACCCCCGGCCCCCAGGGAGGGGGTGGGGGTGGAGCCCACGACTTAGTGGATCCTGTGACTAGTCTGGAAGCCTCCACACAGTCCGGCCCGGACTGGGGTAGGGGAGCTTCCCGGTCGGTGCACAGGAGACGCCGGGGTAGTGGCGCACCCGGAGTGGGCACGGCCTCCCCGTGCGTCTCTTCCCGCGCTGGCGACTCGAGATCTTTGTCACGTCCTTTAATAAACTGGGCAAATGTGAGCAAGGCTTTTCTGGGGTGAGCGCTGTGAGCCTCTAGCAACTTAGAAGAACGGAAGGAGAGGGTGTGGGGCCCCGCAGCGTGTCGCCCCTTGGTCCGGAGCTCGGGGAACGCAGGGACGTGTGCGGGCACCAGAGGTGGGGCCCGGGGGAGGGGGGTCTCCTGGGACAGACCCACCCTGTGCGGTCTGACACGCTCTCCAGGCAAGAGTGTCGGGAGGGGCGGAATTCTTGCACAGCCAGTGGTGTCTCAGAATTGCTTGGTGGCGTGGCCCCCGCCCATGTGGGAACTGGGTCCAGAGACACTTCTAGAAGACTGAGACTTCACCGTCCGTTAGGATGACGACGCAGACGTGTTTTAGTACGTTGAGGGAGTGCCTCTTTTGGAGAGTTGCACTCTGCCTCGTGTGCACTGCCCTGGCAGTGACCGGCTCGTCTCCCGGTGACGTGGGCCCCGCTTGAGAGTGGCTGGGCCGTGTTGCTGTCTGTAGAAAAAAGCCCTTTGCGACCAGGGTCACTGCCACGCTGTGTGTGACGCGTTTCCCGTCGGTTGTTGTCCCTGACCAGGCGGGCTGGACGATACCCTGCACACCATCATTGGTTATGCCTGCGAGCAGAACATCCCTTTCGTGTTCGCTCTCAACCGCAAGGCTCTGGGGCGCAGTTTGAACAAGGCCGTCCCTGTCAGCGTGGTGGGCATCTTCAGCTACGACGGGGCCCAGGTGAGCCGGGCGTCCCCGGCAGGGCAGCCCCGAGCCCGGGGCCCACAGGGCACGTGCGGCGATTCTGAATCGGCTCCGAGCTCGCCGCTGCTCAGAGACGCCTCACGTGGCCAGCGTCCCCGCCAGCCGTCCCCCTGCTTCCCCGGGGAGGGCGCCGTCCCGACGGGCAGAGACCCTTAGTCCCCCCCCGTGGGGAGGGGCGTCACCTGTGCCCTCGCTTCCGTCCCAGGACCAGTTCCACAGGATGGTGGAGCTGACGATGGCCGCCCGGCAGGCGTACAAGACCATGCTGGAGAACGCACGCCAGGAACCGGTGGGGGAGCCTGGGCCCCCCGCCCCGGGCAGCCCGCCCCCGCAGGGCCCCCCTGCTCCTGCTGCCGGGAGAGACGAGCCGCGCTACAGTGAGTGCGGGGGGGGGGGGGGGGGGGGCGGGGGCGGAGATGTGCGGGACGTAGCAGGGGGGAGGTGGGGAATGGGCGGAGCGCCCAGGACAGCAGCACGGCCACCCCGCGGCAGGTCCCACCTGGTGTCCCGAGAGCTGGTCCCACACAGACCTCGGGGCAGACGGCACCTGAGTGGAGCTGGCCGTGAGGACAGCGCTGTCACGAGGCCAGCGTGTGCTGATGGCCGGCTGGGGGAGTCCGTGCCAGGCCCGAGTGGGGACTGAGCCCCGGGCGGCACGCCTCCCGGAGGAGCCTGTCCCTTAGCTGTGCCGCTGTCTCCCTTCTAGTGGAAATCTGGAGAGAACACCTGGAAGCCTACAGTCGGGGTGCCCTGGAGCTGGAGGACTCTCTGGAGGCTTCAACCTCGCAGATGATGAACCTGAACTTATAGGAAGACTCCTCGGGGTGTGTCGTGTATTTGGGGTGAGGAAGGGGGGTGTGGAAGACTCTGGGGCCTTCTTCACAGTTCTTCTTGGCCTCATGTATTCTGTGTGGCTGTTCGATTGGGAGGCGATTCCGAGATGTGCATCCCGGGGACGGGCGTTCGGGCGTGCTGGCGGGAACCTTTCCAAAAATTCTGAAGTCGTGGCTTTGGGTCTCTGAGCACGTGGAGTCTGGAAAGGACTGGAACGTGTGTGCTGCTCGGAGTTCTTTGCCATGAAGGAACCGCCTCCGATGTGGCAGAGCTGAGCCACGTTCGTTTGTGGAAAGAGCCGCGGGGTCACGGCCGGGCCGCTGCTCTTGGCCGCTGACCCAGCAGGGCCGAAAAGCAGTAGCCGGGCGGGGCCGCTTTTGAGGCAGGGGACTTGCTGGGGACCTGGCTTTCTGGCTGGAAGATGTGGGGATACTTGGAGGGTTTGCTAAAATGAGCCTCAGAGGGAAAATTGGTTCTTTAATCTGTGACCTCTTGATATGGATTATTCCTTTTTGTCTTTATTTTTCAAAGAAGCGATGTATATTGAAGTTTCTAAATTTCAGTTTTGATAATCTACAAATCCTTTCTTTCTCTCGTAAACGAACGTGTTGTGACTGTGGTTTCTGTCTGGAAGGCCAGCAGGATGTTGCCCGCATGCTCTCCTGTAGGAGGGCGTATTTATTTGGAATAAAGAGCGATGATTTGAGAGCCTTGCACCTCTGGCCGGCTCAGGCTCGTGGGGCCCCTGCGGCCTGGCCCGCGCCCCTCGGTGCTGTGGCTTGAATGGCAGGGGCCCGAGCGGGGCAGGGTTTGTGTGCCCAGACCCTGCCCGGCCTGCTCCTCTCCTGTCACACAGCAAGCGGCACAGGCGGGGCTTCACTGGTGCTCAGCTCAGCAACGGCTCGCGTTGGCTTTGCAAACACTTTTAGGTGAGATCGGTCACGTCACGTGCTGTACCCGAGAGGCGAGTGGCTTGTGGCGAGCCAGAGTGAGTGACGACAGAAGTGGCCTGTGGTGTGGACGTGTCAGACACCAGGCTGTCCTGTCTTCTGGACACTGGCTGCTCCTAGTGTGTGCCTGCTTCTCTGTTTGCGTCCTGAGCTGTTTAAACGGGGGGCTTGGTCGGCTTAGCGACCACTCTTGATTTCGGCTCAGGGCTCAGGTCACTATCGCCTGGTTCATGGGATTGAGCCCTGTGTCGGGCTCTGTGCTGACAGCACGGAGCCTGCTTGGGATGTTCTCTCTGCCCCTCCCTCTGCACGGTCTTAATTCTCTCAAAATAGGTAAACTTTAAGTAGATAATTAAAAAAAATTAAGTGGGGAGACGTGCAGTGAGGCCTCCCAGGCCCTCAGTCCTGTCCCCAGGGTTCTCCCTTGGGGGCCAGGAGGAGTGGCGTGGGCAGGGCTTTTCCTGCTGTCCCCGGTCAGCATGTCCCAAGTTTGCTGTCATGGGTATGGAACTCAGATTATGGAGAGAGACGTTTCCAGAGGTAAGCTATAGGGAGAACGTTAAACTGAAGAATTTCGGCGGGGGATGCTGGCCCTGTGTTCAGAGCCCCAGCCCTGGGCCCGTGGAGCGTGGATCTCGGGGGAGGGGGTCTGGTCCGTGCTGGGCCTGGCCTGGTCACATCACCTTCCCAGCAGAGGCTCCTGCCACAGGTGACGCGGCGGCCCGCGCGGTGCCGACGGTGCCGCAGGAAGTGCACACACCTCATCCCGTTTAGTTTTATTTTTCTCACCAGCGCAGAGAAGCACATGCCTCGTAACCACGTTTCCCAGCAGAGCCCTCCCCGGGAGCTGACCGCGTCCCGCTTTCTGTTGGGCACGAGAGCGCTCGGGCTACAGCGCACATGGGCGAGCCTCGCAGACACGGCGAGCGGCACCCGGAGGTCCCGGGCTCGGAGCCCTCGTGGCCTCCCCGGGCGGCCGGAGCCGCACCTGCTCGGGAACCCACGCTGCGCGCCCACGGCCTTCCACGGCAAATGCTGTCGCCACGGGTAATGGCGTGAGCGGGGCGGATCCGGCCCCAGCCGGCCGTCCTCAGGAAGTCGCGTTCGCGGCGGATCCCGCACATTGCCGGCGGGACACGCGTGTGGCTTCGTAACGAGGGGTCTGGCTGCAGGCTGAGGTCGCGAGCGGAGGCGGTGTCCGTGTGCTGGGTCATGGGGAGCCACAGCTCTGCTTTGAACGGAGGCTTTGGTTTTCTGGTACGTGCATGCCATTAAAAGCCGTCGTTCCGTAAGCGGGAAGTGTCCGTGAGGTCAGGCTGTGTGGCGTTAGGCTCCATGTGGACGCACCTGCCAGGTGGCGCCACCCAGAGGAACCTGGACCGACCTGCCGGCTGCCGCGCCTCCTGCAAGCTCGGGTCCCGCAGAACTTTCTAAAGCGGCCCGGCGCCCTGAGACCATGAGGGAGCCGGGGAGGAAGCCCACGAGGCCTTCAGTCCCTGTGGTCCCTGGGTCGGACCTCGTGGTCACCCGAGGTTGGAGGCCAGTTCCTGCCACTGGCCTGGACGCCCTGTCCCTGCCATGTGGTGGTTCAGCAGCCGGGCTAACGCAGGGTTCCTGCCCGAGCTGAACCAGGAAATCACCCCGGTGACGCGGAGTGGCCGCGGAGCGCAACAGCAGTGTTTCTGGAAGAGGACCCGTCACGCACACCACCGTCTACCTATTCCAGGTCTGTCTGTAGCTCAGGACCTGTCCTGGCTTCCTGTTTCTGCCAGACAGACCCTTCTGTCCCACATAAGCACCTAACTTTTTAACACAGGTTCTGGATTCTGTCACAGAAGCTGGGGTATGGTCACATCTCAGTAGGCAATGTGGCAGCCACTGTCCTGGGGTCTCTCCAGTGGCCGCGGGCTCGGCTGGGAGTGAACACCATGTCCTGGGGCCTAAAGGGCGCCCTTGTCACAGCTTTCCTGAAAGAACAGTGCAGAACTGTGAGTTCCTGGCAGAACACGTGCCCTTCCCGCTCCCCCCACTGTCGTAGACAAGGGAGGAGGCCTCAAGTGTCGCGGCCCACGTGCACCTCCTTTGGGTCTAGGAGGGCCTTCAAGGAAGGGGGCCCATGCGGGCTAAGTTTGCAGGACTCAGAAACGCTCAGCCTGTGTCGGCAGCAAGGAGAGAGCTCACGTCTGAAGGCCTGTGTTCGAGCCACAGGGTGTCTCCTCCGGTAAATCTCTGGCCTTGTAGCTGCCCTCCCGGCTGCATTAGCGACTCGGGAACTGGGGACACCTGTCCTATCTCCTCACTGCTGGGACAGCAGTCCCCCCACCAAGAGGGGGTGCACCCAGCGGGCCCTCCCCTGCATCTGTTCCCCCCCACTCCCCCCTGCCATGCTGACCCTCCCCAGGGATCTGCCTGGAGCCCAGAAGCTGCAGGTTACAGAAAGCAGAGTGACTGTGGGCCAAGAGCACACACGTGGGGTCCCAGCAGGACCCACCCCACCAGCCCCTGCCCACCCTGGGCCTGGCCACATACCCACGCCTTCCTCCAGCTGTGCATCATGCGGTCGTGCTCCCCAGCCACAGCCTTCCAGGCGGCCAGCTCTCTGGTCCACTGCTCCTGGTGGGTCGCCTCTGCAAGACAAGTGGGGTGCTGGCTGTCAGCCTTGCAGGCCTTTGAGGCACGGTGGGTGCGTGCAGGCCGCCAAGGCCATTCTGAGAGCCGGGTCTCTGGTTCGGTAGCGGGTGAGGCGCTCACTCTTCTGGCCTTGCCTCCTGGCTGTGGGGACTTCCACAGTCAGCGGCCCCCTCCTGCCCTTCCCCAGGCCACCAGCCCCAGGGTCACGCCGGCCCCGTCCTCATCCTGCGTGAGTCCTGTCCAGGCAGGAAAGGGGCTCTCCCTCCACATTTTGGGGTGATGCAGGGACCTCCCCCAGGAGGCTGCGGGAGCTTGATCTGTGGGGCTGTGAGGGTGGCACAGGCCAGACAGCTGTGGTTGTTTGGAAACAGAAACGCACCATGTCCCTGCTCTGCCCATGGCCCCTGTTGCTCGTTTCAGAAGTGAGTGCCAGGGACCTGAGCCCGTGAGACGTAAAGCGGAACTTACTCCTTGAGCAGGACTGGGCCGGGGCCTGGGCTCCAGAGGCACCTTCAGGGGTCTTTAACCCCAAGGGACCCTGCAGGGACTCCCATCCTGAGAGAGTCCCTGCGTTCCTAACACCCTTGCCCTGGCACCCCCGTCAGTAGACACGACAGGCTGGGTGGGCAGGCAGGCACGTCCCGAGATGTCCCGACTGTGCTCACGTCCTAGCCCGCCACCCGAGATCAAGGTCTGGTCACCGTCTGTGAACCGAGGACCAGAGCCTGCCTCTCAGGCAGCCGGGGTGACAGGTGAGCATGGTGGTTTCTGTGTTTCCACTCAGCTCTTTGCGGACAGTGCTGCCCCCACGACTTCTGCGTGATGTCTCGTGTTTACGTGAAGATTCGGTTTACCTTGCGCAGGCAGGCAGGACACTTTCCAGAAAGGGGAAGAACAGGGATTCCCACCGGGAGAGCTTTGCAATTACTTTTTTCTCTCCCCAGTCCTATACTGGAAGGACAGGGACCTTTTCAGCAGGGCCCTAAACCTAAACTCTCGCAAGCGGACAGAAGAGGAAACCCCAAAAACCTGGAACCTGAAAAGCAGAGGCACCCGTGGAAACTGAGCAGACCTGAGAAAGTGGGACCCCAGGCCAGCAACGGGGAGGCCAGACGCTCGGGTGGGGGGCTGGGCCCTTTGCCCATGCGCTGCCTCACAGGCGGCCAACGGCTCGGAAAACGGGTCCAGAAAGAGCACAGGAAGTGGAGTGGAGCAGAGGAAACAAGTGTCCACACCTCCCCGAGGAAGAGCAGGCTTCCAGTGGCCCCCGGGCCGGCCAGGCGGGAAACCCCCAGCGGGCCTGGGCGGCCGTGCGCAAAGCATGCGGACGTGACGTGAGGCAGGCCTCCACGTGGCAGGGGAGGGGACTTGGGGACAGAGGAGGGAGACACGGGCTCTCAGGACCGGCGTCCCAGACACGCCAAGGAGTAAAAGGGTGGCGGGAGGTGGGTGCGGAAGCGCCACCAGTGCCGGGGAGGCTGGCCGCGCACGGGCCACACGCTCCTCCCTCCTGCTGGCCGCCAGGGCACCAGCACGCCCGCCGTCGGAGCTGGGAGCGTGGCAGGGGCGGGAGCCGCTCACCGTGTCTCACGACGGTCACCCGCACTTTGGAGGTCCCGTTGCCTGCGGAGGACAGGACGGAGCAGCGGTACTCGGCGCTTTCTCGGATGGCGTCTCGCAGCCAGCTGAGCACGTGGGCCCTGCCGTCGGGCAGCGCGTGGGTCTGCGTGGGGACGCACATCTCCAGTTCTCGGCCGTTCTTCTCCCAGACAAAGTGGACGTCTGCGGGCCCTGGGGACACACAGACCAGCTCTACCCGGTGGCCCCCAGACTCCCACCGAGGACCACCGGGGTGGGGACAGGCGGTGTGGAGCCACCCACGCCAGGGGCCTCTGTTGTCCCAGCTGGACCCACGGTGAGGGGCAGGACAGCTTTCACGCCAGTCCTCGTGTCCCCGGAGGAGGCGTGTGCTCCTGTGACCCCGGGAGAAGAGGCGGGCCCTCACTGCCCTCCCCCGGGCTCCTTGCTCCTTCACCTCAGATGTTCTTTCAAACCAAAACTCGGTGCCGTGCAGCACACGCTGAGGCCGTCAGGGGGCACCTCCCCCACGGAGTGCCCGGTGACCGTGCCCTGGGCCAGGCGTCCATTCTGCACGGAGGGTCTGTGCCTGGGAACTCCACCTCCCGGCCCTGCTCCCATCTGTGACCAGAACCTCTACTTCCGTGGGGGCCGCCCCTGCCTCCCCAGAACCTAAGTTGGGGACAGGGCGCTGAGAAGGGCCGAAGACCCCTCCGTCCCCACTGCCCCCTCTCTGCCTGTGCCAGGCGGCACGGCACCAGGCGGTGGGCTGTGAGCCGACCTAGACCAAAGCCAGCCCCTCCTGACCATGATCTGCCTGAGAGCCCCGTTTCTAAAATCAAGATTCTGGGGCACCTGGTAGCTCAGTTCACCATCAACTCAATTTCAGCTCAGGTCACGATCCCACAGTTTGTGGGATCGAGCCCCACCTTGGGCTCTGTGCTGACAGTGTGGAATCTGCTTGGGATTCTCTGCTCCTCCCCTGCTCATGCACACACACACACTCTCAATCTCTGTCTCAAAAATAAACAAACAAAAAAATATATATATATATAGTATGTAGTTGCCAACCACCCAGGGATGACCTGAACTGCAGTGTCGTGGAGGACGGTCAGCAGAGGAAGGACTAGGTCTGTATGTGGAGCAAGGAGGAATCCGTGGGGCCAAGGGCTAAAACCCAGTACACGAAGCAATAGCACTGGGTGTGCAGGAGCACGTGTGCACGGGAGTGCACGTGCAGGGGAGCGTCGGGGGGGTTGCCTGTGTGTGTGTGTGAGTCCTTGTATGTATGGGTGTGCACGCGGGCACGTGTGCACAGGAGCCCGTGTGCAGGGGAGTGGGGGAGCCTGTGTGCGGGAGCCTACTTGCGTGTATGGCTGTGCATGCGGGAGCACGTACACGTTCCCGCGGGGGCCCGCCAAGAAGGCCAACGTGGCCATCGTGCTGGTGGTGCTGCCTTCAGAGAATTTGAGGTGCTTAAACCACTTCCTGGAGCTTCCAGATGCGGTAGGACGCATCCTTTTACAGCCGATGTAAAACACGCTGTTGGAAAGAACGTGCCGCAGGCTCTAAAACAAATTCCAGAAGGCATTCAAAAGGGGCTCCCGCAGCAGTGCACTGGCCCCCCTGGCCTCGTGGACAGGCCCCCGTGGACTGTGTCCTGGGCAGGATTTCTGGGTTTTTCTTCCATCTGCACCATTTGTTTTTCCCCCAAGTGTTCTGCCCTCTACCCGTGAATAGTTCCATGTGTGTATCACACGTGCACACACACCTGAGGGCGCTTACAGGTGCGTGCACAGACTTGCATACGCACACGTGTCTGCGTGCGCCTGCCCATCAGTTGGCGCACACAGCCTCCTTCACTGCTGGGCATACCGCCCGCCACCACGTTCCTGGACAGCCCCTCGGCGGGGTCAAGTTTAAAAGAGGGATTCTCGTGAGGCACTGTGATCGAGAACGTGACGTTTTCTGTGAATAGACACCGAAGTCGGTTCCAGAGAGGCCTGGACTCCCCCTCATCCCCACTGTCCAATGGTGACCTTCACGGAGACCCGCCCAGGACTGGAGCTGGAGCCACCAGCATGGGTCACAGGAGCTTCTGGGAGGTTCTCCTGCATCCTTAGGACAAAGAGCTGGGGTGGCTTGAGCCAGGGCCGAATTATCACCCCAAGCCATATGGCCAGGACCCTTCAGGAGCAAAATCCCCAGATGACCCGAGGTGCCTTGGAGAATGGGCCGTAGGGGAAACACCACGTGCCCTTGTATCCCAAAACCCTTGAACTCAGCATTGGTAAACACCCTTTCAGCGTGTGTTCAGCACAGTAAAGCACTAAAAATGTTGAAGAGTACTTACGTTGCACTTACTGTTTTTTTAAGCTATCCAGCTCCTGAACGCAGACGAGGGCAAGGAGGGAAAGCGACAGTTACAACCAGGCGGCAGAGCCAGCACATGCCCCTGGGCAGGGCGATCCCTCTGCCCCCGGGTCTGCAGCCACGAGGGACGAGGGACACGGCGGGGCCGCTGGCTCCACCCTGCCCCCAGCCCGCCCCACGCCAGCCGAGGGGGTCGTCAGCGCAGAGCTGACCCTGCTCCGTGACAAAACCAGACAGAGCCCCTCGGGGCTGGGAGAGCCCCAAGTTGAGGGGGTGTGTGGGATGGGTGCAGCCCCTGTCCTTGGGCCACATCCCCGGTAGGGGCCCCAGAGGCGATCCTTCCTCCAGCTGTCCCCACGCATGTGGTCACCCAGGGGCCTCCTGCCAGCTACTTCCCACTGGAGGGGACCCTCTGCGGGCGCTGTCTTGCGGGCCGGGTCCACACCTGCACAGAAATCAGGATCCAAAGGTGGGAGTGGGGGGTGAGGGGGGGCTTCTTGGGCCTCCGGCACCGCAGTTCTATCAGAGTCCCACCTTCTTCCTCAGAGTGCCCCATGCTTCGCTGTCACGAGGCTATCCACACCCTGGGGCCAGCTGAAGAGTGACCCCCAGAATATCCAGGTCCTGACCTCTGGAACTGCATGTGGCAAAAGGCGCTTTTCAGACAAACCTGTGGGGGGCAGGGGTCAGCAGCCCAGGCGCCCAGCCTCTTAGGTGCCAGCTATGGTGGCCATCCCACACACGAGGACGGCTGCGTACAGGCACGCGTGTCGTCAGGACAGAAGACACACAGCTTCTAGCAAAACCACGCCCTCCATGCTGAGGACGGAGACCCCGGCAAGGTCACAGATCTGCCTCGCCCACCCATGGACGGGCTTCCGACCCTTCTGGAAGATGACCGGCTCACGTCAGCTACCCCCAGGGCCCAGCCGCGCCCCAAAACACTAGCACCCACGGCCACCATGGGAGATCAGGGATTTGGGCCGGGCACCCTCTGCTACCCCTGCAGCCCCCAGGGCCTGAAAGGGCGCTCGTTTCTACCACCGTAGTTAAAACAAAAAGCCACCAAAACCCCGAACAGCCACGCGGCCCCTAAAGTACAGGGGATCGTCCTCAGCTTTAAAAGAGACACGCGTCTGACTTAGAAGCTCGGTCACGTCAGGGATGCAGCAGGGCCCGCGGGGCAGACAAGACAGATTCCGCTTGCTTGCGTAAGAATCACGGGCTCCGCCCTCAGACGCGATTCACACCCGTGTCTCCGAGTGCCGCTAAGCCTGCTCGCCTGCAGTGCGGGTGACTTCTGTGCTTATCTGAACTAATTCCGCCACGAGGAACACGCATTCGTGACTTCGGGAACGCGAAACACGACCACAAGCCTGCCCGAGTCTCTGCGGCTCGAGACCCCCTCCTCCCCTTGCCCGTGTTTTGCCACCTCCCGACGCGCACGCACGGCTCCCCCGAGGGAGCGGGCGGCTGGGAGACCCGTTCCGGACCCCGGGTTGCTCCTCCCCACGCTCAGGCCGGGGCCCTAGGAACAGAGGCGTGGCCACAAAGCACAGCCCGCAGCCCGCCGCGGCACGCGCAGACGCACACACGCACTCTGCTGGGACGGTCCAGAGAGGACCGGGGACACGGTGAGCAGAGAAGCCCGCTGAGTCACGGCTCCGAGGCCGTGCCCGTCCCAACAGCCCACCTGGCGTTGCTCGGGCCGCGGCCCCTGCCACTGTGACACCAGTGACCCCCAGGCGGGAGGGAGACCGCTTGCAGACCACTTGGGGACCGCCTGGACGGTACCCTTGAGAGGGAGGTGCCTTCAGCCAGAGCGGCCTGAAACTTGGTCCCGAGTTCCGGCACCTTCCTTGACCCGAGGGAAGAGAGGGCCAGAGACGCCGTCATTTTGGACACCACGTGCTTGGACCGCCGCTCGCACAACCAGCTAGCGCTGGCCTGTGGGCTGGGTTTAGGGCAACAGGTGTCTGGATGTGCACGAGTCACCGGGGGACCCAATGCCAGTGAGCTTGGCGGGCCGGGCCTGGGCCGGGGGGCTGCGCGGGGTCTGCCTCGGGCACAGGGGACCGAGCCTGGCGGATCGCTCTTGGCAACAGTGGTTTCCCAGCCTGGACGCCAGGTGCTCAGTGTGGGGCGGGCCCCCCGGGCTTTGCTGCAAGCAGAAAGAAGCGAGCGCTCGGGAGGCTGGGGTGGCCACTGCAGGGTCTCTAGCACCTGTCTCTGTCACCGCTGCCTAGCAGGCCTCACGAGGACGCACGGCCCTCCCTCTGGGTGGGACAGGACACATCTGGACCCCTGGGAATAGCCAGTCCTTCCCAGGCTGCCTCACAGCCTCGGGGAGCCTCGTGGAACGGGAGGTCCAGGTGGGAGAGAAAGCAAGGAGCACGGGGGCGTAGAGGGAGGGGGCAGGGGCTGCGGTCCCTCCGCTCAGTCCACCCCGTCACTGCCCTCTCACCCTACGCTGCCCACCTCTCTCGTCCCCTCGGGCTGTGAGCCGCCAACTGTGGGCCCCATCCTCGGTAAGTCGGGAGGAAGAAACGCCCCTCCGGTTCTCAGACTTCGGCAGCAGAAGGGCAGGGAGGGCAGAGTGGCTCCAGGTGACCCCCCCCACGGCCAGCGGTGCCCCCTGCCCTGGCTGCCTGGGAACCGTGCCCTTCTGCTCCCCGGCTGCCGCCAGCCCCGTAACCACGGCCCTGCACGGGGTCCCCGTGGTCCCCGCTCTGGCCCAGACACCGCTCTCAGCCCCCGAGTCACAAGGACGGCTCAGGAGTGCACACGCGCCCGCTAACGGGCACCTCCTAGAGAAGCCACGTTTCAAAGCGTTTGGCTCTGGGCCCCTCACCCGGTCGTGCGACCCCTGCTCTCCCAGCGACGGGGAGGCCGAGTGTGCCCGTGGAGGACGGCGGCCCCTGCACGGAGGGCCTGGGAGGCCCCACGGGAAATCGCCCAGCCCAACAGCCCTGTGGGGGACCCAGCACAGGCTGGGCCCCGGCCCGGGGCTGGCGACCCGGGGCCACATGGACCCGCCCTGAAGGTCTGTCTCCACAGCGCCCCACCCAACGGGCAACTTCCCCTGCGCTCCCCCCGGCACGCGGGAGTTCGTGGGACCGGCTCATACCCGGAGCGGCTTCTCGTCGCCGAAAGTCTCAAAAAGAAACAAGTTTGCTCTCTTTCCCTCAGTGGCCCTACTCGTCCCCTCGGGGCACCCACACACCGCCCGTTTTCTCCTTGCAGCTACTGACCAGCGGCACGGCCGCCGCGTAGCGGAGACGCCTCCGGGTCCCTCCCAGCCCACCGTGCACTTCAGCATCGCCACGCAAGCCATGGGGACGCCCCTTCTGGAGGCTCCGGAGCGACGTTTGCAACCTCCAGATGACACATAGGCGGACCCCCGAGTTGTCGGCAGACGCTCGAGGAGCCCTGCACACGGGCGACTGGCAAACCGAGGTCTCGGGGCCAAGCCCGGCCCACCGTGGGGCCCTGGGGCTGCGGAGGCCGAGATCTGCGACCGACCGACCGACCGTGGGCTGCCGGGCCTGCGACGGTGAACACCTGGCTCCTCGTGGGAGAAGCCGCGGGAAGGGTGTTCTGTCAGGGGCCCTGCCCCCCACCCGCCGCCCCGACAGGCGCCCTGCTCACCTGTGGCCTGGCAGAAGAGGTGGAAGGTCCCCAGGGCGTGCACGTGCTGGGCCTGGTCGCTCAGGAAGGGCGGCAGCAAGGCGACCCGCAGGCTGCGGTCAGGCCCCGAGGCCGAGGCCGGCCAGGGGCTTCGGGGAGAGGAAGATGAGCCGGGGCCCCGACAGGACAGGGAGGAGGACCCCGGAGGAGGGAAGGGCAGAGACGAGGCTGCGAGACAGAGGACAGAAAAGAGAGAGGCCGCTGAGGCAGACGTCACGAGGCTCGGGGCCTGCACGCCAGAGAAGGGAAGGAGAGACAGGAAAAGAAAGGGGACCGAGGCCGCCCCGAGACCCGCCCGCCCGTCAGCACACCGTCCCCGCCGCAGCGAACCACGTGCCCGCGCCGAGGATTTAAGCTGCTCGTTTATTCGGTTACTTTTCAAGTGTATACAATCCAAAGTAGAAAAATAAAAACAAAGGAAATCTTATAAAACACAAATGTGTACACCACAACGGTCGAGTCCTGTCATGCTTAAGACAACACTGTCCACGCAGGCACACAGATCCAGAGGTCACTGCTCCTCGCCACGGGAAAGAGAGCCTTCTCGGCGCACGGGAAGCAACAGGTGGAGATTGAACCGTCTCGCCCACTCGCACCGTCGAAGAGAGCGCCGGGCCACGCAGGGCCGTGGGGTCACAAGCCGCAGGCCTCGTGGGGACACAGGCCAGTCCGGCCACCGCGGTCCTGCTTGCCAGAAGGTGTGGACAGCTCGGTTTGGCCGAGCCGGTCGTCCGGGTGGGCGGTGGACGGGAGACAGAAGCCAAACGCGACTGCGGATGCCCGGTGAACGTCCGTCCGTCCATCTGCACGGGAGGTTTCAAGCCGTGGCCGTGGGCATCCGACGGCAAAACGCACGCTCCCTCCGCTCGGGGCCAGCCGGCTCCGCCGACCCGCGCTCAAGACCCCGCCTGGTTCACGGGCCAGCCTTCCGCTGTCTTCTGTTCTTTGAAAGAGTTAAAACAAGAGGGGGGAAGAAGAAACCACAGAAAGAAGATCTCTCTGAAAAGGATGCTTCCCTCAAGGAATAAAATTAAAAAAAAAAAAAAAAACGTGTGCTCAAGAGATGGTTTCGTCTATGTGTCTAAAAGGTAGAGAACGCATTTACCCAAAGTAAGTTTATCCCTGAGAATCGTAAGCAACGTAAGCTGTATCTTTCCCCTAACGTACAACAAAACCTGGAAGATGGACATCTTCGCGATATTGGAACGTCTGCTTCGGTGATTTAAAACAGAAACGACCTAACACGAGAAAAGCAAAACCATAAAAAAATAATCTCCTGGGAAGCAAAGGTTCGTGCCAATCTGGACAACAGGCGATAAGTTACCAATCTGATAAACAAAAACGTCATTTCCAATCTGGAATTCAAGGATCTTTCAGTGGCTGCTCTGAGGAGGGGACGCTCCGGGCGGGGACAGCCCGGCCCCACGCGCCGCCCGCGGGGGCCTCTCACGCCGCGGCCCGGCGGGGGACCGGGGTGCGACGCTCGCCGTTTTCCGGAAGGACGAAGACCAAATCACAAGCTCGACGCGAGAGACAAGACACAGGACGGGCGTGCTGACGCGGGCTCCCGGCGGTGCCTCAGTCCCCGTCCGCGTCCGAGTCGGCGTACTTCAGCTCGCACTTGACGTCGAAGGGCCCGTCCCTGGCCGGGAGGTCGTCCAGCCTCTGCGAGTCCTCCCTGTCGGTGGGCACCCTGCTGGCCATGGTGTCCTGCTCCGTCTCGTAGCCCGTGTCCAGGGCCGGCCGCGGCTGCCCCCCGTTCTGCTGGGAGAAGCTGCCCGGCTCCACCAGCGTCTCCTTGGCGCTCTGCTCGAACTCGCAGAAGTCCGCCACGGGCTGCTTCTTCCCCAGCAGCACGGCGGAGCGGAACTTCAGGCACTGCCCGGGCAGGTAGCCCTTGTAGCAGTTGTAGGACACGAGGCAGAGGCACAGCAGGAAGAAGAGGAGGAAGAGGAACATGAGCAGACGGTTGTCGCTGGACTGCAGATACATCGTCTTCTCCGAGTGCACCTGGGGGACCGTGTTGATGACGATCTTCGGTTCGCAGGACGTGCCCGTGGGCGCGGGGCTGGGCGGCGGGGCGACGGCCCCGGGCACGGGGACCCGCGCGGCGGAGGTCTGCGGGGGGGGGCCGCGGGCGGGCTCCGTCACCGCTCGGGCGGTGGTCCTCCCGCCTTCCGTCCGGGCGCCCGGCGAGGCGGGGGCCTCTGTGGCCCTCGGGGCCGTCTTCACCTCCAGCACGTGCTTGGCCAGCACCCGCAGGACCGTCCCGTTGCGGACCCGCTCCTCCGAAAGGCACCGGTACACGCCGCTGTCCCCCTCCGACAGGTTGAAGATGAGCAGGTGCTTCCTGCCCACCAGGCTGTACTTGGGGCCGTCGGCGTCGAGCACGCCGTCCCGGAACTTCCACACCACCCGGGCCAGGTTGGACTTTGGGGAGCATTTGAGTTCCGCCGTGCCGCCGTGCTTGAAAAAATGCTGCCGGAAACTTTCTTTACTTTTATCTGGAACATCAAAATAAACGTGCACAGCATCAACAACGCGGCTCGCTACTCAGCTCCTTCTAAAAATAGGTCAACACGCACAAGAGGACACGAGAGTTCCACCCACTGGAGCCACACGGAATCTTCCAGAACAACTAAGGAGATAAAGACATGCGTGACAGAAAAGCAAAGATGGGCCCCGGAGGGCGGCCCAGCAGGACAAGGAAGTCGGAGACAAGACAGTCGGAGACAGTCGAGCGGCAGGGACCCCGTCTGGCGTCCCGGTTCCCCGGGGGCCGAGCGGCAACACGGGAGCCGCGCGCCACGTGCTTCTGCTCGTGGCTCCCGGCTCGCGGCCTCTCTGGGCGCGAGGGGCCCACCCCGAAGTTGCCCCAGCTGGCGACAGCTGTCGGGTCAGGGATGGGAACGCGAGAGCCCAGGGCACGGCTGCCTGGGAGGGGACGAAGGGGTGAGGACGCCCCTCCCGCCGTGCCGCCCGCCCACCGTGGGACCCTCAGGGTCTGTTTAACCAGCCCCGAGCTCAGCAAAGAGAGGAGCATCTCAAGAGCGGGTGTCCCAGGGTGGACGCCGAGTGCTTTTTGTGGAACAAACACACACACCCCACGACCTCGGACGCCCTTTTCTGCGATAAAACGGGATCACGGGGGGTCGGCTTCCGTATCCTCACGGATACCTGACCTCTGTTCGGAGCAGAGAAAGAGAACCCGGATGGACGCAACGCCACGACACCGAAGCACCATGAGATGGGTACGAGGACCGGCCGCCCCCCAAGGGAGCTCGGCGAGGACGGCCGACTTACCCGGGCAGGCGGACGCGTCTCCGCTCATCTTCTGAATCAGAGTCCTGCAAGATAACCGGGCCCGGGTCAGGCACGCGCCCCCTCCCCCTGACGGGTGTGCGCGGTGCGGGTCCCCCGCCCTCGGTACCTGCTGGGGCCGTCCGTCTGGTGCGGGGGCAGGGCCACGCAGGCCGCGGCCGCCCGGCTCCAGGCGCAGTAGGGGTCGCGGGCGAGCACGCAGTCCTCACAGGTGCCGTGCTTCCCGCAGAAGGCCACGGGGGCCTGCACCACACCCGAGCTGGAGCCCGCATACACAAGCCTTCCGCCCTGCAGGTGTGAAACAGAGGACACAGGTGCGTGGGGGGGGGGGGGCACCCGGCGTGCACCTCTCAGGCCCGCGTGCCCACGCCGCCTGATCCAGGAACCTCCAGAACCGGAGCCTGGCGGGGTAGGGTCCGAGACAAACCCTCGCGGCAGCGTCACGGCCGCCCACGCGCTGACTGAGCACTCGGGGCCTCCGTCCGAGACCTTGCCCTCTTTGGGGCCGGGGGTCAGCCGCTCCGTGTGGAGGGGGCCCCCCCCCCCACAGGCCAGAGGCCGAAAGGCACGGCTCAGAGCCCCATTTCATGCCCACCCGACGGGAGCCACACAGAAGCCCGAGTCAGGGTCCGAATCCAGGAAAGGAGGGGCCACCGAGCGTGGGCGGAGCGCAGATTCCAGCACGTGTCTAGCTGTGCGGGGAGGAACACGGGCACGAAGAGACCCACAGCTGTGCTCCGGGCACAGGGCCAGGCGGGGTCCCTCGAGCTCCCAGCACGTGCGAGACCCCCCACCCGGGGCGGCTGCTTTCCCGGGCTCAGTTGGGACGGGGGATCCCCCACGGGACGCCGCCTGCCGTGTAGCCCTGGCCGCAGGGTGGGGGGCAATTCCGGAACTTGTGTGCACGTCGTCCTCTGCCCACGACACCTCACCCCGACGTCTGCACACACCTTGGCCATTCCCAAGCTCCACAGAACTTGGTGGTTTCGACCCAGACGACACGCAGCCCTTCCCCTGGAGGACAGGCTGTGAATTAACTTTCGAGTCCGGCTCCGCTCTGAGGCCCTGGGGCCACCCTCCCCGTGACCCACTGTGCGGGAGTGCAGCCGAGAGGAAGGAAGTCCCTTCTGTAACAGATTCTCACGTGACAAGTGGCAGAGAGAGACAGCGGCCAGCAGGGACCCAGGTACGTGACACCACGTGCCTGCCAGGCTGTCAGGACCAAGGACGCCAGCCCAGAGCACAGTCTGGTTCACAGAGGTCAAGGGACCCGGGAGAGGACGCCGACTCTGCCAGGGAAGCCCCGCCCGACACTGACCTGTGTGCATGGCGTGGCCGTGGGGAGGGCGGGCTCCATATCCCCGCCCTACCCCCACCCCAGGGCTGGGCTCCCGTGATACACGGCCACCAAGTAACAGACGTGGAGGGGAGCGGACAGGAAAACGCCCTGAAAAGGGGTGGCCGTGACCACTGGTGGGCGCACAAGTCAGCACACAGGACGGACTGATGGGGGCAGCCTTGCGGTCTCTCCACAAACAAGCATTAGACCCTCAGGGTCTGAACACACGTCCACAACTCAGCACACACGGCCTGGCCCCACGTGGTGGGTTCCGTGCTCTCCACGGGCACATCCCCACGCGCTCAGCCCCATCTGAGCACGAGGAAACCGGGATCATTCCACAAAACTCCGTACAACTAAGCAGGCCACCAAGATGAGGACAGATGGGGAACCGGCCCAGACCAGCGGCGGCAGCTGGCCGGCCTCTACAGCGAAGGCCAGCGTCCCGGCCCAGAGGAACCTGCCGGCGGGCGTCTTCTCCACCCCGAACAGCCGCTTCCTGCCACTGCGGGGGCGCACACGCCATCCCAAGCCTACCCAGGCCCGCCAGCCCGAAGAGAGGGCGGGGGCCGCGGCCCGCACACCTTCCCGCTAGGGCCAGCCAGCCGAGGCCGCCCCGGTGCAGGGCTCCTGGGAGGACGGGCCCGTGGCTCCCCGCAGGGCCAGTGGGCGGACGGGTGAGCACAGGGCTGACCCAGATCCTCCTCAACCTCACCCGTCCCGCAGGATCGGCGCCCACACGCCCAGAAGCCCGCGTCCCCAGATGACACTGGCGAGCGGGGCTGCGGTCTCACCGAGTGTCTGCACCGGGGGCCCAGCCTCTGTTCTGTGCACACGTGACAATCTGGGGGCCCCAAGGGCACGCGCCCCAGCCCGGCCGAGCACCCGAGCAGCGGGGCCGCGGTCGGGAGGACTTCCTCGTTCCCACAGCAAAGCCGGGGAGCAGGGGCGGGGGAGGGCGGCCTAATGGGCCCGCGAGGCTCCGATGCCGCATCTCTGCCGGCTCAGAGCCCGCCCGGGCTCTGTGGTCTCCTTCCCTTCCGGCAGCGGAGACGGCCCTGTTGGGTGACCCCGGAAGTTTGAAAACCAGATCCCAGTTCTGACGTTCACGATGGCGGGACCCACGGGTGGCTCTGACCGACAAGTCGACTTCTGCCTTTCTCTCTCTCCTGGCTACGGGCGCCCCCTCCTGCTGCCCGCTGCCCCCATCAGGAACCAGGCCGGGAGGCCGCCCCCCTCCAGGTGTGAGGGAGGCTGGGGACTGTGCTGGGTCAGACAGGAGACCCTCGGCATCGGGGAAACGCCCTGCGAGGCGGGGCAGCTGGGCCTGGTGTCCAGAGCGAGGCTTTACAGGCGGGGTGCAGGTGACGGCCAGACTGCAGCTCAGGGAAAAGGCTCGCAGCCGGGCTTCCCATTTCTGGCCCTGACCCTGGCTCTGCCAAGTCCCCAGAGCCCGTCGGCTCAGGGCTCACGGCGTGGGGACACCCACGAGGCCCTGTGGGTGCTCTACAGGAAGTGAGGTCGTCAGCCACGGTCAAAGGACAGGGCCGGGCCACCCTGGGTCTGCTGACCCCTAGATGCAGAGGAGGAGACGAAGGCAGGACTGGCCTGCCAGGCTCACGCAGCCACGAATCATGGGGCCCCGGCCTGCTCCACCCTGGCTGTAAATCAGGAGGCACGTGTCCCAAGGCCACGTGGGTAGATGGCAGGGGACGGCATCCAGAGCGGATCCAGGGCCCTGGTTGTTTCTATGCTACCCACCAACTAATAACATGTCTTATATAAATGGTTGGAAAACAATCAAAAGGATAATATTCCATGACATTCAAAAATTACGTGACTTCCTGAGCTCTGTTTCCATAAAAAAGACTTTGCTGGAAGGCAGCCAGGCCCACCCGTGTGCGGACGTCCCACGGCTGCCTGTGCACAACGGCAGGGACCTACAGCCCCCGAGCCCCAAACACTCACTCCTGGCATTTATGGCAAAGGTGCCGCCATCCCGACCCTGATGAGGGAGAAGGTGCCTCGCTGGGGGAGCCGGCTCACAGACATAACCGTCGTCCCTTGGGGCGGGCTCTTCTGCGCCCACAGATGCACCTGCAGACGGGCGTCAACCCCAGCAGCTCGGGACGCTCGGTCAACTTGAGGCGACTGTTCCATCTCCCCAGTTAGCCTTCCCTCCGTCCCAAAGCCCAGGGTTCACGGGGCCCTCTGTAAGAACCCGGAGGTCAGCTCATCTGGACCACACAGATGATCGGCCTGCCCGGCCGGTGGCCAGGGATGTGTGAGGCCGCCCTCCTGCCTGGTGACCAGGGATGTGTGAAGCTCCCCGCCTGCCTGGCCGGTGACCAGGGACGTGGGAGGCCGCCCGCCTGTCCTCTCTACCTTCTCAGAATTCAGCAGCAGCGTCTGGACCGGCTCGAAGCCCTGGAAAAGCTGGGTCTCCTCGATGATGTGGGCGTCATTCTCGAGGTTGACAGCTTTGTGGAGGGCGCCCCGGTCTGCAAGGGCAAGGCTACAGGTCAGGGACGCGCCTGGACGGTCACGGCCCCCGTTCTTCCTCTCGGCTCCTCCCCTCAACGAGACGCTGAGGAGCCGAAGCCGTCCGCACTTTGGACGTGGGGAGGAGAAGCCACTGGCGACGCGGACTGACAGCGTGAGCGGCACCGGTCACTCCGCTGTTTCCTGGAAAAGAAACGGACCTCCCACTGCTGACTCCCGTGGAAGTCAGGGCCACGACACGGTGCCACCACATCACAGGAGAGGCGGCTCTCGGGCTCCAGCGGCCCTCCGGGGCGCCGTGCGGTGAAGGCCCCGGGGAGGGGAGGGCTCAGGGCACGCTGGAGCCCCCAGGAACGACCCCGGCGCCCTCCGGCCCCAACCCCCAACCCCCCCACCCCCCGCCTTCCAGAAACGCTTGCGTGAGAGTCCCAGGTGGGGACCCGTCTGGAGCCAGCAGGGACGTGGGACTTCTCTGCCACCTGCTCTCAACCGGCCCGCACGGGCACCACTCCCGGCGCACCAGCCCCGACCCACCGGGCCTGGATCCCCACACGGGGGCCGGGACTCGGCCATTCAGTCAGCGCCCCAGCGGTCTGACGGTCAGACGGCGGAGGCCAGCCAGGGGTGGCGGCTTCTCGGAAACCCTGCCGGAGACCCCTCCGGGCGCCCGGGGAGACGCTGGCCTCGCGGCAAGAAGGAGCTGCGTTTGCCGGCGTCCTCAGGGGGGGCCGGACCCACCTGTGCCGATGAACATGACGTCGTAGACGGTCCCGTCCAGGGCCCGGGTCCTGTCCACCACGATCTGCGTGTAGTTCACGTTGCCTGTGACCAGCCTGGGCCTGTTGTCTGTTGGGGTCACGGAGCCGTCCATCAGGGGGTGGTCCTTGACGAACTGCAGGGTCTTGTCCGGCAGACCCAGGGAGCTGGAGAAGTTGGCCGCCCGCGCTTCGCGGTTGATGCACTGTGGGGGGCAGACCGGCCGTCAATGCGCGTGCTCACGGACGCACAGCCCGCACGAGCCCCGCACGCAGGCCCCCCGCGGGGCGCAGACTGTGACAACGCCATGCGGAGCGCTGTTGCCAACGGGGAAAGTCAGCGGCGACCTTCCCCCAGGAATCCGAAGACGTGGCCCGAAAGCCGGTCGGGAAGGGCAGCCGTGCGTGTGTCCGCGAGATCTAATCCCGCTTCACGACACACAGCGAACTTGCTGGTGTCTATTTGTCAATGAGAAAACCGTATCAAGCTTTTGAAATTGAAAAATAACGGCTTATCACTTGATAGCTCTTCCTCGACATCTCTGCTAAAATCACTAAAAACGGTCCGGTTCCAAACAGCACAAAGGCCAAGCACGTGAGGGGTTCTTTTCCTGTCCTGGCTCCCGAGTGCGGAAACCGAAATTCGTAATCACGTGACCACGATTTACTTCATGACACGCGTGGAGGGAACTGACGGCTGCTGGCAGGCGTGGACCCCCAGGGAGGAGCCCCAGGCCAGTCGCCCGGGCCACGGCCCCACCGCGGCCACACCCACGGCCCCGCACACCAGCCACATGACGGGCAGATGCCGGTTTCCACACAAGAGTCACTGCTTTCGGGAAGGCACAAACGTGACTCAGGTTAACGGGTGGGGGGTACGGCCCACTGCCGAGAAACCGTGCTTTTGGGGGGGAAGCGGCACGTGAGACAGACCTATTTTTATCACAACGTTGATTCCACAAAACACCCGTGCCGGCCGGAAGAGCCTCCTGGCGCGGGCCCGGTCAGGGACAGCCGCGCCACGGCACGCAGTGAGGGGAACGCGGGATGGGGAGCGGGCCCACCCTTCCCGCCCCGCCCCCACTCACCGCCCCGGGCCGTGGCGTGGGCACGGCCCCGTTGTAGCGCACCCACTTGGTGTGGGACTGTTCCACCGTGGCGCTCTGCATGTACTTCCCGCGGGAGAAGACCGCCTCGGCCGTGGACAGGTTGTAGGCGCACACGGCTGACAGCCCCACGTTGTTCCTGGGGACGAGGGGGCAGGGTGACCGTCCTGGGTGGGGGGAGCGCAGACACGCAGCCCGCCCGCCCGCCCGCCGGCCCGCCGGGGCACCTACAGCTGTGGGGTGAAGACCCCGTAGAACACGGGCTCCTTCAGGTCCGGCGCCCTGAGGACAAAGACGGCCTGCAGCACGTTGAAGACGAGGTTGCTCTCCGGCCTGGAACAGATGAGCCTGGCCTTCAGGAAGGACGTCCACTTCTTCTGTAGGGTCCGCAGACCGCCCTGGTCCCCCTGCAACCCCAAAGACGTGCGTAGTGGGGGGAGGGCTGACTCCCCGTAGGCAGCTGGGAGTCAGTCACGTACGCGGCCCCGAGCGTCCCCGTCTCGGTGGACGGAGGCCACGGTGGGAAAAGAAGGGCCGTGGATGGCCACGTGGCCACGGCAGCCGGTCTGCGCCAGCTGGGGTCTCAGATTAAAACACAGAACCAAGAAAGGCCTGTGGGCGAATCACCCGGAGGCGGCCGGAGGGGCCGGCGGGCCGCGCACGGCGTCACAGCGGCAGAACCTCCGCCAGCCTCGCGCCCCTTGCCCGTGCTCCCCACCCCTGCGAGCCAGCCTTGGAGCCAGGGCCACGGAGCAGGGGCTCCCGTCTGCTTCAGGCCAACACGTCGGGGGTCCCCCCCCAGACACGTTCCTCGTCCCAGAGGAGACAGTCGTTTCAAAGGGCCTCGGCCAGGTCCCCCCCAAGACAGGTTTTGTGGGCTGCCCCCGCACCCCCGGGACAATCACAGACACGCCTGACGTGACCTGCTCTGGAGGGAGCCCCGAAACGCAGAGATCTGGATGCCAAAGACTCTGGAATCAGAGCATCCTCACTCGGGGGCAGTGAACGCACACCCCCCTTGCCGCCTTGATGCAGGAACGCCGAAATCCCAAATCTAGCAGAATTTAGCTCACGCGGTGAACACAAGCCAACTTCCTATATGGCCCTGGAGGTCCGAGGACGGTGTGTCCAGAGCAGGCCTGCTGAGGCTGGGCCTCTGGCCACACTCGGCTCCGATGCTCCGGGGCCCGCAGGGAGACTCCCGGACTGCCCGGGGGCAGGCCGCGCACACCCCTCCGTGGCTCGGGAGAACGATGAGGTAGGTGAACGGACATCTCGGAGGAGGAGGCCTGGAGCCCGGGCCACGAGACCGGTCCTCCAGATGCGCGAAGCGCCCAGCCGGGACCAGAGGGAAATCGGGGAGTGGGCTCACCTTGCACACCCTCGCCACCCGGGGGATCATCAGCTTGAAGACAAACTCGTACTCCACGGCCACCTCGGTGAAAAAGAAGTACACCCTGTCGTCCCCGCTGTCCGTGCCGTCCGGGCTCTCTCGGATCACGTCCGCAAAGACGAAGTTTGGCTCTGCAGGCAAGAGACACCCGGTTATCCCCCCGCCCCAGCGCGGGGCCCGGGCACCTCCCGGCCAAGGCGCCAGCTAGTGCCTGCACCACGCCCCAGACAAACCCCAGGGCCCGGAGCGGGCACGGTGCCCATCCGTCCTCCTCGGCATAAGGAGGTGCCGGGGATCGCGGTTGTAACACACACCGTCTGGGCCGGCCCCGAGAACCCGGGCTGGGCCTCCCGATGGCAGGCAGCCCGGGGACCCCGGGGACCCCGGGGACCCCGATCCCAGAGACCTGCCAGAACACACGCATCTGCCGGTGCAAACAGCACGTGCCTCAAGCGGACAACCCCCGACCAGCAGACCCGCCCCGCGGTGAGGGGAAGCCAGGGGTCCTTCCTCCCCCAGACCACCCGCCTCCAGGAGGTCACGGCCCGCCGGCCAGCGCCAACTAGAGCCCCGTGTGAGCAGCTGCGTGAATCCGCCACGCACACGTTATCCGAAGGTGAGCGAGCCGGTCAGCCTGGGTGCAGGGACCACCAGGCTCTCGTGTCACAAAGAACCACCACCTCTGTGTTCAGGGACAGGAAGGCCCCAGTCCGGAGCCCTGGCGGCTCCAGAAGCACCCCACGTGGGGCCGTCCCAGCCCGGAGGTGTCTGCGGCCCCTCGCTGGGACTCAGAGCCACAGACAGACCGACCCAGGGGCACCTGCCTCTTACCGTTAAGCCACGGTATCGCGTACTCCGTCCTCAGAGGACTGTGGGACGAGTTTCGGGAGATGATGGGCTCGCTTCCCAGAAAGTTATAGGACGTCCCGGAATACAGCTCCCCATCTTAAGCGGCCCCGGAAGAAAGAGGAGAGGAGGGGTGGTCGGCAGCCAGACACGAGCCCCCGGCCCAGGGAAGCGGGGAGGCCACGGATGCTGCGTCGCGAGCCTTCCGTCTCGGTCCCTCACGTGGACGACTGTGCACTCCACGCGAGAGCTGCTTCACGAGCAGCTGGGGCGGGAACCCCAGGGGACCCGCACCCGGGAAGTAACACGTTCGGGTGTAAGTGGGGCCACGGGACGCGCACAGAGGACGGACACAAAATGACCCCTTCCCACACATGTGACCTCTGGCCATGGGGGTGGCCGGTCACCCTTCCGCAGTGAATCCGAGCGCTCGTACAGGGGTCTACGGAGAGGCTGCGTCTCTGCCGGGACAGGGAGCAGGGAACTGGGGGAGGCAGCCGAGCCCATGCTGACCTGGGGCGGGACTCACCAACCATGACGGACGTGTAGCTCTGTGCAGGGTCAAAGGGGCACCTGCCCTTGCCATCCTCGCTTCTCCCCAGAAACTGAAAGGACGTTAAGTTCTACGAGCGAACGAGAAGAAAGGGCATCACGCGGTGTCTGAATTCCTAGTCTCCCAGCACCCTTCTGCTCTGCCATTTACTTTCACAGACTCGCCACCCGGGGGCACGGAGGGAAGAGCACGCGTGGGCGGCCACGTGAGTCCCGGGTCTGGACGCCGGCGCCACGAGAGCCGCGCAGGACCTCGGAGCCTCGGTTTACTCCTCTGTAAGATGCTGGCGGCTCTAGGGCCCCAGAGCAGCCAGGGCAGACCGGAGGCGGGAGGCACCCAGGGAGCCATCGGAAGGCCGTGCACCAACTACGTCCAACAAGGACGGCACCCAAGGCAGTGGCAGACCGGACCCATGGGCAGAAGCAGCGGCGTCCCCACCTCCTGCCACCCCATCCTGTACTAACAGAAAGCACGGGGGACGGCCTCAGTGTTGGGGACCCTCCTGGCCTGACCCGAGAGCCCAAAACCAGCCGAGGAAGGAGTGAGCAGCCCCAATACGTGAGGAACGAGCAAGCTCTGTGCAGAGACACGGGGCCCCGAGCCCGGGGACAGGTGAGCGGCTGGGAACGTGCCCGCACCGTGCAGGGAGGCTGGAGGGTCAGAGAAGAAACCCACCGCTGGAGGCATAGCGGGAAGTCACGCGCCTGCTGCCAGAAACACAGGACGTGCCTGCGTGAATGAAGGTGGGCACCACCTCCCGCCTTCCAGTGCGGAGAAGCTGAGGAACACGGACAGCGGTGGGGAGTGGGTGCGGGCCCGTCGCCCGTCGGAGGGAGGGCTCACGGGCCGGGGGATGTTGGGCCCACCTCTCCAGGCGGACCCCCCTCTCAGGTCTCAAAGCACAAATTGGGGCATGAACGGATGGCCCGTCTAGGGGAGGTTTGGAGGCCGCCTGAATGGGGGGGGCAGAGCGCAAACGAGAGGGCGTTGGCAATGACTGTAAATCTTCACGGGTGACGACAGGCTTGGCGTTGGTCAGGTAGGCACTTAGGGGTCGCGGGTCAGGGTGCCGCACGCCCACGTATGTCCCTTCCCACGCAATCTAGGTGCCAGATACACAGGCGGGATCTGACGTTTCCTGTCAGCGTGAACGTCCTTATTGAAAATACGGGGCCAAACAACAGGCCCGGATTTAAAGGAAACATCTGACCCCCTTACAACTACGGGATTGGAGTCTCCATCCGTTTTCGGCTTCAGAGGGGCTAGACTCCAGCCAGCAAACCCTGTGACGTGTGGGCGTTTCTCACACGACCTGGCACGCTCTTCCCTTATGCAGAACCAGGCGACGTCTGTCCTGAGGACCCAGACTCAGAGCTCAGAGCACCGCACCCCACAGAGCCAGCGTCTGCGGGCTCAGACCGCCAGCCGGCCACGCGGGGGGGGGGGGGGGGGGGTGCGCCCACCCCGGGGGTCCGTGTGCAAACTCCGTCTGCCCG
Organism: Panthera leo; assembly: GCF_018350215.1. Taxonomy (NCBI): domain Eukaryota; kingdom Metazoa; phylum Chordata; class Mammalia; order Carnivora; family Felidae; genus Panthera; species Panthera leo. The sequence continues at coordinate 3,136,813 of NC_056691.1, forward strand.
TACTTTGGGCTGTCGTTTATCTCTGACTCAAGGTTGGAGAGTCTTCTTTAAATTCTAGTTAATTCAGGGTTCCGGCAAACGAGGCTCTTGGTTGAGGCACGCTCTGTGTCCCAAGTCGGGGACGGTCACTAGACCACGTGCCTCACTCTGAATCCCCACGTGCATTTAAAACGCGTCTTCTCTTCTCCTGGCGGTTGTTACAAATGGCTCATCGGGTGCCCGAGTAAAAGGAATTTCTCCCAGCAAGACGCTGCCGTCCAACGTGCCCCGGGAGCGAGGGCCTTGGGAGGACGCCGTGGGGGCCCCTCTGCAGAGGCCCCAGCGCAGCAGCAGGCGGGCCCGGCTCAGCAGGACCCGTGCAGGTCGGCGAGGGAGGTGCTCGCACAGTCGTGCGGTGCCGTTGCCCCCGGGAGGGGGTGCACTCCGGGGCCGAGGGCGGCGGCTCTGTGTCCACGGCAGACCCACGTGGTGAGGCCCCAGGAGCGGACAGCGGCCGGGCCGGGCCGTCCCAGCGGGCACACACGGGCGGCTTCCGCACACGCGCCCACTCCCTCCGGCTCCGGAGGCTGCAGGCTGCGGTCAGGGATCCGGATGGCCGGTGCCTGGCGAGGGCCCCCTTCTCTCTGTCCCCATGTGGTGGAGAGGGGGCTCTGGCGGCTTTTCCCAGAAGGCTGTCAACCCTGCGGGATCAGGGCCTCGCCTCTGTGACCACACGTAACCGTGATAGTTCCTCAGAGGCCCCACCTCCAAATGCCACCACATGGCGGGATTCGGGCCACAACGTGCGGATGTGGGGGACACGTTCGGGCCGTAACACAGGTGAACCGAGAACACGTAGTCTGGGGGCAGGGTCCTGACTCCCCCCTTTGACCGGGACGCAGGCCGCGGCAGGGCTCCCCGCAGAGCACAAAACGTGGCAAAGAGGACACAGGAGGCCGGACCGTGGCACCCTAGGGCTTCTCTGTGTCGCCAGCACACTTCCCAGCGGGACCCCCACTGCCAGCTCCGCTGGCCCCATGGGTCCCGCCCTGGTGAGCGGCCACACCCTCACGCCCACTGTTGTGCAGAGCGGGGAGCCCCCGACGCCGCCTGGGCCCCACCAGCTGCAGTACCGACCCTGGACGAGGTGGCGGGGGGCAGGGGGCGGGGCACAGCCTCACCAGGTGGTCACAGGCTGGCTGGAAGGCGTTGGTCCCGCACACGTACAGGGCACCGGGGCCAAGCGGCTGCAGCACGCGGATGTAGTTGAGACATTCGGTCTGCGGGAGAGAAACGCGCCCGTGAGCCGTCATCCGGCCCCCTGGGACGCCCGCCCTCCGCCACCCACCGGCACGGCAGGGGGCCAGCCAGCACGTGCCTGACGCCGCCCCTCACCTGCCACCTCGGACACCCCCGTCTTCTCGTGCTGGCTCGACCCTGCCTGGGCGGCGGGCACAGCCTCGGAGCCCCAGTCCCCCCGACAGACCTGCGTCTGCCCGCTGGACCCAGCACTCCGCTCTCTGCGGCGTCCCCCCCGCCGGCCGCCAGGGGCCACGGGGATTTCACCTCAGCCGCCGATCGACACTCAGCAAAGACACACGGACTCAAGTCTTCCCGGACACCCGCCACCGAAAATCCGCATTTACTCGCACCCAACACACAGCCCGTGCCTCACACGTGCGGCCAGAGCCGCAGAGGGGAAAGTAGGCAGGACCCGCCAGCCTTCCTCGCCCCCAGGAGACCCCACCCCGCCGGCCCCAGTGCAGGGGACAGGCTGGGAGGGAGGGGCCGAGCCGGCTCCGCGTGAGAAAGGGCCCGCAGGAAAACCAGATGTCACTGAGGAACACACTCTCCAGGGCTGGCGTGGACCGGGAGGCATGCGCTCTCGCCTGAAATTATCTCTGCTCGGCGAGGCTTCGTGGCTTTCTTTTCGCTAGGACGGTTTTCAACTGGCTGGCAAGAATTCGTCCTGCCCACAGCAGCCGGGAGGGGCCCGCGTCCCCGTGCAGCCTCTGCTCTGGGCCGGGTGAGCCCTTGGTCTGACAGCTCTCAGACCCTCCCTGCAGCCCCAGTCATTACATCACAAAGCCTGCATTCTCCCCGTTTCCTAAGGCAACTTTGGATCTACTGACTTCAGTACAAGTGTCTGATGTTCTGCTAAAAAAAACTTGAGCAAAAACTTTCTTTTTTCATTTTTGCTTATTCTGCAATTAGCCTTGCAGATTGCAGCCTTGCAAATTTACCTTAACTCAGCTATCCTGCCCCCACTGCCACGGAAGATGGGCTCTGATGCTTGGAGACTCTGACATGGGCCCGGTGCCGGTTGGGGGCAGGGGGGGGGGCCCAGAGCCCCGGGGGAGGCAGACGCTCGGCCTGGCATCTCCCGGGGGAAGGAGCAGATTCTCAAGGGGCGGCTGCTGCCCAAACTCCAGAAATCCCACGGCGCCGCTTCGGGCTTCTGGCATGCAGCGGGGGTCTGAACCCTGCCCTTTACACCATCGGCCAGCAGGCACCAGAAGAAGGTACCAGAAGGTACCAAGTTTTAGGGCCACTTGAATGCATCCAACGAAGCCAAACTTTAAAAACATTTCTCAGATGCCCGCCACATTTGGCACCTGCTCAGAGCGACCCTGCCTCATCGCTTGGGCACAGGGCGCCTGGCGGGATGGGGCGCGACCACGTCACCAGGCTGCTGGGGTTCCGAGACCGGAAATTACCTGTCTGGATTTCCCCTTTTCTGCACATTTTGCCTTTTTATCTTCTGAGACCTTCCAATATGCCTGTGGGGAGAGAGGAGAATCCGTTTCAGCACATGCTCCCGTTCAAGGGGGAAGGGGATGCGGCGTAAAAATGCACAGTTTACAAAGACCGCACAAGTGAGGCTTTGTAAAGCGAGGCTGGGCCGGCAGACGCCGGGGTCCGGAGCCATCAGAGCCCCCCTGGCCGCCCAGCATCCCGTCAGTCGCCGCAAAGCAGCACGAAAGCTCAAAGGGCTGACAGTCGGGTTTTCAGCCCGTCACAGCGAGCTAAGCCACAGGTGTTTTCACACAGCAGCGCGGACTCCTTCACCCCAAAGCAAACGGAGGGCGGGAAGAAAAGGACACGGGTTGCGTTTCCTTTGGCCGTCGGTGGACGGCAGGACCGGCTTCCCTCAGCTCCGCAACCGTGGCCGTGAGGGGGCGACCGCCCGCTCCCCGCCTCCCCCCTTCCCAGCACCTGAGCCAGGGGACGCGTCATGGGGGGCCGGCACGTGCCCCAGCCCCTCGGCCTCCAGAGGACGGCGGCTCCCCCACACCTGCCTCACTGTCCCCAAGCTGTCCCACCTCCCCATGTGACAGTCCCATGGCCGGTGCCCAGGTGAAGCCAGTTGCCGGGTGCTCAGAGGTCAGGATGTGCCCGGAGCTGCCTGCTGGCAGAGTGGCGAGTCCCCTTGTACGCGGTCCCGCGCTAACTCGCCTCCCGCATCCGCAGTGCGGGACGTCTTAGCGGAAGTCCTACCAGGAACACGCAAAAGCAACGTCCCAGCAACGGGCGACTTCCTTCGGAGGCTGATGCGCAAACCGTTTCACTGCTGCCTACGTGAAGTGCTCGAGGACCCGGGACGCGCACGCTGACGGGGCCGGTCACGTTCCTAGGGTTTCACCCAGGCTTCCCTTTGTATCTATCCCTAGGCCCCCAGGGGACAAGGACGCATCGGCAGAGCAGTGAGGCTCTGAGGGCACCCACGGGGTCAGCACTCCCCTTATCTTCAAAGGCTGATGACCACAAAACCCCGTCCGTGAGTCACGCAGAAATAAGCACGCGGTCGGGGGGCCGAGACAAAACACAGAGGTCTGGGGCAGAATCGACATTCTCGATTCCAGAAAGAAGCAGCCCACCCCAGCCACTGGGGTCGCGGCTAAGCAGCCAGCGGTGGGGGAGAGGCCGCCCGCCGGGGAAGGGACGGTCTGAGCATCCGGGCGGCTCCGGCTGCCCGTGGATCCAGGCCCTTCAAACGCGGCCCCAAGGTCATTCTCCAAAACCAAATATCCCAACACCACTCTCTCCCTCTGGAGGGAAGGAACTCGTTAAAAACTGGCAAATAACGGCCAAGGTTCTAAGGGCTGATCCAGCCACTCCCAAGGAGCTGGCCCCGCGGGACGTGAGGAGCAGATAGGTGTGCCTTCCCTCCCCCCCCCCCCCAAGACTGACAGCTTCCTGCTCCCAACACAGAAGGGATCGTCGAGCCGGAAAATCCCGCTCTGCGATCCTCGAGGCACCCGTGGCCCTGCTCTGCTCTGCACAGGCCCAGGGCTGGGGCGAGGACCCCGCCTCGGAGGAGGGGCCGGCCTGTCACCGAGGGTGCAGAGCGGTGGCTTTCCCAGGAAGGGGCCAGCACGGCGGCCGGATGTCAAGAAGTGACGGGCAGAGCGGACGGCCTCGCGGACGGCCCCGCGTCAACGGCATTCAAGCATCCTTAGGAGAGTCTCTGGTACCCAAACATCAGCCATTTGATGACACTTTTGGACGTGACCATGGTGGTTCGGTTACGTGGACAAAAAGAGTCCTTTCCTTTAGGAGACACCTGGGGAAGCCCTACGGATGAAGAGTGCGCCTGGGACCAGCCTCAAAGCCTCCAGAGGGAGCAGAGCACGAGGAAAGGGGCGGAAGAGAGCGACCTGGCCGCAGGACCCGAGAGGGGACAGGCCTCACGGTCACCGCTTCCTCTGCCCTCCGGGTGGCCGAGATTTGCCGTCATGAGAAGTGCAAAACTCCAAGAGGAGAAGGGGGGCCCCGGGTGAGTGGCCGGCCCAGGGAGGGCAGAGGCCGCCCGGCTCACCTGGGACACGCGGCCCAGACGCAGGCCGGAAGCAAGCTTCCGGGTGACCGGCCCATGGGCGTGCGGGACCGGTGAGGGGCCGCAGCCCGGAAGGGGCCTGACGCCCCCGGAGAAGCGCAGTGAGCGGCCCCGGGGGGCAGAGCGGGGCGCCCTCGCCTCACCTCGTGTTGCTTCTCAGAGACGTTGAGTGCATTCAGGGCGAACACGGCCTCCCGGGCCCCCACGTACAGGGTGCTCTTGTCCTCGCTCAGCAGCAAGACGGAGTAGTTGAAGATGCCCGGCTCGTGGAACTTCTCCAGCCGCACCTCTGGGGGGAAGGGAGGACATGAGCCCGGGTGCCTCCCGAGTCCCCGTCTTGCTTCCACGCACACCCACGTCGCCAGGGCCGTGGCGGATTCGCTGCCCCAGAGCTCAGGCGCCTGTGCCAGAGCAGACCCGCTAGGACGGTCACCCAGAGCGCGGGACCCCGCGAGGCCCCAGAGCCACTGCGCTCGACCGGCACTGTGGCCCGACATCCCTTGAGCTCCCTCAAGCCCTGCACTCGGCGTGGTCTCCCGGCAGCATGGCCGCCTAGTGCATGACCTGTAAGCACGTGACCTCCCAGGAGAGTCATCTCCAAGAATGTGACTTCCCGAGAGCGTGACCTCCAAGCACGTGACCTCCCAGGAACGTGATCATCAAGCGTGTGACCGCCCAGGAGACCGCGGCCCGTCCTCACGCCTCAGGGTGCCGACCGCCGTGTCTCCCAGACTCTCGTCTACGTGTGTTTAACCGTAACGCGCAACAGGTGTATAAAGAATAAAGCTAGTTAAGCTTTTCTTGTTCAGAAAAATCATGATTTACCTCAAAACCTTTAAAAAACACTGTTTCAGTAAATCTGTCCCTTAACCCAAGCATTTTTCAGGCATAACCACCACAAACCTGCCAAGGAGAGAAACAAGTGAGATTTCTCACTTATCAGCTAACCGCATCCGTAACCCCGAATACGAGAGACTCAACAGTCAGCTCCTCAGGAGGAGGATAAACGCATGGGCGTTATTTCTGAAGGAGCGCTTTCTCCGCTTTGTCCGTCCGGCATCAGCGTATCTTTTTATCTTTCGTTACGTAGATTTTTAAAAGTTTATTTATTTTGAGAGCGAGAGAGTGCGCACGTGCAGGGGAGGCAGAGAAAGGAGAGAGACGGAATCCCAAGCAGGCTGCACGCCATCAGCGCACAGCGCGACGTGGGGCTTGAACTCGCGAACCGTGAGCTGAGCCAAAATCAAGAGTCCGGCGCTTAACCGACTGAGCTCCCCAGGCGCCCCTGGGTGCGCCTTGAACCTGGGTTTCCATGTGTCACTGGGGCTCACGCTCTCTGCTCTCCTGACCTCCCCGTGCTGGGCACGGATGCACGTGGACGAAGGCCCTCCCGGCACGCGCTGCCTGGGGTTGTGCGCGAGACCACTCGGCACCGCCTGCGAGCAGCCAGGGGTCTCAAGACACAGCCCCCGGGAGGGGAAATACATCAGAAACGAACCGTGGGCAAATGAAAGCAACCGGCCGGAAGCTCAGCCACACAGGCTAAATGTCCTAAAAACAGGCCATTCAGTGCGGTTGTGCTCGGCCGTCAGGCGCGAGGGAGAGGCGCGTCCTCTCCAGGGGCCCGATTTAGAAACCTGGCCAGCAGGCCCTGAGCAAGCCCCCACGTGCCCCCCGTGACCCAGGCACCTACCCCCACACGGCCGTGCACCCACCCACCGAAGGGCACCCACCTGTCAACCCCAAGAGCAGGGGGGCCCTTACCTCCGTGCTCCCAGGTGATCCTGGGGGCGGGAGCGAACGCCACCACCACCCCGAGCGCCGTGGCCAGGGTGGCCAGCAGCCCCCCGACGGGGACGCACATCCTCACGGGTGGGCGCAGCAGAGGGGGCTCTGGCAGCAAACGCTCGTGGGCGGGGGGGCCACGGTGGGCGTCACGGCAGACGCTGCTCAGAGCCTAGGAGCTGTGACCCACAGCACAGCCCGGAGACGCTGGGCGGGACGCACCCCGAGGACCCGCATCTCCCGGGCGCCGGGCAAGGTCACCACCGCGAGCGTTGGAAGGCCAGCCGGTTCTTACACGGTGTGCTTCTTTCCGGCCTCACGGAGAAACTCTGGAAGCAAGTGAGAAGAAAGGTTACGGCTCAGGAGGCGAGTGCTAACACCAGCTTTCCATTCCTCGACCTGCCCCCTGCTCTGTCTGCGCAGGAGCGGGGGTGGTGGGGATGCCACGGGGCTCCCGGGGGCAGCCCCGCACTGACCACACTGACACCGCGTCCCCCAGTCACCTGGGGCGCGGCCGGGGCTCCAGGAGGTCAGAGCTTCCCGCCCCTCGGGCCTGCAGAGCGTGGGACAGACGCGGGGACCCAGACCGGGCCACTGCCCGCCTGGCCGCCCAGCTTCCCCCCTGCGCGCGGCCAGCTGGTAACGTGATGGAAAGCTGCGGAACCAGGGAACGCTCTCCCTCTAAGACCCTGGCTTCCCAGCTCCCGTGAACCTCGTCGAGGTCAGCCAGGGCAAAAGACCAGAGAGCCGCACGGAGGCTGAACCCTGGGCGTGTTTGCACACACACGCCACACACACATGCACGCGCACATGTGACCTTGCCGTGCGGGACGGCTCACCTCCTTCTCCTCCTTCCACCCGCAGGTCTCCCAGGCCAACGGAGCCCTGGGCCCCTCTCTGGAGCCCTCCCCTCAGCCCCCTGATGGCACCACCCCTCAGGGACATACAAGGGGCAGCCCGCACCTCCGCACCCCCACGACAGTCCTCTCCTGCTCAGCCTCCCCGGGGCCCCTGCAACCTGCTGTACCAGCCCCTGCTGCTCCCTGACACTTCAGGCCGAACCAAACCTCCCAAGAAAGTCTTGGGAGAAGTTTTCATTTTCTCTTCACCTAGGCAAGCCACTGCCTCCAGGAAGCCCTCCGGGGCTCCGCCCTCATCCTGCCCCTGGAATCCTTGTCTGAGCCTTAAAGCCCAGCACGGCTTGTCCTCAGCATCACTCTGGACTTAACGGGGCTCTTCTCAATTTTAACTTCGTCTATTTCTCACCGCGTGCATGGGGTGCTGCGACAGCCCCACCCCACTTGGTAAGGGAAGGACTGACGGCGGGGAGGGGAGGGCTCCTGTCCTGAGCTCCTGCCCCTGGGGGGACTCTGCGAGAGGGCTGACACCGGGCACAGCCAGGCCTCAGCTGCTCGCCCTCCTTCCCTGGGGGGGGGAGGACCCGCTCCCTACCTCCTGTTCCCGCAGAAGGCGCGGCCAGCGGGCCCCATCCACCCAGTGTCTGCCCTCAGCCTGAGGCCACCATCAGCCCCCGAAGGCGAGGAGCCCGTTCTCTGCGGGGACGGGCACCTCCTGGCCGGGGGCCGGGGGGGCGTTACTTTGGGGGGTCTTGGGTCCTGCGGTCTCTGTCCCGGCTCTCAGGTCCACGCGATGGGGCAAAAGCAGCGCCAGCCGCTGCGTGAATGGGGGAGGGTGGCTGTGTGCCAGTAAAGCGACTTACAGGGACGGGCGCCGGTCTGAAAGCCAAGCTGCGCGGCGCGGGGGACCCGCAGCACGGCGGGGCCGCCTCTGAGCGCAACCCAGGATGCGCCAGGAAGCCCACGCGGGGAGGGAAGGAGGCTGTGGCCCACGGAGCCGGCTCCCCGCGGCTCGGCACGCGCTCACTGGGGGCGGGGACCACGCCCTCCTGCCCTCGGGAGGGGAACGAGGCGGCTCCGGAAGCCCAGGCCAGGGGGGGGACTCGACCGTGCCGTGTCCCCGACGTGACCCGCTCGTTACGCAATCTCGGTGTCCGGTGAGCGCGCAACACCCCTGCAGAAATCCCACAAGGCCCGGGGGAGCAGCGGTCTGTGCGGATGATGCTGGCGGCTCAGGAGCTCCGGGCGCCCCCTGGCTCCCCGCCCCCAGGGCCACCCTTATCACCGATGCAATCTAAGCCACACCCACCCCCAGCCGGACCTCTGCGCGGCTGCCCAGGCCTTCGCCCGCTTCCGTCCTTGCCGCGTGCTGCAGACAACCACCCGCTTGTCCCAGCACCCGTGTCCCTTCGCTCTTACGAACAGAACCCTGACTGTACCCGGGATGACAATGTGGCCAGCTAGCCTCATCTCCCGGCTTCCCCTGGGGCATTCTGGCCAAAGACATGTGAATAGCTATTAGGTAGGAATTCCAGGAAGGCTCTTGAAGAAGGCTGACTCAGCTAGTGTTTGCGGTTTTTGCCTTTCGTTTTTTCCTCTGTTTGGTGCCTGGAGCTCAGATGTGATGGCTGGAGCTCTGGCAGCCACCTTGTGAACATGAAGATAAGGGTCTCATTCTAAAACCGGCCGAGTGGAAATCCACTGGGGACCTGACAACATACTGGAGACCGCACACCTGCTTTCTTCTGCCTACCTCACTTGTTAGTAAGCAAATAATCTCTAAGTTACTGTTTTGCAGGTTTTTGTTACCAGCAGTCCGATGAATTCCAAACGTCCTTCTAGTACGTTTATGAAACAGCAGCAGTGGCCACAGTAAGGTTTTTAATGTGAATCAGAGCATGTCACTTTCCCACACAAAACGTCTCTCTCTCTCTCGGATTCAACCTGAGTGGGGAGCTATGGTTCACCCCCCTTACAGCTTCTGCGTCTCACGTTCCCTCCACATTTCTGTCCAGGCCACAGCTGGGCACACTGAACGGGCCCATCTGCAACCTGTCAGCACCATTCACAACATTCCCAAATGCGTCTGCTCCAGAGCTCGTGCGTGTAAAGCCCACGGCACCGTCTCGTTGACCCGAGAAGACGTTCTCCCCGTGTGGCTGATCGGTCCCCGGCAGTGGCTCCCAGAGCCTCCGTAACTCCGAGCTCCCGCTCGGGTGAGGGTTTCCGGGAATGGTCCGCACCAGGGTGGTGGTGAGACCGGGGACTGCAGGGCAGGCAGGAGGGGAGGAGGGCTGAGTGCTGGGGTGGGAGGATCCTTGCTGACCCAGGGAGGCCGTGTGTGTGTGAGGACGGGGTGAGGGAACTCTGCGTACTTTCTGCTCGGTTTCGTTGGGGCTCTAAAAGTGCTCAGAAAAACAGAGTTCATTAAAAGCCAAAACACACACCAGCGCAGGGGCGCTTCCTGATCACAAGAGGTGCGCGTGTGAGGTTTTGGGCAAGCGTGTCCACAGCCCGCAGCACCTTCTGGTGGCAGACTCGAGGTCCGGGGGCACGTTTCATTACCCCCCTCCCCGCCTCTGTTGGCAGAAATGTTTGCAAGGGCCCAACGACACAGTGACTTCCCACTCAGGTCCCCGAGAGAAGTCACTGGCCTGGGACATCCCAGGACGCACACCGCTGCCAGGCTAAGAACCCAGACGCAGGGGACGGCAGAATCCCTGTGCAACACGGCACCCTCACTCAGAGCTTCATCTCAGTCTCCTCTCAAGCCCACTAAGGTGGCATCTAAGGGACAGAAACCGTAAGGGCAAACATGGGGACAGCACGTCAGCCCATGAAAATCCAACAGAGCTTGGGAACTGGAAAGAGGACACGGGAACATCGTCAGCGGTGTGCCGGCAACTGGGGACAAGGGGCAGGGGTGCGGAGCCGGCTTCGCAGCACGTGCCCATCTCTGGGGTGTAAATGGCGCCTCTGTGCTCCCAGTACAAAGTCACCGAACACAGAGACAGGACGGATGCGCGGTGGCCACCAGCACACGGCCCTCCCGCCACACGGACACGGGAGGCTTGTGGCTTCAAGAGCATGGCACTGATGGGTAAAGGCACAGGCGACAGGAACGTGCACCGGGGAACGGCAAGTTCTTTGTTTTCAATACCGTGCATCAAAGTCTGTGTGGTGCGGTTCTGATAAGGTCTGCGCCCACCGCCAGTGCTCGCATACCGCGGCTGGTATTTAAGGGACTCTGTGGACAAAGGAGAGCCGTGGCCAGACCCCGTGACAGGAGACCACCAAGAATCTGAGCAAATGAAAGTGAACTTAGAACTTAAAATTTTGGTTAAAGACACAAAATGTCCAGTTGAACGTCGGGATGATAAAATTCAGTTTTCCTAAAAGGTGCACAATGTGACCCAGATAAAAACCGGGGGAGAAAAGAGAAGGGAGCTGGATCCTGGAGTCCGGAGGCCCACGCCTAGCTCGCGGATGTTCCAGAGGGAAGCAGAGACACAGGGATTAGCCGACAAAGAAGGAGAGAGTGTCCAGAACAGGAAGACACGTGTTTACAGGACGAAAGTCCCCAGCAGCACGATGAATGAATGAAGGCCACCGCACCCGGCACACTGTGCCGGCATCGGAGACCCTGGGAGACAGAGGGGGTCCCGGGAGCTTCCACAGTGACCTCTCGGGAGCCATCCTGATGGCCAGGAGGCGGCGGGATGCTTTGAGGATCCCGGAGGAGGAGGCTTCTCACCCAGAATCCTGTCCCGAACCCAGTTACCGACACGTGAGCTGAGCGTACACAGAAACGTTTCCCAAGCCTCTTACCTCCCTGATGCCCTTCCTCAGAAAGCTACTGAGGGATGTGCTCCGGCAAAACAAGGGAGCCGCTTCGCACGTCCCTTCCCGAGAAGGAAGAGCGACTCTGAGCAGGACACCCCGTGTGGTGCAGAGCGGGTGCTAAGGGTGCAGGGCCAGAGGCCCGGAGGGTGCAGGTGAAGCTAGAGCGAATCCTTCAGGGGACTCTAGAGGGGGCGGGGAGGCAGAGAACCCCACCCTCGCTTCCACGGCAGTCCGATGTCCCATCCCGTGCTCCACCCCACAGGTGCCCCCAGCCTGGGCACAAGCTGCCCTTCTTCCAGAACATTCTTTCGTTGACCCTGGTGGCCGGACCTCCCCCACAGTGACACTGGCCCCAGGGCCAGTCCTGCCGGCAGGAGCGCACGCTGCTCACGCGGGCTGCTCACGCTGGTCAGTGTGAGGAGAGGAAGCATTTTTCTCAACTGCCCTGTAACTCGGACCCACCCAGATACTGCCACCCAGGGGCCCGGCGGCCGCTTGCTCCCGGCCACCCCGGGCCACCCCGCCGACGCGCTGGAGGGCGTGAGCGAGCGAGTGAGCTCCCGGTGCTGCAGCGCCAGCGGGCTTCCCGATGGCCTCAGCCGGACCCTGCCTCTCCTTCCAGAATGGGCTTAAAAAATCCACACCAACAGCTGAAGGTAAGAGGGCCCCCGCCACCCGGATGCCCTCCCTGGGGGGGGCGGGGGCTGCACGGTCTGCTTTATGGCATCGGAAGGGCGCGACGTTTTCCTGCTCAGCAAGCGCGCGTCGTTCGGCGGGACTCAAGCACCGCTAAGCAGGGCGCACACCACGCGCATCCGGTGACAACGCCACCATGTGCCGCCGCGGGAACCCGGGAGGCGGTAAGAATCACAGCCTAGGCATCAGGACGGAAACACCTGGATAAAGTGCCATCGTGGTGGCCTTCCTGGGCGCTTCTGAGAAGCAGAGGCGTCTTGCTGGGAGCCGGGTATCAGGGCTGTGATTTCCCGTCCCCCGTGGGGATGAGTGACACTGAGGCAGGAGCCCATCAGCGGGACGGAGTTCCGCGACGTCGCTCCCGTTACCTACACGTCACTGTGCTGGTTCACGAGGAGTGCACGACCCCTTCTGATGTCAGGAGAATGGAACTGAGAGCCTCACTCAGGCCGTCCGCACGCCTGTCCCGCTCCCGACTGGCCCTGAAACAAGTCAGGGGCCCACAGCAGAGAAAACCGCGGACCAGCAAGGGTGAGGGCTGGTTCCCGCAAGTGTGCACGCGTCTGCACGTGTGTGTGCACACACGTGCAATGTGGGTGTGTGCGTGCACGGATCTATGTGCATGACGCACGTTTGTGCGTGCACACGCATGTGTGAGCCACACACCTGTGTGCAATGCACCCACGCACACCCGCACGTGTATGTGCACCTGTGTGCGTTCACGTATACACATACCCACATGTGTGCATATGTTCGTGTGCACGTGTACGTACATGTGTGTGTGTACACGCACACGAGGTGTGCGTGCACTCTGCCACACCATAAAAATTCTCATCTGGGGTTCCCAGATGTGATCGGCGACCACGAACTGGGGACCCGTGAGACAGACACCAGGGGACCAACCGTCTCTGGCAACAGGGGTGGGTCACAAAGGGGACACCGCTCCTCCCCCATGGAGGGCGGGGCTACCATCAGCAGCAGTGTTCAGAAGCAACTCTGAACACGCACTGACCAGCCCGAACTCCCGGGGGTCTGTGAAGGGGCTTCCGGGTGACCGCTGTGGACAGTGTCTCAGGACCCTGTTTCGGGTCCGCCCAGGCAGGGCCGGCAAAGTCACTCTCCCTGAAAAACCCGCAGCTCAGACAGCACAGGACACGCACCTGCCCACACCTTCCCTTCCCAGCTGGGATCAGCCTTCTCACCTGCCCCCACGCTGCCCCCCGACCCTGTGACCCCGGGCCCTTCTCCACCCCCTTGCCTGCCCCCCGGCTGACCCCCTCCGTCCCAGTTCCCATCCCCACCCCCATCCCCAGCCCCAGGCTGGCCCACAGCCCCCGTGTCTGCCCCCGGGCTGACCCCCCCATCTCTACCCCCAGGCTGACCCTCCCCACCCCATCCCTTCCCCCAGGCTGGCCCACAGCCCCCGTGTCTGCCCCCGGGCTGACCCCCCCCCCATCTCTACCCCTAGGCTGACCCCTCTGTATCTCCACCCCCAGGCTGACCCTCCCCACCCCATCCCTTCCCCCAGGCTGGCTCACACCCCCGTGTCTGCCCTTGCCCCCAGACTGACCTCCCACTCCACAGCTGCCCCCCCACACTCGCCGTGCTTTTCCCTGAATGATGCCCCAACCCTGCCCCTCCTCGCCTGCCCCCAGGCTGGCTCCTCCCCCACCCCCCAGCAACCTCGCCCCACCCCGGGCTGTGGGGCCAATGTTACCACCTTGCAAAACTGGCCCTGTCCCCTTAAGACTCAGGGCGGGTCGCAGAAGCTCTTCAGTCCTGTGCAGAACAGTTCACCGTTTCCCCAGAACTTACAACAAGCCCTGCGACGATGACCCAGCCCCACCGCGAGGCGTGCGCTCAGCCCTGGAGCCGGGTCCCGCTGGCCCCACCTGGCGGGACGGCCGGACGCCTGCTCACCCTCTACCGCCTCGCAGAGACAAGCCACGGGGGCGTCCCGACACGCCTCGACCCTCGTTCCCTCGCCTGACCCCGGCCACGCGTGCGCCAGGCACGGGCCTCCGGGAGCAGACGGACGGCAGTGGGGCCGTGGACTTACCAACCGGCCCACCCATCGGAGGGCCGGCAGGTGCAGAGATGGGCGGGGGGCCTGCAGAGGGGCGGCGGGGACTGCCCCGGCAAAGAGGCCACGCCACCTGCACGACATCACCAGACCCTCCGCACGCGGCCGTAGACAACACGTCTCCTCCTGGGAGGTGTGTGGCGCCTGCAGACGTCCCCGGCCCCGGCTCAGCTCTGGGGACAATAAACCGCTCTCCTCCACTGGCCTGACTTTTCCCGGCGGCTCCTTCCGGGGCGGCCACTGGACGTACCAGGCCGGACGCTGGCTCGTGGGGGACAGTGGGGCCGCCCTGGGAAATGGCTGGCGCGCCCCATGGAGTATGTGCCTCCCGGCCGTCTCAACGGGGCTGCCGGTGCCACGGGTCTCAGCCCCAGACGTCACCCCCAGACGGGCTCCCAGAGTGCCAGAGGACAGCACTGACACCGGCAGGTCATTTGCAGTGCCACGGACACGGGTGGAGGCGTGAGAGGCAGTTAGGGAAAGCACTGGAACAGCACTGCCTTAACTGGAACCTACTCGTGTCCTTCTTTCCCCAGCTTACAAAACTGTCCCACCTCGAATGAGCCCCAGCATGCTTAACTCCCTAATATGGAAACGTAAATGAAAATAAAATACCCACAGGGGCGCGTGGGGGCTCAGTCGGTTAAGTGTCCGACTTCGGCTCAGGTCTGTGGGTTCGAGCCCCACGTCAGGCTCTGTGCTGACAGCTTGGAGCCTGGAGTCTGCTTTGGATTCTGTGTGTGTGTCTCTCTCTCTGCCTCTCTGTCCTTCCCATGCTCGTGCTCTGTCTCTGTCTCTCAAAATTATTATTATTTTTTTTTCAACGTTTTTTATTTATTTTTGGGACAGAGAGAGACAGAGCATGAACGGGGGAGGGGCAGAGAGAGAGGGAGACACAGAATCGGAAACAGGCTCCAGGCTCCGAGCCATCAGCCCAGAGCCCGACGCGGGGCTCGAACTCACGGACCGCGAGATCGTGACCTGGCTGAAGTCGGACGCTTAACCGACTGCGCCACCCAGGCGCCCCACTGTCTCTCAAAATTAAATAAAAGTTAAAAAAATTAAAAATAAAATACCCACAGACTGCAACGAGGCGGAGAGAAATTTAAAAGATGGCTGGGGGCTAGCAGGTGCTGGTGAGGGCAGGGTGGGAGTTACCAAGGGCGAGCCTCAGTTTCCTGCCCATGGAGCGCACTCCTACCTCCCAGGGACTTGCGCAGCCCTGGGGCGCAGCGAGGGCACAGGAGCCTAGCAGAGCAGCACCCCAGCCCGACAGGGCAGGTGTAAGTAAAAACACCTATGTGGGGGCACCTGGGTGACTCGGTCGGTTGAGCATCCGACTTAGGCTCAGGTCATGATCTCACAGTTCATGAGTTCGAGCCCTGCGTCGGGCCCTATGCTGACAGCTTGGAGCCTGGAGCCTGCGTCAGATTCTGTCTCTCTCTCTCTCTCTCTCTCTGCTCCTCCTCTGCTCACGCTTGCTCTGCCTCTCTCAAAAATGAATGAACATTAAAAACAATAAAAAAAACCACGTGTGTGTATGACCAGGCAATAAACACACAAAGTGCTGAGTACTCCTAGAGGTAAAGCTGTGTTCACCAAAACTGCCCCAGCAAACCGGTGAAGCGGGTCCTTGTGACAGTGCCTCGGGGCAGACCCAGGCCAGAGCGACACAGCCTTGCCAGGCCGGCCACCAAACAGAAGTCACGTAAAAGGAGGAAGGGAGATAGGGGCTTTCCTTCTGTTTTTAAACCAAGCTGGTTTTTCTCTTTCCCCTAAAACTGGAAACACATGGTTGAAATGAAGATTAATCACAAAATAGTCGCCAGCGAGGGACGCGTGGCATACAGAACCTTCCTTTCTCCTTGGACCTCACCGACAACCCCCCTGCACCCCCGGAAGAGAAAATGGAGCTCTTCAGTGCCTCCAGGGGCTGGCGGCCCGGAGAGAGCCAAAAAAGAAACACAGGGCAGGCGGGGGTCAGGGTGGGATGTGGCAAGAGGGGCCGTACCCCGATCTTTGCCCCCGAGAGCACACACAGAACTGGGACCCACCTTCTGCTGGATCCCACCGAAGCTTCTACGAGGTGTCAGCTTTGCTAGGCTGGGATACAGGTGTAGAAACCAAGCGATTTTACCTGTATCCTGTGCCTCTGGAAACGTCCCTCAATCCTCTCTAGGACGGAGTCTTCAGAAATCTTGGCTCAGAAAATGATGGGAAAGGAGAAAATTGAAACACTTCAATTCTCCGTGCACCTGAGCCCAGCATCACCTCCGGAGAGGAACTGGAAAGAAACTCTTGCAATTCTTTTTAACCTCTAGGCAGCTGGCTCTGACCCAGGACGGGCGTGGCATTCCTGCACTTGTGCAAACGGGAAGGGGGTAAGTGTGCGACCGCTCGCCCATAAAGGAAGTGCAAGCTGGCCGGTCCCCAACCACTGACCTGCAGAATAAGGCAACTGAGTATGACCCACAGTCATGGTTAACCATTAGCCAAAAAAGTATCAGCTATTAACTTCAGAAATGTATCTAGAACTCCCCCTCCCCGAAACCCAGCGGTCGGGGTGGAGCCCTCAGGATGGGGAGCCGGAGTCCAGGAACATGAGAAACTGTCGAAGAGAATCAGAAGGGCAGCCCAGCAAGTCACGGCACAGGATGCGCCAAGGTGTAGAGGAAATCCATGCAGGAACCCCTCTATGACTGCAAGACCCAGCACGGTTTGTAAACCTCACAGTCAGATGCTAGCACCTTCTTGTGGTTGGAATAGCTTAGGTTTTCTTGTGCTTGAAGAGCTGGTACAGCCGTTTTTCTGGAGACAGCCTGTGAAGTGGGAGGCGTTCCCTGGAAACGGCCAATGCCCCATCCCTCCCACGCGCCCCCCACCCCCCAGTGGGACCAGTCCCGCTCACGGCACAGAGACATGCCTGTACCTGGCTCCCACATGCCCACCTATAACACACAACGTCCAGGGTCACCTGGGGCCCCTCGCTGCTGACACGTCTTGTGAACCCCGAGCAAATGAGACCCCAGGGTGCTGACTTCTGATTGCACAGGCAGGCGGGGCACAGTGGCCACCTGGACACGCCCCAAAACACTCACGGGGACAAAGAAAGCAGATCACACGTAAGCTGGAAGTTTAGATAAACAAGATGAATGCCAAGAATTTTAAAACTGAAAAACTTCTCCCTGCTAGAAATTCAATAAGCCTGTGTCCTTTCAATAAATACAAGCCCAGGGGGGGCATTCTGCGGGTGGACAAGGCGTGCGTGGTGTTCACCCTAATTTCACGGCGTCGAACAACCACGGCAGGTTTGGGCACCTGTGTGTATGTCCGTGTTCTTAAATGTCCTCTCACACGCTCGAGGACACAGCATCACCACTTCTACCCTCCGCCAAGGAGCTTCGACGCTGCGGTTCCTGCGTAAAAATAGACGCTTCCGGCCCAGTCAACGGCCAGGCCTGGGCCCCAGTTCTCCTCACCATGCCTGTTCTTTATTTCTTGACAGAAGGACCCACAAGCTATAATTAGGTACCGCCATCCTGAAGAATGCAAGAGACGGTCCTCACGCAAGCACACATCGTATCGTATTCACTACGCATCTCCTTCGACTACGCATAACGTCACGGGAGGCACATAAAAAGAATTCAACAGGCCTTTTTTTGCAAGATAAAGGAAGGAAATTAATCAGAAGTCACAGAAATGTTTCCCTCTCACTGGGGAGAAACTTGGCCTTTTCTGCCCCCCAACACCCCCTCCCAACGGTGCAGGTGGGTGTGGGAGCCCCATCGCCCAAGCCCTGGTGGCCGCTGTCCAGCGAGCGCTCCGACCACAGTACGGAGCAGAGGCGAAGCGGGGTGTCGCATGCATGTGGCCTGTGTTCTGCAAATGTGACTTCGCCTTCCGAAAGTCCCTTATCCTTCCCCTTACTGTGGGTTTGCCCATTAAAGCCAGAGGCTACTCCCCGCTTCTGAGAAGGGCGGCTTGAGACAGGCTGGCTGTTATGTGCCGCGTCCACACGCACTGGGCAACACATGCCAAGGACTCCTGAGCCAGCAGCCTTCCCCCCGGGCATTCAGGTGGCCACACCCCACGCACGCGAGAGGCCAAGGAGGAGACTACTGAATAGGAAAGCTCTGGAAACGGAGTATGCACACGTGTACTGTGTGTGCCTGAACTACTTGCGTGTAAATCATCTCATCCGCAGGAGGCGATACTATGCGGCTGCTAGGAAGAATAGAGTGGCTAAGGGCACCCTGGTGCGTCGCCGTTGGAGACGTTTATGGAGCTGGAGAGTATGATGCTGAGCGAAGTAAGCCAGAGAGAGGCAGATGCTACATTTCACTTACAAGCGGTACCTGGGCACCAGACCAGAAACAAGAAACCAGACTCGTAAACACAGACGACAAAGCGGTGGGCCTCAGAGGGAAGGTGGGTGGGTGGCACCGGCGATGGGGACGAAGAGGTCCAAACTTCCGGTTGTAACAGCAGTGGGTCTCGGGGCTGAAAAGCACGGCCTACGGAATATCTCCAGTAACACCGTAACAACGCTGTGTGGTGAGCAGATGGGGACACTCGTCATGGGGAGCACGTGTTGAATCACGACGCCATACGCTATTAAAATGTGGTTCCCTTTTTGAAGTTTACTAAGCGGATTTCATCAAAACCCAGGTTTTCAAGAACGGCAGACCGACCTTACACTCCTTCTGGTGGATCTGACGTTTGTTGGGACCTCCTGCTCCTAAGGGACTCTGACACGGAGGAAAGCGATGCCGTGTCCGTGGGTGCAGGTGAATCCCAGCTCAGGGCGCAGGGGTGGGAGAGGTGTTCCCTGCGGGCTGGCCGGAGGGGAGTGCAGGGCCTCGGAGTGAACTGGGCCTTGCTCTCTGGGGTTTCCTGTGTGGCAGCATCCTGTGGGCATCCAGAGCATCCTTTGATGGCTGTTCGATGTTCCATAATTAAACAGGATAATTGTTCGATATTCACATCTTTGCCAATTTCCTACTTAAAATTCATTTTTTTTAAGTTGGCTCTGAGCCCAACATGGGGCTCAAACTCACGACCCTGAGGTCAAGAGTTGCATGCTCTACTGACTGAGACACCCCGGTACCCTTTAAAACTCATTTTTAGGGGCACCTAGGTGGCTCAGTCAAGGTTAAGCGTCCGACTTCGGCTCAGGTCATGATCTCATGGTTCCTGGGTTCGAGCCCCGCGTTGGGCTCTGTGCTGGCAGCTCAGAGCCTGGAGCCTGCTTTGGATTCTGTGTCTCCCTCTCTCTGCCCCTCCCCAACTAGCACTCTGTCTGTCTCTGTCTCTCTGAAACTAAAATAAAAATGATAAATGTTAAAAAATAAACCCTCCTTTTAAAAGTGATTTTAACCACCAGCAAAACTCGACCCAGAAGCTCTTCCACCCGAAATGCAGAGCCTAACTCCAGAGGTCCAGGTGCCACAGGGGGGAAGCTGCAGGATGGTCCTAAGGCTGTGTCCCTTAATAGCGGGGGCAGCAAACAGGCTCAGAGCACACACCCATCGCCCTGACAGGCCTGCTTCCCTCTACGGGAAACATCGCACATAATCCCCAGAACTTACTGTCACTCCACTCTGCTAAGCTTTTCCCTGAGTTGAGCTCTTTTCGAAAAGGCATATGTTCTCTGCTATAAAACAGAGATGACATCTATTTTATACTTCTTTCAAGCCAATCAGATGTCTCATCCCATTGGTGATTATTCTCCCCGAACAGGAGAGGCAGCGGGGGGAGATTCAGGCTTCCGGCCAGCCTGCCCGTCCAGGCCCAGGGATGCCACCTCCCAGCTGTGGGGACTAGAACAGTCACTGACCCTCCAGTCCCCGAGCAACTCCCGTAGCTTCTCCACCACCCCAGCTACTCCCTCCATCAGCCCCTCCGCCACCCCCACCTGCTCCCCCAGCCCCCCCACAGGCATTGATGGCTGTAAGACAGAAGGTTGCCCGCATTACCCATATCCAACGCCCTGAAGCGCACACATGTCTGACCATAAACGCTGGACCTCTGAAGGAACCCTCAGTCGGGGCCTCAGTCAGCAACAGAAGGCCACAGCCCTGCCACACCACCCGCAGGGGTACCAGCCGTGTGTCCCCTGCTGCCCCCAGTTCCTCAGAGCCCTGAGGGGACAGGTTTTAGGCCCCCTTGTCCAGGAGGAGAAACAGACTCACAAAGGCAGGTATGAGTCTCGAGCCTCCGACAGAGCTGGGACTGCCTCCCTCCCTCCCACGTCCTGCAATCGTCCGCAGGCCTGGTCAGCAGGTCCCCAGGCTCTGGAACTGCCCATCGCCCCGGGGACAGGGTGGACCACGGCTCAGCAGGCAGGGATGGAAGCCACACTCTACGGAAGCACATTCTGGCTCCGCGTCTCCAGGAGCTCAGGGCGGAGATGACAGGTCTCCCAACCCCATAGCGGGTCCTCCAGAAATGGTGGCTCCTTCTCTTTGCCACTTGCCAGGGAGGGAAGGTGCCGCAGAATGTGCCCGAAACCGTCTGTGATCCGGGGCTGGCTCAGGACTGCACCCTGGGCCACCCGGGGCAGCGTCCGGTCCCCGAGGTGCTCAAGCCCCCACGGGGTGTCCACACGGGGAGTGCGCACAGTTTCTCCGGGGGACCAGGCTGCTCCTGCCCCCCGTGTGGGCCTCAGTCCAGCTGCAGAACCACCAAGACGTCTCTCTTCCCAACCACAGCGGGAGGGATGGGCCCTGGAGCCCAGACGAGCCCAGGTCCGGCCGGGGATTTCTTTTTTAGGTCTAGAAAACCACAAAGTGCCACTCTCTTCGCCTTCATGTTTAGCGACTTCTCAAAAATACACGGCCGGGCTACGGAGCCAGGCCAGCTGGGCCGCAGGCCGCCATCCGGCTCACGTCGACAGAGGCTGAGCCGGGACGAGGCCCTGTCCGTGCACCCGGCCGCCCTCCGGGACGCGGACTCCGCTCTCCGCTTGGGAAAACCCGTCAGGGACCGCACACGCGCCGGCGAACGCACCAGGAAGGCCCCGGGGCCCGCCCTCCAGGCAGGACACGAGGAACATCACCACGCCATCGCGTGGGGCCGCCACGCCGAACTCCCCGCGCTATTTTGGGCACACGCTCCACACACAAACATTTTGCTCCGACCCACCATCTTCTGCACCCCTCAAAGGGACCCCCGGAAATGCCAGCCGGGTCCCGGGACGCAGCTGACCGAGCGCCCTGCAGCAAAGCTCGTGACGGCCTCTTCCGACCCATATTCAAACCACACCCACCCACACCCCCAGCGACGGCGGGTCACGCGGCCACTGTGGGCAGGTGCACTGGCACACGGAACGAGACGAGGCAACCGCCACTCCCCCAGCCCGAGGAGAAGGACGCAAATACCGTGGGCGCCTGGGACGGCCCCGGCCTCTCCACGGCCGCTCAGACGCCCACCATCCAGCCACCCGCGTACGGTCTACACCCAGAATCTCCATCATACTTCTATTTTCCGAGCAACCAGCAGACGCACACCCCAGTGTAAGCAAGACCACGGAGTGACCTTTGAGGGGAGCGCTAGGAGCCCCCATGCTGGGCCTGCTTCACTCCTCCAATCGACCCTCCCTTGTGGTTCTTCTCAGCTTCCGGATGTTTCCAGGCCCAGCTTCAGTGTCAGTGATAGGAGAGGACCACATCAAATGATGCAGGGGGGGCCGGAAAACCCTGCTCTCGGGCGGTTGAGACAACAGTACTGGAAATACTGGAAACATCGAGTGCCCGCGTCCCTCCAGATGGCAGGAAGGTGCCTGCGAGGGACCTCTGCTGAAGGTCAAGTGAAGCCCAGACCCCAGATTCCAGGAATCCACTCTGCGGCCTCCACACAGGAAGGAGGTCTGTCTACCCCTCATATCCCGGGTCAGGCTCGCTGGACCCCGGTCCCATCCCCCATCACGTGCCCTGGAGCCTGGCCCCACAGTCCTTCCCACGGCATGGACCCCCACGGCAGGCGGGGCGTCCCCTTTCTGAGCCCCGTGTCACCTCCCAGGTGCTTCAGAACACACGAGACAGGGAAATGTAGCCACAGCTGTGTCACCGTCATGCATCAGCCCTAGGTGGGACAACCCCAGCTGAGGGGTGACCTGGCCCTCATGGTCTCTCATCGACCCACCGACCCATGGAGGCACCTTCCCCTCCCCCTCCCCCCCGGGACCAGTGCCAGGGAGCAGGCAGGAGCCAGCAGCACGGAGGCATGATCCACGGGAACCAAAATCAACGGAAAAATCTAGAAGAGCCTCTAGAACATTCTCACACCAGGATAAATGGGGCTGCCCCCCCACCCACTACGGCCCCGCCGGGGCATCCCTGGAGGACAGTCTTGGCCCCGACAGGTGGCCTCCTGCTTGCGGTGGCCCCTTAGCAGGGCCACGCAGGCTGGGCACCCTCATCCAGGGATAGGGACTCAGGGACACAACAGAGGAGACCCCAAACGTGGGTCCAGAACAGCACCAGCCCGAGGAGAGGCCTCTGTTTCCCATCTTTTGGGCCCCTTGTTGGTGAGACACGTGGGCTGGTGAGGGCTGAGGAAATGTGACCTCCCACGCTGCTCTCCTGCTTTCTGCCAGGGACTCAGGAAGTGGTGGGTGTGTGTGTGTGCGCGTGCACATCTACGGGCCTGGCGACTGGGGGGGCCTCGGCCTGAGGCCCCATTTCCTGCAGAACTGGACCTGGAGCCTAGCCAGCTGGCCGTGCCGCCCACGGGGCCCCCCACTCCCGGCCCTGGGCACCCTCTCTGCGAGCGCGGTACATATTTCCCAGCACACATGCGGACCGGCCAGGGGCTGGCCCCGGGGACACGCGGGGCCGTGAGCGCTGCGGCTCGGGCCTCACGGGTCCCTGACGGCCACCGCCCGGGGAAGAGCTCTGCCGGGGAGCCTGCGTCCAGCCCGCCGTCCTCACACCAGGTACAGCGTGGAGGGCACGGGGGCCTGGCCCGTGGGACCAGGTCGGCCTGTGCAGGGCCCCTTGGGGGAGGGCTGCGGCCCTGTGGACTTGGGGACGCCTGGGGGCCGACCACAGACTAACGCGGCCGTGTCCCCCTTGGTGAACGGCCCCTCCCTGGCTGTAGCACCCGCTGCCAGGCCTCACCCGGGCACTTCTCCCTTCCCGCGACCACATACACACGGACGCGGTCAAGACACAAAGGCGCCACCACTGCTCCCCGGGAGTCCCTCTGGGCTCACGCTCAGTGCCTCCCAGTCACGTCCCTGCGAGGACACCTGCGCAGCCGCGTGCCGGACACAGCAAGGGACGTGGCCCAGGCCTGCAACTGCCCACCGAAGGCCGAGCGCAGGCAGGGCCGCCCCAGGGGAGCCGCTGGGCAGCAGACAGGGAGGCGGACCTCGGCCGGGCACCAGGCACGGCTCCCAACAGGGCTCAAACGCGAGCAGGTGCAGGAGAACCCCGAGCCTCGCTCCAGATTGGGGGGGGGCGGAAACTGAGACACAGCCCCCGGCCCCCCACCCAGCCCTCCACCTGTACAGGGACCCCGCAGCGCGTCCAGCCCTACCTCCAGGCACGGGGTGCTGGGCACCCCTGGAGAGAGAACCAGACCCCAGCCGGGCTGGCCCTGGGGCGACCGGGAAAAGCAGACGGCTCCTCTGGTCTTTGGGCCTGGTCAGCAGCCTGCGGCTTCCCCAGGGGCTGTCGTGGCCCCGCCCCACCTGCCTCCGGGTCCCTCAAGGACCCTCTAGTCCCGGAAGCTCTGGGCCCGGAAGCTGATGCGCTGTGTGTGGGGGAGGGGCGGGGAGAGGCTTGCAGAGCACACAGCACATCCACCCACCAGGCCCCTGACCACCAGGCCCCGGCGGGGAGGCAGCCCCTGTCCTCGCCTCCCCACACCCCTGGCTCCCCGAGCTTCCGCAGGCGGCAGCCGCCCCCCACCCTCCCGGTGCCTTTACCCTCAGCCTGTGCGATGCCAAGGAGACACAGCTGGGGGCCGGACCTCCCCATCTTCCCAGCACGAGCCTCCTCGGGTGGGAAAAAGAGCCGGTCAGGTCACCGAATCACACCAGGGACGTGCTGGCTGCTTCTGGGGGCTCTTCCATCCACGCGATGAACCAGGGACCACTGTCCTCATCACCATCCCTGTTTCATAAGAAAACCAAGCCCTGGACACTTCCGGAGGTCATGCCAGCAGCCAGCAGTGGATTCAGAGCCTGAAACCTGGTGTTTTTCCCCAGACTGTCCCCAGCACCACCTTAGGACTCCCCAGGACCGGAGAGCAAACGCCCCTCCTGTGCAGGAGAACTTGACCTGAGTTAGGAAACACACCTGGCCTAAATGGGCACTTTTAAATCCAGCTTCCCACCAACATCTTAAACGTGCTTCAAATTAGGGGCACAGCAGGTGCGTCATAAAGGACTGTCTGAGGGGGCGCCCGGGTGGCTCAGTCAGTTAAGCGCCTGACTTCAGCTCAGGTCATGATCTCAGGGTTCTTGAGTTCGAGCCCCGTGTCGGGCTCTGTGCTGACAGCTCAGAACCTGGAGCCTGCTTCGGATGCTGTGTCTCCCTCTCTCTCTGCCCCTCCCCTGCTCATGCTGTTTCTCAAAACTAAAGATTAAAAAAATAATGACAAATAAATAAAGGACCGCCTGAGCGCGGCCGGCACACCGGGGCCCCCCCTGGGAGTCTGGGAAGCGTGCCTTTGCAAATAAACACCAGGCACCGCACGACCAAATAACTGACCCCAACAGATGACCGCACAGGGAATGAAGGGCAACAAGTCTCGTGCTCAGAAGGAGGTCCCCAGGTGTGTGTTCAATGTCAAGCTGTCTCAAGACGGGGACGTACGCTCAGATGACAATAAACCCTCATTAAAACAAACGCTGTATCAGCACCTCCAAGGGTGCCGCTCCTCCCTGATGGCCTGGTGGTGGTGGCCGGGGAGGGGGGGGGGGGGGGGCGGCAGGGGGCGGCTGAGAGGGTGGCCCTGAGGGAGGTGGGCATGCCTTGCTGCCCAGGAAAGGCCCCAGGCTTGGATGGCAATCCCAGCCACAGAGAGGGCACTCGTCACAAAATTTCAGAGCCAGATGGATTTTTCCACAATAATCTGTCACCTTACAGACAAATGAAGCACGTGCCCGAGCTTGCCCCACCCCCCTGTCCACCCCTCCCCCAATCCAGTCCCTGGGGCCACATGTCCTCTACCCTGAAAAGCCAGAGGAGAGGCACGCTGGGTGGCCCCTCACATACACACCTGCATGGACCCTGTGTCAGTGAACTGGGGCCCCTCAATCTTTTTTTTTCTAAATATTTATGTTTGAGAGAGAGACAGAGACAGAGCGTGAGCAAGGGAGGGGCAGAGAGAGGGGGGGGGGAGAGAGAGAGACAGACAGGATCTGAAGCAGGTTCCAGGCTCCGAGCCGTCAGCACAGAGCCCGAAGCGGGGCTCGAACCCACAAACCTGGAGTTCGTGACCTGAGCCGAAGTCAGACGCTTCACCGACTGAGCCACCCAGGCGCCCCAAGGGCCCCTCAATCTTGAGTGGGAAACAAGTTACTGCCTGTCCGGGGGTGCCTGCCGCCAGGCTGCAAAACCCACCCGGTGAGGGCGGAGCAGCGGCCAGGCTCTCCCGAGGACTCTGACAAGCGCCGGAGACCTGTGTCCTCGGCCTCAGCAGTTCAGAAGGACGCCAGCCGGGAACGCTGACGTCCACGCGGCCTCATCAGCGAAGACTTATCGTCTAAATGCGTAGCCGTCAGGACCCGGCTAAGTAACATCACGGCACGCTGTGCAGGCGACACAAACCATCCGGTCAACGCTTACGGACGAGGATGGATGGACACAATGTATTATTAAACGCACGGAGGACAGGATACAACAGCACCGAACGTCCGCTTACTCACGTCAAAAGCAGTCGGGGAGGCTCACGCCCTGCACGGCCCGGGCCGGCCCCCGCCCCAAGCACCCAGCACCCACGCACGCAGACTCCGCGATCCCGCCGGGGCGGCGCTACCTGCTTTTCAGGTGAGCCCGCCGCGGCCAGGTGCACCTGATGTCCGGGCCCGGCGCCAGGCCGTGACCACCTGTCACGGGGATGGGTGGGGGATGGGTGGGGGATGGGTGCCAGCTGCAAGCAGCACCTAGTTCTGGGCCAGCGACCTCAGGGGCATTTCTAAATACCTTCTTCGGACTCTGTCTCCTGATTTCTCTTATATTCGAAAATGCGCTTTTCAGCGTTTCCCCTCCAGAACAACCATGCTGTTTGCAAACATCTGCAGTGTCCCCAGATTCTGTCTCTCAGCCTCTCAGGCTACCCTGCAGCGAACGGGGAGGCGGCCTGAGCTCCCAGGAACGCATTCCCGCCACATTCAGGGACACCTGTGTCCCCGCGGCCCCCTCTGCCGGGAGGGGCCGTTCACGGCTTCATCTCTCCGCGGTCAAAGCCTCCTCCTCCTCCACGTCCGTGTGCCCTGCCCCGCCCACCGAGGGCTGGCCACCCATTTACCCGCCAAGAGGGATGAACAGGAGCCAGGGCATCAGGGCCTGGCCGCCCAGGTTCCAGCCGTGTGACCCGGGCCACCTACGTGCTCTGGCCCTCAGGTTCTGAGCTGTAAGACAGAGCTGGCCTCACGCGTGCGCGGGCTTTTATAAGACCCCTCACTCGGCACAGAGGACAGAACTGCTGCTGTCCGTGATGACGTGATTCAGACCTAGCACAAAACGGGGTCTGCTGAGCCTCTGGGGAGAGGGTCCCATCGCAGCAGAGCCGCAAAATGACCACCTGCCAGGTTTCAGGTTGAGCTCTTTGTACACCTCCCTGCCCCCCCGCCCCCCCCCCCAGGAAAGAGCTCAGAGCGGGAGAGCTTGCCCTCAGCGCCAAGGAAAGCCACCTCGTCATCGCGCTTCTGTGTGCTCCTGTCTCCGCCTCTGACCCTCAGGTCCAGTCCTAAGGGATGTCACCGGGCAGAGCGGCACCTGCCCACTCAGGGGCCCTGACAACCAGAGCTGCTGGCGTGAATACTGACCCGGGCAGGGACCTGACATTCACACTCTAAGGCAGAGAGAGGGAGAAGACCCGGGGGTGGGGTGGGGCGGGTGATCGGGGTCACACAGGAGGAGGAGGAGGCTGAGGCCAGGAGGGAGGTCCCCCGTGGGTGCACCCTGCACAGGCCCCGGGGCCCGGAAAGTGAGGCCTGCGGGAGCAGAGCCGGCTGCCTCGGACACCGCACTCCCCAGAAGGCACGTTCCTGAGACGTCTAGTAACGGGCATGAGCCGGCCGGCTCCCCGGGACGTGGCAGTCTCTCGGGGGATATAAAGCAAAGGGCCCTCCCCACTCTCAGGCGTGGCTGCCACAGGATCTCAGAATTGGTCAGTGGTTGGACCGTGAGCCTCGGAAGAGAGAAAGTGTCACCAGCACCCACACAGCCAGCGGGCTGGCACAGAGCCATCCCCCAACAGCCAGGCACAGGGCTGCCCCAGGCTGGCCAGGCACAGCTCCTGCCCTGCCTCGGTTTCTCCATCCCTCCACCCACATCTGCCGAGGCCCACGCCGGCCTACCCACCTGAGGCAGGCCTGACCCCCCCCCCCCCCAACACTTGCAGTCGGGGGAGGGAGCCCTGAATGGCCGTCACGGGAGGACCCGGGTACACACCGCACACTGGCCTTTGCAAACAAGACAGAATCAGGGGTCAGGCCGGCAGACTGTGGTCAGAGCAGACCGGGTGGCTTCTCCGTGATGCTCTGGGCCGCTGCTTCGCACACCCGGAGGAGAGCCAGGAGGGGACCCTAAGGGGGACCTGGGGGCCCAGATCTGAGGGGGTGCTGTTAACAGGGGGCACAATCACAGCCGCCTCAGTGAGAGCCCAAAACACTAAGGCACACGCGGTGGGGGCCTTTCCTAATGACAGCACCGCGAGCAAACAAAACGCGTACCCCGTGACAGGTGAGCCCGGCCGTGTAGACAGAAATACACGCCCGGACCACGGCAGGTGCAGCCCCGAGACCGCGGCCGTCAGTGCTTCCTCCCCGCAGCTCCTGCCCCCATTCGGGGTTCGGCGCCCCAAGTCGAGACAGATGGAGGGCCCGCCGGAAGAAGCAGACACAGGGGCTCAGACGGGTGCTGGCACTCCCACGTCCCGGGAGGCAGAAACACAAGGTGACGGCGTCCGCACACGTTGAATTCAAGGGGCTTGAGAAACCGCCCTCGCGAGAAAGACACTCTGGCCCCTTGTCCTCTGAAGCGGGAAATGCACTCCCCGTGTGAAGGACCCCCCCCTCCAGGAGGGGGAAGGCACCCGCGTCGCCCGAGACCGGGAACGGGGCCGAGAAGGCTGCAGAGCGGGACGGCGCTCCCGGAGCCCAAACCCCCCGTTTCTTTGTCCAGGCGGCCCGAGAACTGCCTGCTTTGGTCACTTCTTAGCGTCTCAGATCTTTGGGGCTCCCCTGTTCACGAAATTCCACTTGTTTTTCTCCTGTTGACATGTCTTCTGCCGATTCTAGATCGCTGGAGCATCATGTTCCCTCCCACAGGGAACGGGCACCCCGTCAGCCGCGTCAGAGGTGCCTCCCGTGCCCTCCAAGGTGACCGGGCTCCACAGCCTGCACCAGGCACCCAGGGCCCAGCACTCAGCCCTTGACCTCTCCGTGACTTGTCTCGAGGGGACACAGGAGTGGCAGGAAGGTCACACGGCTCCCTGCACGTGGAGCGAGGGGCAGGGTCCAGCAGGGTCTGCTCCCTTCTAGAACCTTCTGCCCCTGGTGACTCTGCCCTTCCGCCAGGGCCAACTCCGTGAGTGGAGAACGCACACAGCACTGCCCTCAGGGGTCAGGGCTGACACCTGTCGCCAGCCGTTTGAGTTTCCGGGCTGGCAGACCCTGGCCGGGAGACACAGTAAGACTTCTGAAAAATCGCTCGGGCTGCCCGCCTGGTCAGTCACAGTCAGCCTCGTCCACCTGGTTCCTGCCCCGTGGCTGCCCCCTCCCACCACCCCACCACCCCCAGGGACGCCCAGTGGAGGGCGGGTCAGGGTCTCCGCCCCCGTGTAGGCCGGACTCCAGGAAGTGAGGCCGTCAGGAGGGTGCTGGCTGCTTTCTGGAACAAGAACCCCTCTTCCCACCAAGACTCCCGGCCACACACTCCAGGCTGAGGTCCAGAAGAGCCCTGAGGTGAGGTCGGCCACTATATGTGTGCTTGGTGTGCATGTGCGTGGTGGCCGTGTGGGAGGTGTGTCGGGTGTGTGTGTGGCATGGCTCTGTGCCTCTGTGTGTGCGTGTTCTGGAACCGGGCGGGAGCTGACAAGCAAGGGGAGTCCAGGGTCAGAGCTGGGGGACAGCTGAGCCGTGGTTCTCCACGGGTCTGGGAGAGGCAGCTGATGTGGGCTTCCCCTGAAGGCCCCCCTGGGGACATCAACAGTGACTGGCGGGAAGTGTCACGTTTCTCGCTCCTATATGATGCCACTTCCCCCAAACTCGAGGTTCAGATCGTACCCTACGCGTGGCACTTCCCCCCAGACCCGAGTTCGGGGACAGTGGGGGTCCCGCGTCCTGCGATCGGGCCCGCGGGAGGGGGTCGGGGGCCAGGTGCTGGAGAAAGGCTCCAACCATCGGGCTTTCAGGACTTTCCAGAAGAAGCCGGAAGCAGCCGTAAAGGAAATAAATCCGCCGGCCTTGCTGACACAGAGCTAGTCCTCAGCCGCAAGGCTGGCAGCCGCACGTGTCCCCCGCAAACACGGAGCTGGAAAACAGGCACCCCAAGTCGTGAACCGTGGCCGAGGAAGGAGGGGGTCCGACATCTGGGGTCCGACGGGGGCTGCGTGTGGAACTGAAAGGTCAGGATGAGCTGACAGGCGTACAAGCCAGCCGGCCTCACGGGCGAGGACACACGGGGACCCGTGACGGGGCACAATCCGACCAGGGCAGTGTGGCAGCAGCGGGGCACCCAGGGTCTGCCGCGGGCTCTTGCATCTGGAACCCGCAGCCGCCCTCACGCGCACCGGGGGCTGCTGGCTGCGTCTGCCCGGATCGGCCGCTGCCCGTGTGGCCCCGGGGAAGCGCTCTCCCAGGCCCCGCTCATGCCTCCTCTGCGCGTGCACCCGGGGCCTGCCCGTCCAACTGACCCTGACGGCACGACACCCCGTGCACAGCGCTGGCCGGGTCCCTGGGGCAGGAAGGGGTCTGGCCGGCCTGGCCCAGCGACGGCCCGCCCTCCCGCCCCATCCCTCTCAGAGAAGCTGAGCCCCACACACGTCCCAAGACACACGCCGTCCCCTCCCGGGGTACAGTCCTCCACCGGCGGGACGTCGGCTCCTCCCGAGCTGCTGCCGCCGCTCTACGCACCAGCTGCGCCCACGCCTACAGGGAGTGGCTCAGAGCTCCGTCCCAGACCAGCAGCAGGAGCGAGCGGGGTCCTGGGGGCACACGCACGTGGGTCGCCCCCCACGGCCCCCGTCTGCACAAGCCCTCCAGGTGATCCTGAGACACGCTACGGTCCGAGCACCACCACGTCTTCTCCACTGCGTGGCCACGTTCGTGGCTGTGTCCCTGTAAATGGACGCGAAGCTTCTCTGAGCGCAAGACCGCACCCCGAGGGGCCTCGTTGGTTTCCTACGGCTGAAAATCACCACCAACTCGGTGGCTTCACACGACACAAATCTGTTACACAGCAGCTGGGCCAGCACCCACGAATCGGCTGGGTCCTTCTGGAGGCTCCGGGGGGGAATCCATTCCCTTGCCTTTCCAGCTTCCTGAGGCCACCACCTTCCTGGGCTCATCTTGTCCCTTCCTCTGTCTTCAGGAGCCAGTGAAGAGGGTCAGAACAGGCCACGCCCAGGCAGGCCACTTTGGCAGAAGGATTATTTTCAGCTGAAGGCAACTGAGAAAATAGTGTCCTGCATAAAAGCCGGACACAGATTTCCCTTCGGAAAAGTGTCCCTGAGAAGGCACCAAGATGACTCTGCAGACCGGACCTTACGAAACATCCCTTACTTACCAGTTTCCTAGTCACCTGCCCACAATTTACGGCCCCTAGGAGCCCAAACCGCCTTCCCTTTATCTCATCGCTTACCAATTTATTGCCCTTGGTTACAACGCTACACAAACCCCAAGTCTAACTGCTTCCTTGGGTTTTTACTTCTTTTCTGAAAAGCTCCTGTGCATGTGACGGTATTAAAACGTAGGTGCCTTTTTTCCTGTTAATCTGTCATTTGTCAGTTTAATTCACAGGCCCCACTGACCGGATCTAAGAGAGTAGAGGAAAAGCTTTTCTCTCCCTTCACCAGCAGCACCCCCTCTCCTCTCTGCCCTCTTGACTCTCTCTCATTTAGGAACCTTGTGATTACATTTAGGCCCCGCCCAGAGAATCCAGGATAATCTCCCCATCTCAAGAGCCTGAACTTAATCACACCTGTGAAGTCCCTCCACTGGTAACATACAGTTGACCCTTCAACAACACGGGTTTGAATCGCACCATCCACCTACACGTGCATTTTTTTTCAATAGATACAGTCTGCTCCTGTAAATGTCTTTTTTCTTCCTTACCATTTCCTTAATGACGGTTTCTTTTCTCCAGCTTCCTTTACTCTAGGAACACAGCACAGGATACAAGCAACATGCAAAATAAGTGTTAATTGGCTGTTGATGGTATCAGTCAGGTTTCTGGTCAACACTCAGTATATTAATAGTTAAGCCTTTGCAGAGACGAAAGTTATACACAGATTTCCAACCGTGCGGGGGTCGGTGCCCCCAACCCCCACGTTGTTCAAGGGTGAACTGTAGTCACAGGTTCCAGGGATTTGGACATGGATGTCCACAGGAGCCGGTCTTCTGCCTCCTGCAGGCCCCTACAGACCCCTCCTGCTCTTTGGTAATGTGGCCCCGTATGGGCACACCTCCTGGGTTCTGTTTCTAGAAAACAAATTACTTTTTTTGGTGGACTTCTGATTTCTTGATGCTGAGAAGTAATCAACACGTGATTTTTCATTCTGGGAAGTCCAAACATAACCGGTCTGCCTTCTGAGAGCTCTGAGCCCCCCCGGGGGCTCCCTGCAGGACGGTGGGGAGGGGTTCCTGCACTGCGTGGGAGGTGCCAACACAGATGGGCACGCTGGGAAATCAGGAGAAGGGCAACCTTCAGGTAGGGTTTGTTAGCTTTAAGAACTGCTGGTAGGATAAAGATGTAAGAGACTCTTCACACGAAATGCAAAACAACCAGGAAACCGACACATTCCAAGGCAATCTTGGCCAGAGCGGTCATTCAAATGCAAATTTTACCCCAATTCTAGAAGGCTAACAAGCACCCTGTGGAGAGCCCCTCCAGCCTGAATTCCAAGCTCAGAACAAGCCCCAGCAGCTCCCAGACCCCGGGCTCTCCCCGCACAGCATCTTTTCAGGAGGCCCCTAAACACCAGCGGCCTCTTCAAGCAGGCGCAGTGGGTTTCCTGGTGCTTCTGGCCCTGTCCCACAGCCCCGCCCCCCCCCCCCGGGACTGCACCTGCTCCAGGTCTCCAGGCCAGACTGG
Organism: Panthera leo; assembly: GCF_018350215.1. Classification (NCBI taxonomy): domain Eukaryota; kingdom Metazoa; phylum Chordata; class Mammalia; order Carnivora; family Felidae; genus Panthera; species Panthera leo. The sequence continues at coordinate 3,169,384 of NC_056691.1, forward strand.
ACAGGGCGCCTGGCGTGCACGTGGCTGTGCCCACCACGACCCAGCCCAGACCCTGCACGGCAGCCGCACCGCTCCCCTGCACAGAGCTGCCAGCGTCGGCAGCCTGGCCTACACATCCCACCCACACCGGCCCTCCCCAGCGCCGTCCCCGGACAGCCAGGCCTGGTGTCCCCTGCCCCCGGCCATTCCCACGGCGCCCACGGCCTTCACCAGCTTCCTTGAAGAGTATGCACGAGATGCGTCCAAGGGGACCTGAATCAGCCCCCCAGGCGGGGACCCAGGACAACGCCCAGGCCAGCAGAGCGCCCGCCCAGAATCACGCCTGCTGGCCAGCGGGACAGACAGGCGGGCTTCTCACGGACAGGCTCCTCCGGTCCTCGGGAAGGGTGGCTGGCCATTCGTGCCTCGGTCACGGGGGGCCGGAAGGATGCCGGCCTCCTTACTCAGCTGTCTCCTCCTCCTCCCCTGAGCCAAGACATCCGGGAAAACGACAGCCCGTCGTCCGTCCGTCCGCAGGGCTGATGACACACAGGTGCGCCAGGGACCCAGCTGCCCTGTGCACAGTCCCCAGCCAGCCAGGCGGGGCTGGCCGCTAACACCCCCGTTCCTCGGGGGGTCAAACAGCACCACACGCAGCAAACACTCAGCAAGATCGAGCTTGGATTTTCACACATTCTCGTACCCAGGGCTTTGAGCAACCTCTGGGCTTTCTAGTGGAACGTGACAAGTCATGTCCTCTGTAAAACAGGAAAGAAGGAAACACACTGGACGTCTGGCCGCCCGCCAAACCCCTGCCGCCCGCCCGGCCAGCCTCACCTCTCCCGGGGCTGCGCTCCTGCACTGGCCACGGGAGGACGGGGCTCAGGACCCCGCTGGCCCAGCCCTCGCTGCCTCCGGGGACCTCTGCTGCAGGGGCGTGGGTCCTGACGCGGGGGAGGGGGAGTCTCGGGGACGAGCCTGGGCGGGGCCCGCTGGGACCAGCCTCGGGGACCACAAGGCGCTCTTCAGCAGCGGGACAAGGCGGTGCGGTGAGCCTCCCTCGGGCCGTGGAACACGCTTGCCCCATTCTCGTCCCTATCAATGGCGGGCTGTGCACTATGTGGGCTCGATTGTTCTTGTGTGTGGGCCCATTCAGGGCCCAGGCCGAGGAAGGAGAAGGGGTGTGCTCCCCCAGGAGAAAGGCCACTTAGAGCCACATGAGGACACTCAGTAAGTGCCCGAGGGTCCTGCAGGCCAGGCCACCGCGGTTACCGAGGGCTTGGGGCTCCGGGACCAGGACAGGCGAGCTTGCAGTCCGAGGGGCCCTGAGGGAGCCCCTCGGCCCCTCCGAGCATCCGGCCTTGGAAACGGGGCGGGTCGGGGCGCCTGGGCTTGCAGTCAGGGCAGATGAGGCAGGGACGTAGGCAGAGCACCCGCGCATCGCAGGCCACGGCACAGCTGGGCAGAGCGCGACTCACCCGGGGAACCAAACTAAGTGCTGGTGAGGGACCGGCGCGGCCTCCTGGCCCCTGAGGGTGCACCTCACCCACAGCGCTGGCGTCCGTGTGACCCTGCAGGCCTGGAGACAGACACCCGGAGGGGACGGTGGCACCCACCCTGGTCTCGAACAAGCCCAAGGACACGGGCAGTGGGCGGGCAGGCTCCCATAGAAGCTGCGGGCGACCCCACCCTCCACAAGAGGAGGACGCGGGCCTGGGACACAGCGGTGCTCGGTGACATTGGACACTGACCTACGTGTGCCCCCTACAGCCTGTGCTGACTCCCGTCACAGCGGTCACCAGGACGGAGGTCTGGCTGACGGATCCAGCGCTGAAGGAAGCAGAAATGTGACCTGGACGGGCACAGGTGACCGTCACAACACGCCGGGTGCTCGAGCCTTGGTTATGAGCAAGAAAGGGACTGGCCACGTCTGCGCGATGGACGGACGCTGTGCTACAGGTGCAGGGTGCAGCCTGGCAGGACAGACACTTGCTGGGTCCCCACCTCCGGGTCTAAGATCCCCGCGCCCAGCACACGAAGATGAGGTCCCTCCCAGCCGGGAAGCGGATGGCCCTTGCCCCTTCTAACTGGGCGCCTAGGAACCCACGAGGCAGCCAGGGCAGGAGACGCAGTAAGATGGTGATGAGAAGGAGGCAGGCCCTGCACAGAACAGGCCACCTGATTCCAGGCCCCTGTCCCCGGAGCCTCTCCCTCCTCCACCGCCCTCCCAGAGCCTCGGTGACCACACCCACAGCACCAGGAGAAGAAGGAGGAGGAGGAAGAGGAGGAGGAGGAGGAGGAGGAGGAGGAAGAGAAGGAGGAGGAGGAAGAGAAGGAGGAGGAGGAAGAGAAGGAGGAGGAGGAAGAGAAGGAGGAGGAGGAGGAGGAGGAGGAGGGGGAGGAGGAGGAGGAAGAGAAGGAGGAGGAGGAAGAGAAGGAGGAGGAGGAAGAGAAGGAGGAGGAGGGGGAGGGGGAGGGGGAGGAGGAGAAGAAGGAAAGGCAGGGTGGCCACAGCAGGTGCAGCTCACACGGGCTCCCGTGGGTTTGGGGCAACTTTCAGGGCCTCCCCGGTCTCACGACGGCACGCGTGGGAAGTCCAAGAAGGCGCACTCCACGGCGGGGCCCGGGGAGCCGGGGGTGCTGAGCAGGTCTGGAAACCAGACGCAAGGAAACCAGACGCAAACCCCCGCATCGCAGGCTGACAGTGGCCCCAGGGACACCTGCGTTAAGAACATGCTTTATCCTGTCATTTGTGACAGACCAAGAATGTTTCTGGCCTCAAAGCTATTTTGAGACAACGAACTCCAGAATTATGTTCTTTGACTGCAATTGCATACAATTTACCTATCTTGAGACGTTTATGAAGTCTGCAGTATGCGTTGCAATTTGAGGATGTTTTCACAGACTTACAGTCCTGCGCTGGCTAATTACAGAACAGGATGTTTTGAACTGGATCCCATTTCCATCGAAAAAGTGCACTTGACTCCAGGCTAGCTCAGCAGGCACATCTCAGGACGACTGCAGGCCCTGGAGTTCACCCGGAGCTCAGTAAGAAGCAAGAGAAGTGTCTACTATTAATTTTTTTCAATGTTTATTTATTTTTTGAGAGACAAACAGAGCATGAATGGAGGAGGGGCAGGGAGAGAGGGAGACGCAGAATCCAAAGCAGGCTCCAGGCTCCGAGCTGTCAGCACACAGCCCGACGGGGGCTCGAACCCACCACCCGCGAGATCATGACCTGAGCCAAAGTTGGACGCTCAACCGACTGAGCCACCCGGGCGCCCCATGAGTGTCTACTGTTTAAAAGCCTATTTACAGGCCAGGTACTGTACTGACTTTCCTTTACAAAAAAAGTAGCAAAGAACTCACTGCACAAATTTTCGCCAAATGAAAACAGACTTGTGTTCAGGTTCACCACCTCTCAGTACCAATTTTAAACATTAATTCAACCTACTTGGCCCATCAACACACCATATATAATTCTGCCGATGTTACCTGGTCTTAGTCACGGCCCCAAAGCACATCCTGCCTCAGCGTCCCCAAGAACAGTTCAGACAGACAATGGACCATCACCCTCTCTCTGAACCTGACCTTCGCTGGCCCACCCAGGACACAGGCTTCTCTCCCGGAGACCCCTCCCCTGCACAAAGCCCATGCAGCGCCACTGCCGTTCTCGGCCACGTGGACCCCCCTCCCCCTCGTCCCTGCCCTCTGCCGGGCACCCTCCACACATCAGCCACGCAAGCCATGCTCCACACCCTTCAAACACAGCCCAGGCCCTTCCGAGTAACAGGCCCCTGACCCCCCAGGAAATCCAAGGCCTCGATGGAGAGGCCATCGCGGGGGATGTTCCAGGGGGTCTGTGTGGTGGGTGGGCCATCGTCCAGTCACGTGCCAGAACGTGAGTTCCCAGGCACAGAACCCAGAGGCCCTGAGGTGAGAGAGCCCAGCACAGCAGGGCCGGGGACCACGTGGCCGGGGGTACTGCTCTCAAGGGGGACCCTGGGCTCTGGGCACAGCCTGGACAGGTCTCTGGCTGGAGAAGGGGGTAAGGGGAACCCAGGGGAGAGAGGAAACGGTACCAACCCCTCAGGCCTGGGGGCTCCTCCTCAGGGCCGTAGGGTCCCGAATGCCGGCTCCCGAGGCACCCCCTGTGTTCACGGCTGCTTCCTGATCACTGATCGCAGCCCTTCTCATCTCAGACTCCAGTCTAACGATTCCTGCTCCTGGCTTTCCCTCCTGGGCCTGCACAAAACCCTCCTTGGCTCCTCGTCCTCCCCTCTTCCTCAGAGAACGTCCTCCCCATCCTCTCCTCCTCCCAGAGAGCCTACTCCTCGTCCTCCCCTCCTCCCCAGAGGGCCTCCTCCCTGTCCTCTCGTTCTCCCCTTCTGCCCAGAGGGTCTGCTCTCCACCCTCCCTTCCTGACCACGGGGTCCTGTTCTCCGTCCTCCCCAGAGGGCCTGCTTCCTGTCCTCTCCTCCCTGGGAGGCCTGCTCCCCATCCTCCCCTCCTGCCCATGGGGTCCGCCCCCCATCCTCCTCTCCTGCCCACGGGGCCTGCTCCCCATCTTTCTCCCTAGGGAGGCTCCCAGTTTACCTTCCACTGACCTTGGGGCAGATGTACCACAATCTGCTCCTGTGGAGACTCTATCACACGGGTATTTGGGAAAGAAATAAGCCTGCCTGGCATGTGTACCCTGGTCCCCACCCACCCGTGCCTGCCACCTGTGGAGCAGGCTGGGCCACCAGCAGCCACCAAAGGAGGGCCTGCGGGGGCGGAGCAGGACTGGACAGCCCTGGCCTGCGGCAGCCGTACCCACCCACCCCACGCCTGCTCAGGCCGGTGTCTTCCTGTGGACCTGCCAGCCTTCAGCCCTGTGGGTGCAGGGCATGATGCTCAAGGCACCCCTGCCCCTGTGCTGTGGGTGGGGCCGGGGTCACGGGCGGGTAAGTGCCGGCCTTGACCTCACCGGGCTCCCAGCAGGGGTGGGGCCATCCCGGCTCGGGCAGTACAGCAGGGCACAGAGGGCATCTGGGGAAGCAAGGAACCGTTGTTCACAGGGTCTGAGTCAGTGGCTGGGTATGAGTTTGCGAGGGGAGCCAAAGTCACACACGTGGTACCTGTGTACAACACGGTACATCTGCACACACAACATGCATGCACACGCCCCACCGTGCACATCAGCCCTCCACTATGCACACACACCCCCATGGTGCACGCGCAGTCCCCCCCCACCCTCACCGTGCACACGCACCCCCCCACACCCCCCACCACGCACCCACACACGCACCCTCACGCGCATGCGCACTCCTCCACCGTGCACGTGCACTCCCTCGCCTCGCACCATGCACGCACGCTCCCTCACACGCACCCCCACCATGCACGCACGCTCCCGCACACACACCTCCACCATTCATGCACGCTCCGGCACACGCACCCCCACCGTGCACGCACGCTCCCGCACACGCACCCCCACCGTGCACGCACGCTCCCGCACACGCACCCTCATGGTGCACACGCACTCCCCCCCACACCCCCCACCATGCACCCACACACGCACCCTCATGCACATGCGCACTCCTCCACCGTGCACGTGCACTCCCCCGCCTCGCACCATGCACGCACGCTCCCGCACACGCACCCCCACCGTGCACGCACGCTCCCGCACACGCACCCCCACCATGCACGCACGCTCCCGCACACACCCCCCCACCATTCATGCACGCTCCGGCACACGCACCCCCACCGTGCACGCACGCTCCCGCACACGCACCCCCACCGTGCACGCACGCTCCCGCACACGCACCCCCACCGTGCACGCACGCTCCCGCACACGCACCCCCACCGTGCACGCACGCTCCCGCACACACACCCCCACCGTGCACGCACGCTCCCGCACACGCACCCTCATGGTGCACACGCACCCCCCCACACCCCCCACCACGCACCCGCACACGCACCCTCATGCACATGCGCACTCCTCCACCGTGCACGTGCACTCCCCCGCCTCGCACCATGCACGCACGCTCCCTCACACGCACCCCCACCGTGCACGCACGCTCCCGCACACGCACCCCCACCGTGCACGCACGCTCCCGCACACGCACCCTCATGGTGCACACGCACCCCCCCACACCCCCCACCACGCACCCGCACACGCACCCTCATGCACATGCGCACTCCTCCACCGTGCACGTGCACTCCCCCGCCTCGCACCATGCACGCACGCTCCCGCACACGCACCCCCACCGTGCACGCACGCTCCCGCACACGCACCCCCACCATGCACGCACGCTCCCGCACACACCCCCCCACCATTCATGCACGCTCCGGCACACGCACCCCCACCGTGCACGCACGCTCCCGCACACGCACCCCCACCGTGCACGCACGCTCCCGCACACGCACCCCCACCGTGCACGCACGCTCCCGCACACACACCCCCACCGTGCACGCACGCTCCCGCACACGCACCCTCATGGTGCACACGCACCCCCCACACCCCCCACCACGCACCCGCACACGCACCCTCATGCACATGCGCACTCCTCCACCGTGCACGTGCACTCCCCCGCCTCGCACCATGCACGCACGCTCCCTCACACGCACCCCCACCGTGCACGCACGCTCCCGCACACGCACCCCCACCATTCATGCACGCTCCCGCACACGCACCCTCATGGTGCACACGCACCCCCCCACACCCCCCACCATGCACCTCCACATGCACCCTCATGCACATGCGCACTCCTCCACTGTGCACGTGCACTCCCCCGCCTCGTACCATGCAACGCACGCTCCTGCACACGCACCCCCACCATTCATGCACGCTCCCGCACACGCACCCCCACCGTGCACGCACGCTCCCGCACACGCACCCGCACCATCCACACGCACACCTCACCGTGCACGAAGTAAGAACACCCACACCCAGAGGCAACCCACAGCACGGCGCATCCCGACACAGTGGCGGAGCCAGTGGGAGGTGCTGTCTTGTCTCTCCCCCAGGATAACCCTGCTGCCTGTCTGATGCCTCGTCCCTCAGAGACTACTTCACTTGCTCAATCACCTGTGTGCACAGAGGGGTAATCGCACACGACGCGACAGTTTCCGTGTCCCTTTCTGCCTGGCTCTCCCTCCCATCGCCACCACACCGTCCCCCTTGCCGCCCCTGGCCGCACTATCGTACGTCCACCCGGACCGGCCTCCGCCCAGAGGCCACGAGAAACGCGTCAACGTGCACGCGCACTCATGCGACGCCCCCTCGTGTCACGGAGCGCAGGGAAGGGGGTTCCTTCACCAGCACGGAAACACACGGTACGGCTGCTACCCCTCAGGTGCTGGCGCACGGGTCGGGGGCGGGGGATGGACAGTCCCCAGAGGGGCCCCGCTGACGGGGAGTGACGCAGAGCAGAGCGGAAGCTCGATGGAGGAAGCACAGGTGGAAGGGTGGATCATCAATTCGTGCCGGGACACTGGAAGGTCATAAACGTGGACTCCCCTCCCTCGAACACCTCATTCCACGTCGTACAGAAGCACCCTAGACGCGCTCGAGGGCTGGACCCAAGTACACAAGACGATACGGTGCGAGCCAGGCAATCAAGGGACAGCCGTGTGATCTGCCTCCCAGACGCCGGGGCCAGAAGTCGTAGAAGACACACAGACACAGTCAAGCGTAAAAGGACTTGATCCTGATGGTAAAGGACACACCGACGACGGCGAGCAGCGAACAGCAGGGCAGGGAACAAGCGTGTTCGAGGCGGCAAGGGATCACCAGTCCCTGTAACAAACAGCCCTACAAATGGGCGACACAGACACAGCCCGGGAGGAACAAGAACGCAGAGACCCTACCTCACCAGGACGCAGGGACACACGCGTCACGTAGCAAAGCCGCGGCCGCGTCCCCTGCACACTGACAGTCGGACAGACCCCGCACGCCCACTGCTGAGAACGCAGGCCGGGCTCAGGGCAGGCGCACGTCCTCACGGGGAAAAGACCAGCCGTTAGATACGCTGGCAAACCTCTCTGGCAAGATCTACAAAACAAAGAGACACACGCCCTGACCCAGCGGTCCCGCTGCCTGAAATCCACGCACTGAATAACAGCCTGTGCGTGTGGCCAGGGTATTTAGGGGAGCACTGTTTATACTGGCTGTGTATACTGGCTTCTTTTCCTGTGGCAGCTCGAACAGAGGACCGCAAACTGGGTGGCTCAGAACAACAGAAATCTATTCTCTTGCTGTTCTGGAGGCCACGAGTCTGAAATCGGTTTCACCGGGCTGAGATGATGGTGTCAGCAGGGCCGCGGCCCCTCCACAGGCTCCGGGACGGGACCCTCCCTTGCCCCTGCCAGCTTCTGGTGGCTGCCCGCATCCCTTAATCTGTGGCCACTGGGTTAGTCGGGGTCCCCAGAGGAAAAGCATCGGCAGGACGTGTACACGTAAAGAGATTTAGTATAATAAATCAGATCACGCAGTCATGCAGGCTGATCGGCCCTGAGATGTGCAGTCGGCAAGCTGGAGACCCAGGAGGATAGATGGTGTGAGTCCCAGCTCCAGTCCAGCCCTGAACGCGGGACAGAACCACGACCCAGCCCAAAGCAGCCTAGCAGAGAGGGCGTTCTCCCTTACTCTGCCTCTCTGCTCCATCCAGGCCCTCACCTGATTGGACAAGGCCCACCCCCACTGAGGAGGAGTCTGCTTTCCTGGGCCCTCTGATTCGACCGCTAATCTCATCCAGAAACACCCTCACAGTCATGCCCAGAAGGCTGCCAGACCAAGTACGTGGGCACCGGCGGCCCGTCAAGCTGCCACTAAAACCAGCCTTTGTGCCCAAACCACTCTAATCTCAGCTCCTGTGTTCACGTCACCTTCTCTTGTGTTTCAGCCTCCTTGCCCGCCCCTGCCACCTCCTCCCAGAAGGCCACTGTGATGGCATTTCAGGCCCACCCGGCAACCGAGGGTCACCTCCCCACAACATCCATAACTGAATCACGTCGGCATAGAGCCTGTTTCTAGACAAGGTGGCACTCAAGTTCCAGGGCCTGGGACGTGACTTCTTTGGGGGCCACTCTCCAGCATGCTACAAGGGACCACAACACCAATCCCGGAGCCTGGGCAGGTGGCTCCAAGTGGGACCCGGTCAGTAATCATCCCCTCCCCCAAATACGGCCGAGACCACAAGACACACGAACTCTCCTCTGTGATGAACACAACCTGGCCCCTCCTGGTTTACAGTGAGGCAGCAGCCAGATGTGCCTGCAGAAACGAGGGCCCCGCTTGACCCAGAGGTGGGGCCGTCCATGCCCCTGGGTGGTGACTTGCCCTTCCCGGGGGGGGGGGGGGGGGGGACAGGCATGAGGAGGGTAGGGTAGGAGGTCTGCACTGGAGGAGGGAGGTGCCTCCTTCCTAAAGCCACTCCTGTCCCCAACCACACAGGCTGCACAGACTCCGAAAACCAGGCCAGGGCTCCCCATGGGTGGCCTCTGCCTCTCCCACACTCCCAGCCCTGCTTCCAGATGCCTTGGCGGCCAGCACCCCGCAGAGCTCAGTGGGTGCCCTTTAGGACCTTTAGGACCCTGGGAACCCTGCCACGCCCCACCTTCGTACCTTCGTGCACCTGACCCGTCTCTCCATTTGTGGTGGGGGCTCCCCGGGGGCTGGCCCGTCCCGCGTCCCGCACAGCCAACCTCAGCTGATGGACGAACAAATGAGGCTTTTCCCCAGGCAGGCTGCCCACCCTCCGGGAGACTGGCCCTCTGCCCCGGCTGGTCCGCCGACACCTCCTGGGGGAGTGGGGGGATGGCCTCCACTCTCTAGTCGACCGGCCAGACCTAAGGGCATCCTTGACCCCCACCCACCCCAGGCTCCACCTTTCAGCAAGACGCAATCGGGCCATCGTCCCAGCCCGGCTGCTGCACCCTCGCCTGTGTCTCCATCCTCTTTCCAGACCACCTCACGGCCTCCTACACGGGCACCCTGCACCCCAGGTGCTCCATTCTCCCCGGAAGCCTGCGGGCCTTTCCAAACTCTTGGCTCCACGGCTCCCATCTCAGGGCCCCCAGCGCCAAGAAGCCCCCAGGCTCCCCACGTCCTCTGAACACAGGAGGCGCACTGCTGCCTCAGGGCCTTTGCAGCTGCTGTCCCCTCTGCCTGGAGCGCTCCTCCCCAACCCAGGCATGGTGCTGTCTTCCCTTCCTCAGCCGCCCTTCTCAACGAGGCTCTTCCTCTCCGCACCCCTCCCCACTGGATTTCCCTCCCGTGCACCCCGGACCATCTCGCTGCCCTGCACGGGACTGCAGTGCAGACAGGGGGTCTGCAGGGGCCTGTCCTCCCCCCAGGGGGGGGCGTGGGCATGCCATCGGGACACAGGACACTGGGGGTGGGGCCCCCGTGGGGGCCGCACTCCGCCCACGCCCAGTACACGTGCCGGCAGCACGCAGCAGGGCAGATGTGACGCCCCGAGGCCGGGGCACGTGGATGAGAACGTGTTGGACGCACCAGCTAGTCATTTAATGAAAGGCTCGTTTCACTGGCTCTGCCCGTGTGCATGACAGCATTGCCACATGCCCACGCTTTCAGAGGAAAACGGGCCTTTGTGGGATATAAATAGCCCAGCCAGATGTGGGAACGCCCACGGGCCTCTTCCCGGGACTCCCGCGGGCCCACAGCGGCCCCCACGGTGGCCCCCGTCAGCAGGAGCCCGGGAAGCCCATGCAGCCGCACATCTGGGGGCAGGACAGGGTTAAACGGCGGTCCCTCCGTCACCGCCGCGTGGGCTCGGCTCACCAACAGCTGCGTGCAGGATACAGCTGGCGGGGGGCGTCGGGCCACCGCTCCGCACGTTTCTGCGTCCACGGAAAACAGGGATACGGAGGCTTGGAGAACAGGGAGCCTGGGGGGCCTTTCGGGGCCCAAGCGCGCTCGCCAAGCAGAGTGCTGGGTCCCCCGCGCCGGAGAAACGCAAACGAGCGCCGAACCCACTTGTCTGATAAGGGCCGGCCATCTGTCCGTAAATGTCCACGGAAATGGGGAAACGGTGGCACTTAACGCGGGTCTAGCGGTTTTCTCAAAGCCTGAGTGTCTGTTTCTAGTCAGGGCCTCCCAGCCCCCCGGGCCGGGCCTGGCGGATGCAGGAACCGAAAGAAACAGGGTCCCCCCTGCTGGATCCGTGCTGCCGACCGAGACGTCCGGTGAGCCACATTCAAGCCAAGCGTGCGGTTTCAGATGTTTCCAGAAGTCACGTTGAAAGGGTAAAAACAAACAGCTGAAGTTAGTTCTTACGGTGTCTTCCACTCGGCCCAACGCAAATCCGAAGGCAATCACAAGCAACTCACAGCCACGAACAGGGTACAGAACAGCCCCTCCTGAGCCCAGGTCTTCTCAGCCTGCGGCGCATGTCCACACCCGCGGCTCTGACCAGCCACACGTGGACCGCCCGCGCCCGGGGGGTGTCGAGGGCACGGGTCTGAAGCACGAGTGAGTGACCCCGACCATCCGAGCCTCGAAGCCAGCCTCGCGGACGGCCCGGTCCCTGCTGTCACGGGGAGGACACCCCAGCCAGCGGTCAGCGACTCACAGAGGCCTCCTGGGTTCAGGCCGCGTTCCCCGGACCCTCACCATGGATGGGCCGCAGCGGGAACGGGAGAGCACATCCGTTCTGCGTCCGCGCAAGGAACTCACGAACCGCTCCAAACTGGAAAAGCTGATCCCTTAAATGAGCTGATTTTCCACCTCGACACACATTCCAGAATATGCTTTCAAATCTTCGTAAGCATTTCCTTTTAATTCGCCTTTTGCAAGCAGACTACGTACAGTGTGAAAGGTAACGACGGTGGGGGTTTCCTGACGCGGAAGGGGAGCTCCCTGGGCCCCCGGAGGCAGGGAAGGCCTGGCCAGGATCCCTGGGACCGCAGAACGCTCTCTCCCCGAACGTGGTGCAGTCCACACGACAGGCTTTCTGAGGAGGACGTGGTGGGTGACTTAAATATCCCACAGATGGAAAACTTCTGGGGCTCCCGCTCAGGGCAGACACATGTGCACGAGCCTCTAACCCAGGGCTCCCCGCTGTCAGTGGGAAGCATTTTCTAGAAGGAACATGGCCAACGACCGTCCGGGACCTTCCAGAGGCCTGTGTTAGCTATGGATGAGGATGGGACACGGTCAGGTGTTCACAGTGAAACTCCCTTCCCAGCAGACCCTCGACAGCTTAAACTAACAACGTCCCCAAAGAATTAAATATATAAGGGGACATAAAGACCACAGTGCCACCAAATTGTGGGTGTGTGTCCTTCGGGCCGCCGTACCTCGTCCACTAGCCAAGGGGACAACGGGGACGCCCGCCAGCCTCCACGAGATGTGCCCACACAAGAAAGCTGTCAAAACAAACCTGGGAAAGCTGCCCCGCCCCCATCTGCCTCCTCCCGTGGGGAGCGGCCTGTGCACAGAAACCATTTGTCCTCAGCCTCTCTGACCCGGGAGTCCCGCTGCCCCTGGGGCTGACGTGTGTTTCTGCAGCAGCCGTGGGTCAGCGGGTTGGATTTAAGAGAGGGTGGGGTGAGTTTCAGCAACCCGCCTCTCCCAGCAGCTGGCCGGACTCGGTTTGGTCCGGACAAGCCTAGAAACGGCTCGGCCACGCTGAGTTGCAAATCCCGGAAACTCAGCTTCTCGCCGGTGTAGACGCCGGGACGCGTGGGGAACTCTGCTCCATGGCTCCGACAGGGTGCCTTCCTAACTCCCAGAGGGAGGGTCACGAGCCCTGTGGTACTTGTGTCTCCCGCAAAGCTGGGAGGCGGACACCCACGGTCTCCCCTTAAGCTAGCACGAGCAGTCACGCGGCCTGGAGGTGCCTTTCCCTGGGGCACACCTGCATAACGTCAGCCCTGTTTTCCCTACAAAACAGGTTTTTACAAGATGACAGAATGCGTGAAAAGTGAAGGAACGGGGCGCCTGGGTGGCTCAGCTGGTTGAGCGTCCGACACTTGCTTTCGGCTTAGGTTATGATCTCATAGTTCGTGGGTTCGAGCCCTGCATCGGGCTCTGAACTGACAGCACGGAGCCTGCTTGGGATTCTCGCTCCCTCTCTCTCTTGGCTCCTCCCCCGCTCATTCTCTCTCTCTCTCTCTCTCTCTCAAAATAAATAAACTTTTTTTCTTTAAAACCTGAAGAAACCAACATGTCCTAAGATCCCGGGCTTTGGCTAACGGCGACGCGGGTCATTCAGGGCCGCAGACTAACACCGCCCTCCACGGCCGCCTACGATGCAGCCACAGCCCACGCTGAGCGGAGGATGTACCTGAAGCTCACGCCAGCCGTCTGTCCTCTGAACAAGCCGGCCCGGCTCACAGACAGGCTCCGTCTCCCGGAACGCTGAATCTACTCCGTGGGGTTCCCCGGGGGCTTTCTCTTCCTGCTCCAAGTCGGCACCCCCCGCCCAGAGCTGCCGGTTTTGCAGAGCTGGGACAGGCCCGTCCCCACGTCCCCACACGGCTGCAGGAGCGGGAAAAGCCAGGGTCGCGGATGACAGAGTTCAAAACCCGCCGGTCCCGCTAGGGCGAGGGCCCACGAGTCAGACTAATCGTGACTCGGGCCACTTACAGGTTCAGCCCTCACCAACTGGAGGCTTTAAATAAAATCACGCTTCATGTTGAGTCTGCCGGGAGCAGGGGGTGCAGGCGGCCCGCAGCCTTCTGGGGACAGGCCAGGCCACGTCCCGGCCACCACCACGGGGGCCAAGACCGTTCTGCGGCGAGGTTCTGCCCTGCTCGGCAGCCGCGTGTGGCTACAGCGCACGCCCGTGGGCTCCGAACGCTATGGGATTTCTTTCTTTTTTTCAGATATATTTCTGTTCTTGGCACTGAGCCCTCTCCACAGCTGTGAACCTCTCACACACTAGACGCCACTGGTCACGGGAAGATGAACCAGTGTGCACTCGCCTGGGGGGGGCAGAGCCCCAGCCAGGACGGTGACTCAGTTTCGCCCAGGCGACAAGATGGGGAAAGCCCACGTGGGAAGCTCACCAAACCCCTCCCCCCCACCATGACCAGATTCTCAGCCATGAGAAATCTGGAGGGCACTGAGGCTCAGCCAAGGGCAGGACGGTTGTTAAAAGGTCGTTGTAAAAAAAATGACATGTGAAGAATGTTATTTGACTCATTATTCATGAGGAACCAACGAGGTGTTACTTCTCTTCGAAGGAGAAGTGGAGAACTGGGTGGGGGAGGGCAGGGGGGGTGACTGCCTAATGGGGACGGGGCTCCCCTGGGGTGACAAGTGTCCCGGAACCAGACCCAGGTGGAGGTCGCCCCACGCTGGGAATGTCCTGGATGCCCTGGGTTGTTCACGGCAGCGTGGTCCATTTTATGTTATGTGAATCTCAGCTCCATAAAACATTACGTGGAGTAAAGGAATATACTGGAATGATCTCCGACAGGCCCAGAATGGCTTTTCCCAGGGGACGGAGTCAACTGTGCGGCCAGAGGACAGAATTCATCTGCATCCTGCCAAGGAGGGCTGTCCTTGTGGCTATTGATTTCTTGCATCGCACCAAACTGTGCAAACACTCACCCCAGAGGCTCCCCCAGAAAGCTGCTCATTCCCGAGTCTCAGGTCGGGGGTGGGGAGGGGCGGGGCTTTGAGACCTGGGAGGAAAGGGGTCTCCAGCCAGGCGATGGTGCAGGGGGAGATGGGGAGGGGTGGGGTCGAGAAGGACTCCTGTGTTTCTGCAGGGGAGTCGGGGTGGGGAGCCGGGGACCAGCCCCTCCCCCCGCCTTGAGCTGCCTGGGACCGGACACATAAAAGGCTAAGTGGCATGAACAAAAGACAAGATCCCTCTTTCTCACACAAACACGGTGGCGGCTCAATGCCGCCAATCTGTGACTCTCCGCCGGCTACATCTCTAAGAGCCCTGGACAGCAGAGGGAGGGCTTCCCCTTCTGTGAGACCACTGCCAGGGAAGCCACGCGCGTTCGCCCGGGTCCCCACACCCCGAAGACCTCGCCAGCGTGCGTGCATCTGCCCAGACACGCTGACGGCTACGGACCGCATGACAACGGTGAGCACGCTCCAGCGGGGCACATGCTCGCCCCGGAGGCCGTCTGGGGAAGAGAGAGGTCACTCCTGTCCAGAACACACACAGGGTCTGGCCGGGACGGCGGGGGCTTCCTCCGTGTGGGGCCACGCTCAGGAACGCCCGTGTCGGGGCCCGGGCACCCCTCCAGGGCACAGCCAGACGGCACCCCTCACCGCGCTGTGTGTGCTCATCCATGCCCGGAACGGGGCCCCCACGGCAGGTGCGTGCCCGACGGCCGGTGCGTTCCCACGAGTTCCGTCCTCCTGGGATGCTGAGGGGGGCGGCTGCCTTCTGGGGTGTGTCGGAGGGCGCTGACAAATGTGAATCCGACGTCAACGACTGGAACTTTCCTCAAGATGGGGCTCTGTCTCCACGGCCCCCAGCCCTCTCGTTACTATGGAACCACGAGGTTCTAAAGGCACAAGCCCCAGAAAGCTCGGCCTTACGGCGGGCTCCCTTCCTCTTTAACAAGCAATCACAACACAAGACTAAAATGTCGCCGACCTGCTGGAAAGAAGGTGAATTATTAATCCCCAGAGTTAACCGCACGTGGCGTGGGCCCTCCTCTCCTGGAGGGACCGCCACCCACGGCCCTTGCCTGCTTCCCTCCTGGTGGCCACGCATGGACGCGGAGACGGAGCCCCTTCCTGGGAGCGTGTGCCCCTCACGCACTTCCACACCCCCTCGGTCCTCCTGCCCGTCTCCTGAGACCTCAGACCCCCATGGACACCCCTCGAGGCAGCACGCCGGCATTCAGTGCCTACAATTCAGCCCCGAAGACATGGGGGCTGTGGGCACCAAAGGAATGCCCCCTCTCCCCGACGCTCTCGGCCAAGGAGCCGATGTTAATTTCCCTCCTTTCTGCACTTCCTACGGGAAACGTGCTACCTTAGAATAAGGCCGGAAATCACACCCAGAAGGGCGGTAAGTCGTATCAGCTGCTGCAGGGACAAGGTCGCAGGGGGCGCCCCGCACCCCGCACGGCCCTCCCGGCGCCCCGCCTGGAACGTCCCCGCCCCAGACGCCACACACGCAGCCTACAGCAGACGGGCGGCGGGAGGATGCACCTGCCACGGGACAGCGAGGCCAACGGCGGCCCAAACCCAGCAACCGGGGTGGGCGCCCGGCCGTGAAATCACGTAGGAAACCGCACACGCACGCAGGACAGCGCTTTGGCGTGCCCGGAGCGGTCTTTCCGCACGCGCAAAACACGTTCCCTCGACTGCTTATAAATCCCTCTCCTACTCTAAAGCCCCGAGACACAGACTGTTTAATTAAATGAAGCAAAATTAATCTTGCCCTGTGAATCGCTCCCCAGCTCTGACCTTTTCCCTCATATAGGAAGATGCTACAAAGGTCTGTGTCCTCCAGAACTCACGTGTCAGATCCTGCCCCCCAACGTGATGGCGTCAGGAGGCGGGCCTTTGGGAGGTGACAGGGTCGTGAGGGTGGAGCCCCAGCAGAGGGACTAGTACCCTCTAGAAGAGACCCCGGGAGCCCCAGGTCCCCGCCACCCCCCGCCCCCATGTGAAGATGCAGCGTGAATGAAGCTTGTGACCTGAGACCTGGAAGCAGGCCCTGGCCCAGCCGGGCCAGCACCCTGGTCTCGGGCCTCCAGCCTCCAGAACCATGAGAAACAAGTCTGTGTTGTTCAGAGGCCGCCGGCCTGCGGGGCTTGGTTACAGCAGCGCGAGCGGACTGAGACAGCAGCCCCAACCCACAGCCCGTCAGCCTAGAAACGTCTACTCTAGGGTTCACGAGGCATCCCATAAGGGAGGACATGCTGTGGACACCCTGGTTCCTGGCCCTGCCGGGTGAGCCAGCACCACCAGCAAGCTCTGCGTGAACCCGGAGAGAAAGCTCCATGTGGACTCACTTTGCCAGGGTTTCAAGAGCAACCCAGCTTGTGAGCCTTGATTGGAAACGGATGAAACAGGAACTGATGAGCACTGTAGCCGCCGCGCCCGGAAGGGTCCCCTTGAGCATCATGAACCAGGCGCAGAGCGTCCCCCGTCCTTTGGGGAGACTCTCCCCGGGAGCAGCCTGATGCTTCTGGAAACACACGAGGACGTGCAGGTCACTGGGGGGCGCGTATGCACTTTCTGCCCCTGGGCACCAAATGCTGCCCCAGCGGCTTAACAGCCTTCCTGTTCCTCCTGCCGCCCCTCACTTGCTACTCCCGGGGGACATCTCGAGGGCCCAGGGAACCGCACTGAGGGAGATGGGGCAATGCCCCCGGCTGCGATGACGCCTCCTTCCAGAGGCTGCATTTCAAACACGAGATCGAATACGCTCTCATTCCCAGTATCTGGAGAAAGAGGGGTTATCACTGCGGACTCCAGAGACACACGAACAGTTGAGGAAATGCAGGCAGCTCTGTGCACACACGGCCCACACCGTGGAGGGGATACCCCGATTTCTCAGTAACCGCAGACGGCCAGAACTCACCCGCGAGGAAACAGACAGCCTGCCCGGTACCGTAAGCGCCAAAGCATCTGAATTCACGGTGAGGAACCTTCTGAAAAAGCCATCCCCAGACCCGGATGGGTTTACCGGCAAGTTGTACCAAACATTCAAGGAGTAACAGCCATTTCACACAATCTCTTCCAGAAAACAGAAGAGGAAGAAAAGGTTTCCAACCTACATGAGGCCAGGATTACTCTGATAACAAAACCAGACGAACACTGCACGGAAAGACTGCCGACCTGTATCCCTCACACACAGATGCAAAAATCCTCAAGAAAATATCCATAAACAGAATCCGACGTGTATGTAAAGGTACGCCACAACCAAATAGAGTTTATCCCCGGACGCGAGGCTGGTTCCATATGCAAAATCAGTAAATGTAATACAGCTTGTTGGGAGTCCACGTAAAAAAAAACACCTGAGTGTATCGACTGATGTAAAAAAAGCCCCAGAAATATTCGGTGTTCACTCACGATAAAATCAGCGAGCGAGGCACAGAAAGGCGGGGACCCCACACCCTGATAAAGGGCGTCTACGAAGAAACCCACAGCCAACAAGGACCGCAGTGGGGAGACTGAACGCTCTCCCCTGAGACAGGGACAAGGCCGGATGTCCCCTCTCCCTGCTCCTGTCTGACTCTGCAGCAGAGGCCTGGCCAG
This sequence comes from Panthera leo, assembly GCF_018350215.1. Taxonomy (NCBI): domain Eukaryota; kingdom Metazoa; phylum Chordata; class Mammalia; order Carnivora; family Felidae; genus Panthera; species Panthera leo. Next base: position 3,187,556 of record NC_056691.1, read on the forward strand.
GGAAGGGGGCAAGAAAAACATATAAAATACATACAAGTTAGCAAAGATGAAATAAAGAGACAGAAGGATTGCCTCTTTTATTTTTTTTCCTCTTTTGTTTTCTGGAAAAGATTGTATGAAATGGCTGTTACTCCTTAAATGTTTGGTACAACTTGCCGGTAAACCCATCCGGGTCTGGGGATGGCTTTTTCAGAAGGTTCCTCACCGTGAATTCAGATGCTTTGGCGCTTCTGGTACCGGGCAGGCTGTCTGCTTCCTCGCGGGTGAGTTCTGGCCGTCTGCGGTTACTGAGAAATCGGGGTATCCCCTCCATGGTGTGGGCTGTGTGTGCACAGAGCTGTCTGTGGCATCTCCTTATTATCTCATGTTGGAAACCCTAAGGAATCTCTAAAAAGGAGCTCTCTGAATTAACAAGAAAGTTTAGCAAAGTCACAGGACACAAGGTCCCCAACGTGAAACGAGCCCTTAAACTGCTAAACTGAACTTAACCTCAATTAGAACGCTATGTTCTGTAAAAGATCCGGTTACAAGAATTAAAAGACAAACTACAGAGAAAGTACCTGCGAGTCATGTATCTGATAAAGAACTTGTATTCGGAACACGTGACAAACTCTCAGAACTCGACAGGAAGAAAACAAACGATCCAGTTAAAACATGAGCGAAAGACCCCAGACAGACACTGGGTCGGCGTGGATGTACAAATGGCAAATGAGCACGTGGGAAGATGGCCAACGTCATCAGCCATGGGGACATGCCAATGAAAGCCACAATGAGACACACCGTCCACACGCGGGGATGGCCGAAAAGGCAGTAAGTAGCCACACCAAGTGCAGGTGAGGATGTGGCGCTACTGAATGGTTGCTGGGTCTGCAGACTGAACAACTATGCCGTCGTGCCGTAAGACGCTGCAACCACTCCAGGAGACGTTCTGGTGCTTTCTGATAGAGTAACACACGCGCTTACCCTAAGATCTAGCAATGCTACTCCTGGGCATTCATCCCAAGGAAACGAAGCTGTGCCTTCAGAGAACCCGCAAGTGTTCAAGCACGCGATGGAATGCTATAGTGAAACAGATGCGCTGTCCCTCACGCAGCACGATGCTGAGTGGAAGGGGCCGGCGCGGAAGGCAACCCACCACGCGGCTCCACGTATTAGCTGTTCCTGAAAGGTTAACTCAGGGACCGAGAAGATCAGGTATAGTGGGTAGTTATGGGTGAACACAAAGGGAGAGAACAGGACAGGTTGGGGAGGGGGGTATGGAACTGTTCTGTGTCCAACCATGGTGGTGGTCACACAGACCTATACAAGCTCTAATGCTCATAATAGAACTGTACCCCTCGGGGTGCCTGGGGGGCTCAGCTGGTTAAGCCTCCGACTTCGGCTCAGGTCACGATCTCACGGTTCGTGGGTTCGAGCCCCCGTGTCGGGCTCTGGTGCTGACAGCTCGGAGCCTGGAGCCTGTTTCAGATTCTGTCTCCCCCTCTCTGTCCCTCCCCTGCTTGCTCTCTAGCTCTCTCAAAATAAATAAAAATTTAAAATAAAAATTAAAAAAAAAACCCAACAGGGGCGCCAGGGTGGCTCAATCGGTTAATCGTCCGACTTCGGCTCAGGTCATGATCTCGCCATCCGTGAGTTCGAGCCCCGCGTCGGGCTCTGTGCTGACAGCTCAGAGCCTGGAGCCTGTTTCAGATTCTGTGTCTCCCTCTCTCTCTGACCCTCCCCTGTTCATGCTCTGTCTCTCTCTGTCTCAAAAATAAACGTTAAAAAAAAATTTTTTTTTTAATTTAATAACAACACACATGCCTTAGTCACAAACGCGTTACTGCTGAAAACTGTTAACCGTCATCCGAGCTTTTGGCGAGTCGCAGGCACGGACCACGGATCACCGTGACACATATCGTGATAAGGAAAGGGCGGGAGATACCGTGGGACGCAGGGTTGCCACAGACCTTCAGTCTGTAAAAAACGCGGTATCGGCAAAGCACACAAAAATAAAGTGCAGTAAAAGGAGGTGTGCCTGTGTGCACGTGGGATTGTGATGTTTCCAGAAACGCTTTCGTTTCTTAGCCTGACACAGAAGGACGAATACTTTGTAATTCCATCTGTTCGAGGTCCCCTGAGGGTCAAGCTCACAGAGACAGAGACACGGTGGGCGCCAGGGGCTGGGGAAGGGCTGGGGACTTATTATGTAACGTGGACAGAGTTTCAGGAAGATGAAAGTTCTGGGGACAGATGGTGGCGGTGGTTTCACAACAATGTGAACGTCCTTAATGTCACCAAACTGTACCCTTGAAAATGGCTAGAGGGGCGCCTGGGTGACTCAGTCCGCTAAGTGTCCGACTTTGGCTCTGGCCGTGATCTCACGGTTCTTGAGTTTGAGCCTCGTAGTGGGCTTTCTGCCTTCAGCCCAGAGCTTCAGAAACTCTCTCCCCGTCTCTCGTTCCCCGCCATCTCTCTCTCTCCCTCTCAATAAATAACTAAAACTAAAAAAAATGGCTACAATGGCAGGTTTACAAAACTGTACTTGCATAAAAATAAAACAATACAGCGAGTCGTAAAAGCAAGCAGGAAAAGACTCGAACGGCAGCTCTCGCTGGAGACGCATCGCTGTTCTGTCCAGCTGGCAGGCTCCCTTACGCACGGGACGGGGTCTGTTCACACGGTCACCAGGACCAAAGCAGAGACCGGTGGTCACTCTGTCCAGTCCTCTGGATTTTCAAAGACTCACTCTTTGCTCCCTACAGGAGGCAACCAAAACCTAAGTAAAACACATCCGAGGTCTGACGAACCAGCCTGCACTTTCAGCCACGACTGGGCCAACCAGAACACGGAACCTCATGGAGACAGACACACACGGCCACAGAGACTCCGGGCAGATCAGTCCGTGACAGATGGTCGGACCCTCTGCGTCCTCTCCTCCTGGGGCTCTCCCCAGGGGAGGGGGCAGAGAAAGCAGGCGGGTGGTGCCCCCACCGCAGCAGGTCTGGACCCCCAGCAGCCACACCGTGTGGTGTGGCCCACACTCCAGATTTGGAAAACCTGCAGCCACTTTGTAGACCCACGGGCGCCAACCTCTGGGCGTGAGCCCTCCCGTCGCCCCACTGGCTGCCGAGCAACTTAGCCCCAAAGATGGGCAAATGCAAACGACAGCATACGGACCCCTGGTACCAAGAACCAGCGACAGATAAACACAGTATGACTCATTCATCCAGCCTTCTGCAGGAATCAACCTCCCCTTAAACTCTGCGTTGGTGCCCGAGACAAGAAATCGCGTCCTTTTAATCCAAATAAGAACATCACAAACATTGTGCTGGACACACAAACATAAACCGATCCGAACGTCTCCAAGTTCTTCATTTCCAGGAATACCCGCCCTGCGTACACAGAGAGGGCCCAGCAAATAATCTCTGTAAACTGCATCTGGTTCCCTCCTTTCCGGGGGCGAGGCCGCTCTCCCCGAAGCCTCCCCGCAGAACCCCAGCTTCGGAGCACGTGGACCAGCTCACCCACCGTCAGCCCCTCCAGGTTTTACCTTGCCCAGAACATCCTGGCCGAGGCTGGGGCAGAAAGCATGGGAACCAGCAGGCACGTGTCCGCACAGACGTGTGTCCCTCAAAGAGGAGCAAGACTCAGGAAGCATTTTCACTTAATTTGCCCCGTTCCTCCTGCTGAACCTTTCCCGGTGAAATGTGGGGGCTGATGTCAGGTCTCAGGTCTGTCCCGGGTGTGCCCCCAGGGGTGCCGGCTGTGGAGCCCCGGATGCCCCACCAGACCACCCTGGAAAACTCCAGAAGGCACTCCTGAGAGGAGTAGCCAGGGCGGTAGACCTTGGGGGCAGGCCTGGAGCTGCCGTCTCGCTCAGGCACCTGCTGTCACCATCGGTCCCCGTCCCCCGGAGCCGGCACATTCTAATCAGCCCCCCGCAGCGGGCAGGGGCAGGTTCAGGTGCCCATGGGGCGGCCCACCAGCCCTGCAGAAGGACCAGGGTCCGCGCCCGTGGACCCCAGAGCAGCCACAAACAGGTACACCCAGGCCGCCGGGAAACAGGGAGAGCAGAGGCTTCGTGGGACGCGTCTGAGGCCGGGGCACGTGGCGCCCACATGGTGACCTCGCAGACCCAGGAGTGAGGGGGGCCTGTGGACCTGGGTGTCGGGGGACCCTCCTCTCTGAGCCTCAGCCCATGGGGGAGCCGAGACACACGCCGAGCGCCGGGCCCAGAGGACTGATGCTCGTTCCTGCCGCCCGACCCCGGGGTCGCGGCCCCGACACCTGTGCCCGCCGCTCTGCCTGCCCCACTGAGCCCCTCCAGGCTCCGGGACCGGCCTCCTCCCTCTGCCATCCACTCTCTCACCTGCTCCCCTCCAACAACACACCTGATGGAAGAGAGAGAGAAATCACCTCCCTTATCGTTTCGGGGGGGCCCGGAGCACCGCTCCCTGCTTTCCTCCACTTCTCCGCCAGGCGGGGTCAGTTCCAAACCCACAAAAATGGCCAGCCGTGCCCGCCCCAGGACACCACACTGCTTGTCTTCTGTTTGACCCTGATTATTTATCGTCAAATTAGCAGGCTGGTCAAGAGGCCGGATAAGAGGGGGCCAGGAGGACAGGAGGCCAGCCTCCGAAGCTCACGAGAGGAGGGGACAGAAGGGCAAGACCTCAACCCAAACAAAGGTTTTTCACAGAAAAAGAAAATACCAGAAGGCACAGCACCAAGGCCTCCAGCTAGTACACACCCCGCCCGTGTCCAGGCAGAGAGTGAGGCGTGTTCTCGAGGCTTGCCCGTGTCCACATGGGGAGTGAGGCCTTCGGTTAGTACACACCTCCCCGTGTCCATGTGGGGAGTGCGGCACGTTCTGGAGGGAGGCGGACAGGAATCATCCCCAGAGGCTCACGGGGAGGCCCTCAGCGCCAGCCCGAATAAGCTCAGGCCCAGGGAGGCCCCGGGTCAGTGAGCGCAGGCTCGGCCTGCTCCCAACACCCACAGACAAGAAATGTCACCTTCTTCCACGCCGGGGCTGGCTGCTCCCCTGGAGTCTGGGGATGAGCCCCGGGTTGCACCCACTCAGGTAGGTCATCCCCGGTGAGCACCCCGAGCAAGCTCACTCACCGTACCTGTGGCCTGCCATGGGGTTGAGTCACCTGGGGATACTGATTGGCGCAGTGGCTAATTTTATGTGTCAGTCTGGCTGGACCACGGTGCCCGATACTTGGTCAAGCAATTCCAAGGGCTTCTGGGAAGGGATGTTTTGATTGGAGTTAACATTTAAATCAGGAGGCTTTGAGTAAAGCAGATCACCCTCAAGAATGTGAGTGGGCCTTGTCCAATCAGTTGAAGGTCTTAGCAGAAAAAAGAGTCCCTCCCCCCTCCCCCTACACACACACACACACACACACACACACACACACACACACACAGAGCCAGTTCCTTTTCTCTAAAGAACGCTGACTGACTGATATAATGGGACACAGCCTTCCAGATGCCACCCAGCCTGAGCCACCCCACTCCCAAGCAGAACCTCACCCCTGTGAGCACCCGGCGCCCCATGAACGGTTCCAGGAACAGCCGCGTGTGTGAACCACAGGGGACTCACAACCCAGCGTGTCGGCGCACGGCTGTACCCCGGAAAGACATGCTGCATCCCGGACAATGTCGAGATCAATTCTCTACCACTCCGGACAAGCGAGAGGCACTAGGCAAGTGGGCAATGAGTTTTATCATGGGGCTAAAATATAATTGAGACGGACGAAAACAAGTTCCACGAGCCTCCTAACAGGCAGACACCCCTCAACCTGTGAAGGCCTCTTCCAAGGCAGTCAAGATGTGCTGCGCCCTAATTTCCAGGAGCACACACGTGCCCGCACACACATATGCCCACACGTATGCACACACACACGCACACAGCCAACGACAAACACCAACTCCTTTCTCTGGGCCCCACCATCCACGGGGCCCAGCCCGCACAGCCAAGGCTGACCGAAGCCTGCCGGAGAGCACTGGACATGAGGGGCTCTGTACCCTCGGGACACCCCACCCCGATGGGCCACAGGGAGCAGGCAGTGGCCCTGCTGGTCTCCAATCTGGACTCGTCTGCGTCTGTTAACTTCTAGGTGAACTGCCTTCAAACAGGCTTTGCTTCTGGGGCGCCTGGGTGGTTCAGTCGGTCAAGCGTCTGACTTCCGCTCAGGTCATGATCTCCCAGTCTGTGGGTTCGAACCCCATATCAGGCTCTGTGCTGACAGCTCAGGGCCTGGAGCCTCCTTCAGATTCTGTGTCTCCCTCTCTCTCTGCCCCTCCCCCCCCCCCACTTGAGTTTTTCCCCTCTCTCCCTCTCTCAAAAATAAATAAACATTAAAAAAAAAAAACAGGCTTTGCTTGCTTTCCCAGAAGACTCTTTCCTATAAGAACACTCACCGAGGTACACGAAGAAAAGTGGTCAAGGATGTGGCAGACTGGGAAACTCCCAAATCTCCACCACGGGGGAGGGACGCCAAGCGCAGGGCCCTCACGGCGCCACGCACGGCTTCCCGGCAGGTCTCCGAGCACGCTTGTCTACACCACAGCGCCGCGCCCTCCAGGGTGTGACCACACCTTTAGGAAACCGCCATGTTGTATGAACGCACGTGTACACACACACACGTGTGTGACAGGGAAGACACACGTGTGTGACAGGCCAGAACTCTGAAACGCAGCTGTCAACGGCACACACCCTGGGCCCGAGGAGGCGTGTTCTTGCTTCGTTTTCCAGATAAGAAAAATGTCATTAAAATAAAGGAAAAGTTAGTCAGCATATCTGACTTCCTGTCCACACCAAAAATTCAACAAGTGTTTCTGCAGAAACGCCACTTAACAGAAAAGGCCCCACCGGCAGAGATAAAAACTCGCATCAGAAGACAAGAGGCCCTTTCCTGTTTCCCCTCTGAGTCAATGAAAAAACAACTGACACGGCAGCGACTTTCCACGGCGCTCTCGCTCATAGAACCCCCCCCCGCCCCCCGCCGGGTGCAGAAGGCAGCCGCGGTTTCCATTTTCCTGCTGATAAAGCCCCGCAGAAATACATCCTGGAGAAAGTGAAGGGCGGCCAGCCCGGGGCCACCAGCCCCACGACCGTCTCCCTGGCCTTCTGGTGGGCGACGGAAGGTCGCCAAGAGCACCCACCCAGAGCCCGTGGACGCGGGTCTTTGCACGGGAAATTAGGTCAAGATCAGGGAGTTACGATGAGAGCATCCTGGGTCATCGGGGTGGTCACCGAATCTACTGACAAGTGTCCTGACGGGAGACACGCAGGGGACAGACACAGGGGAGGTGGCCGGCTGAGGATGGAGACACAGGCTGTGGGCCACGCGAAGGGACGTCTGGAGCCTCCGGAAGCTGGAAGAGGCAGGGAGGACCCTCCCCTAGGTCCCCAGAGGCAGCGTGGCCCTGCCCCCACCTTGATTTGGATTTCTGGCCTCAGAACTGGGGGGGGGGGGGGGGCATCCATTTCTGTCCTCTAAGCGGCCACGTTGGTCACGCCTTGCTACGGCGGCCCAGGGACCACGCGTGTGCGCACGTGATTCCGGGAGGCATGGGCACAGTTCCCTCTCTGCCGGTTCACCAGAGGCGGGGAACGTGCGGGATGAACTCACAGCATCGCATTCCCGGCACCTGTCAGGGCCACGCTCCACTCTTCCCGGGGCACCCGCACCACCCGGCCGCCGCCCTCTCCCAGGAGCCCGTGCCTCCGCCACTCCATGGCACGACCGAGGACCCCCGACCCTGAAACCCACGTGGGCTCGCGGCTCCGTGGGCCACAGCAGGGACATCCGTCCGGGCTCCCACGTCTGAGGCCCCGGCTGGGAGATCCGCCCGCCGAGGGCTGCGGTCCGTGCCGGCTGGTCCCCTCGTGCGTCAGGCAGGCCCCGGCAGGGAGGGCGCGGAGGCCAGGACCGCCCGCCACGCTGTCCCCCACGGCGTGGCCTTCACGGCACGGCAGCCACAGGGCCGCGGGCCCCTCGTGTGGCATCTCAGTGCTCCAGGCTCTGAGCGCGCACGAGGCCACAGACCCGCAGGGAGGACAGAGACCGCAGGCCCGCACCGGCAGCGACGGCGGAGGTACAACCGCGGCTCTCGTCCCCACGCAGCGCCCTGCGGCTTCTGCGCGAGTCCCCACTCACACCCGCCGGCCACACTGTAACGGCCACCCTGCGGGCGCGGAAACGGGGACGCACACAAGCAACAGGACAGAGCCAGGGGGCAGGGCGACACGCGGGGGTGTGCGTTGCAGAGGCCACACGGAGCAAAGCCCAGGGGCGTTCTGGGCACCGCACGGCGGGGCTCCGTTTGGAACAAAGCCAGGTTGTGTGCGTGTTACCGTAAAGCGTGCAAACCTCTCCCCGCGGAGGGAGGTGGAGAGAGAGGGAAGCAGGGCAGTCGGATGGTTCTGCGGCTGCCCCTCTCTGTTGGTGTGACCTTCCCTTGCATTTCAAGTCAAGCCAGGAAGCGGGGACAGGCCGCCACCAAGCTGGGCAGGGGATGCACCACAAGGCGGCGTGGGTGGCCGCGGGCAAGGGTGGCTGGAGGGCGGGGGCCCCTGCTGGGGGAACGAGCTCTCCTGCTGTCCGTGGGCTGCTGCTGCTTCTTGCTGCCCCAGGGCAGGATGGCCAGGAGGAGGTCACTCTGAGGGCGAAGACGACGACCCAGGCCGCGGCCACGTTTCCCTCCCAAGACCGATCCCCCTTCGTCTCCGAGCACACAGGCATCTGCACCTTCCAGGGGCAAAGACCGTTTACCAGCGTCGCCCCAGCTCCTGTCTCCGGGGAGCCCCCTTCACGCCAAGTCGTGACCCCCCAAAGTCCGTCAGCTTCTGGCAAAGCCCCTTCCAGAGGCAGCTCTGGATGAACGAGCCAGGCCGCTGCCCCTCGTGCTGGCCCGGGGTCCGGGGAGCCCGACAGCTGCTGTGTTTGGAAAACAGCTTCCTGTCTGGTTTAGCATCTGCAACCTAGTAAGTGCTAGCAAAGGCCTGCAAATAGCCGTGGCCCGAACATCTCTGCAGGAGCCTCCCGCTCACCCGGGACAAGGCGCACGGGGTGCCGGCGGCTTCCTCTCTGGCGGAGAGGAGGGACAGCATTAGCTCTGGGGACAAGGGGACGAGGGCGGAGCTGGCTACTCCTTCCGCACAAAGAGGTGTGCTCATCGGACACAGAGCTCTTTTCTGCTCCCGGCAGGCCCGCGCCTGGCTCGGGGCTTGTCACGGGGCCCGTGCAGGTGACGGGGACCTGCCTCTCCCCAGAGGCCACTCTCCAGGACCTCAGCACTCAGAAGCTATTTTAAAAATCACATTCCCACCACCTCCTGGGGTTGCTGTGGAAACCAAGCCCGTCCCCGTGTGGTCTTGTCCACAGAGCCAGGGGACCGTGGGCCCCACACAGGAGGCCCGAGGGAACCGGAAGCAGTCGCGGGATCCCACATTTGAAACCCAAGCCTCTCCCTTGGGTTTCAGAGGCCTGCCGGGAGTCCAGTTCTGCCTGCTCAGCTCCGGGACCCAGCCGTGACCCAGTTTCCCAGCCCTGTGGCTCCCGAGTGTGTAGCTCCACGGTGGCCGGTGGTCCCAACCCACGCCTGGCCACAGACACAGACAGACCAACGATAATGAGAAATACGTAGATTATGTCATGCCAGCGTGTTAACCGTCCACGCGGTCGCACCCCGAGTCGGACACCAGGGGGGCGTCTTCAGTCCGGGGGTGGGCAGAAGCAGCTTCTAAAGAAGATGCGACCGAGCAAACATCAGAGGTATTGTCTGCAGCGAAGGGTGAGTGCTCTGTCGAGGAAAACTTTGGTTCTGGTGGTGGATGTACACACGTGTGTTGTGTGCATCCGTGTTGTGTGTGCACGTGTGTGCGTGTCAGGTATGCACATGTGCACATGTACTGTGTGCATGGGTGTGCTGTGCGTGCACACCTGTGCACTGGTCACAGTATAAAATGCACGTCTTACCCGTGAGTCACCGTCAGGGTCTGAATGCAGCCAGGCTTCCTGACTGCCGTGAAGTTTTAATGCTCTTTTTTTTTTTTTAACTTTTTTTTTGCATGTTTAGTTTTGAGAGAGAGAGAGAAACAGAGTGTGAGCAGGGGTGGGGCAGACAGAGAGGGAGACACAGACTCCGAAGCAGGCTCCGGGCTCCGAGCCGTCAGCACAGAGCCCGACGCGGGGCTTGAACTCACGGACCGCGAGATCGTGACCTGAGCCGAAGCTGGACGCTCAACCGACTGAGCCACCCGGGTGCCCCTTAATGTTCTAACAGAAAATGTTTTTGAAAATACTACAGATACTGCAACGTCTCCAAAGCTCGTTTTCAAACATGACACCGAGTGCCACATGCCTCCCACGTCGAAGTTTGCCAAGAAGAGATCTTTCACGGTCACCGCACGCTCCCGCTCGGGAGCCGGCCCCCACCCACAGGCCGATGTGGCCGCTCGGCTTCCCACGGTATGTTCGCCACTTAAGAGTTTGACAAACAGTAAAACACCCACCTGCTCTTTCAGCGAGGCAGGTATGACGAGCCTATGAGAATCGTGCTGGGCTCTCGGGACTGACGTGTGTGTGTGTGTGTGTGTGTGTGTGTGTGTGTGTAACACGCTCAAGAGAAATGGGAGACAGGTGACACACACCAAGGGCAACACAGGAGGACGTCGAGACCCATCTTGCGGCCACGGCTCCACGGAATGACAACGGTGCAAGGCCCCTTCTTGCAAACTTGGAAACGGGAGGCACGTGGAACTCAGTGTCATGTTGAAAACCAGGCTTTAGAGAGGTTGAGGCGCATTTATGATATTTTCAAAAGCACAGGCCATTACTTCCAGGGTGAACCACAGACCCTCATGCATCTACGGCCCTGGGAACGGGCGGGTCGTACCGTGTGACGTGTTTGCTGATCTCCCATCCCGTGGCCACGTTCTACACTGTGATTTCTGGAGACTCGCCGGTTTCGCTGTAACTGCTCATCTCTGACCCTCCCTCGGTGGCTTCTGCTTTTACAAACACTGGCAAATGCCCTCTCCAATAAATGCCTGTCTATACCCTCTCCAATAAATGCCTCAGACGCTGTGTCCAGAAAGCACACGTCCCTGCAGGCTTCAAGTCCCAGTCCCTGGGCCCGCTTCGGGGGTTCGCCACCTCCTGGCTGAGTGACCCCGTGAAAACTTTCTCCTTCTCTCTGTTCTCCAGGGCCTCACCTATAAAAAACGGGAGTCCTGTGGCCAGGATTCCACGAGATGGGGACAGAATGCATCCGGCACATCACTCACGATGTGGTTCTCACGGAAACAGCCATAACGCCTCCCGTAACGGCCTCCCGTGCCCATCCCCGCCTTTCCAATGCATCAGTCAGGGGCGCCAGATGCACCCCTCCGCTTGGGTCTGATGGCACCAATCCCTGCTCTGACGCCTGCAACCTAACCGTATGAGTCCACCTACGTGATGTTCCGGAAAAGTCTACGGGGACAGGAAATGGATCTGCAGGGGGTCAGGGGCGGGGGGAGAAAGATCTGACTCCAGAGGGCACGAGGAAGTCTGTGGAAGGAGATTTTCCACATCCTGATTCAGTGGTGGTTACATGACCGTGCATCAGAACTCACACGACAGGACGCGGCAAGGGGTGAGTTCTGCTCCAGGCAGATTACACGTCAGGAACTCTGACTTAAAAACACAAACCAGCACCCAGCAGCACAGGCCTCAGCACCCACTCTTGTGCCCTCCAGGGTCTGGCACGTCCTGAACACACTCCTCACCCGAGGCCCCAGCCCAACACCCCCCTCCCCCGCCCCCCAAGGCCACCTCTGCTGGCGCTCTCCAGACAGAACCCGTGTGCAGAGAGAGGGCCCCGTGTCCTGCTCGGCTCTCTCAGCTCTGCCTTCTCCCGCTCTGGGACACCTGCTGTACCACCGGGAACTATAGACGAATCCCTCCTCCTTGCACCTCGAAGGTCCTCAACTCCGGCCGCGTGTCAGAGTGACCCGAGCAGCTGGGCAAAACCACTGGCCCGTGCCCTCCCTCCCATCGGGACTCGGATGTGACCGGGTGGGTGCGGGGCCCGGCACCGGAAGTCTCCAGGCTCAAACCGGACAGGGAGCCTCACGCAGATTCTACAGACATTCGAAGTATAATAAAGGAATATTGTGGGCAACTCGACTCCAACAGGTTTGACAGCTTGCAGGAAATGGACAGACTCCTTGAAACACACGAATCACCAGGACTCACCTACAGAAAATGTCATCAGCCCTAGGTCAGGAAACCAAATTCATACCTGAAAAGAGAACCCCAGGTGGCTTCGCTGGTAAATTCTATCAAACATTGAAGGAAGACACAACACTGCCCCATGCAAGCTCTTTGTTAAAAAAATAAATAGGGGCATCTGGGTGGCTCAGTCAGTTAAGCGTCCGACTTCGGCTCAGGTCATGATCTCGCGGTCCGTGAGTTCGAGCCCCGCGTCGGGCTCTGTGCTGACAGATCGAGCCTGGAGCCTGCTTCCGATTCTGTGTCTCCCTCTCTCTCTCTCTCTCTCCGCTCCTCCCCTGCTCATGCTCTCTCTTTCTCTCTCAAAAATGGATAAACATTAAAATAAATAAATAAATAATAAAGGGGCACCTGCGTGGCTCAGTCGGTTAAGCATCCGATTTCGGCTCAGGTCGCAATCTCGCAGTTCGTGAGTTCGAGCGCCGCGTCGGGCTCTGTGCTGACAGCTTAGAGCCCGGAACCTGCTTCGGATTCTGTCTTCCTCTCTGTCCCTCCCCCGCTCTCTCTCCCACTCTCTCAGAATAAATAAATAAACTTAAATAAATAAATAAATGAAGAAGGAATTCTTCCTAAATCATTGTGTAGGTTCAACATTACCCTAATACTGAAACCAGACAGGTATTACAAAAAAAGAACATGATACTGATACCTCATGAGTATAGTTAAAAACGTCCTTAATAAAATTGTAGCAAACTGAATCCAGCAATATATAAAAAAGATAATACATCATGACCATCTGGAGTTTGTAACAGGAAGGCATGGTTGTTTAACATGCAAAAATTAATCAACATAATTCACCATAATTATGGAAAAAAAAAAGAAAACCCACACAGTCATCTCCAAGATACAGAAAAAGCATATGACAAAATTCAACATCCATTTACGATAGAAACTCAGCAAATGAGAAACCTTCTTCACCCTCATAAAAGGCGTCTACATAAAATCTTCACCTAACATCATATTTCACGAAAAAGGCATTAAGTTCTTTCTTCCCATGATTGGGAACTCCGTCACTGCTGCGAAACATTGTACTGAAAACCCCAGACAACAGAATAAAAAGAGAAAAACAAAAAGCATTCCAACTGGAAAGAAAGAGGCAAAACGGTGCCTCTTCGTAACCGTCAGGATTCTCTACGTGCATAATCTTAAGGGGCTCCGTGAAAAGCTACTCAAGTAAACTTAGAAAGGTCACAGGACAAACAATATAAAAATATCAACTATATTTCCATACACTCGCAAGAAACTGGAAAATAAAACCTTAAGAAATCCATTCGTAATAGCACTGAACATGGACTACTTACAAACAAATCTGATAAAACACGTATAAAACCCGCACTCGGGCCACGGCAGGTCACTAGAGACACGAGGGGAGGTGCGCTCAGACAGAAGGGCGGCCACGCCTGCCGGCTGGGAGACTCGGTCCTGTTAAGATGTCAATCTCCTCCAACTCGCTCTAAGGAGTTCAGGCAATCACCTAAAAATCCAAGCATGCGTTTTTACAGAAGTTGACAAGCTGATTTTAAATTCACATGGAAATGCAAAGGGTCTAGAAGAAGACAAAACCATCCTGGAAACAAAGCCCAGTTGGGAGACTACCCAACTTCAGGACTTTTTATAAGGCGGCAATCATAAAGACACAGCGGCTGGGGGCTGATGAGGAATAACCCATAATGGGCCAGAATCGAGGCCAGAAACAAAACGACTCGGATAAACTCAGTCACCTCCCAACATGCCAAGAGAGCACCACGAGAAGGGCCGTTTCTTCCAAAAAGCTGGAGCAGCCGGTTATCCAACGTGGAAAGCAGCGAACCCCAATCCTCAGCACTTTCCAATTAAACACTAACTCACAATGGATGAGACCCAAACGCCGGAGATAAAACCATAATGTTTTCAGAAGAAAACCCAGGAGAAAATCTTCCTGACCACGCCTTTGGCAAAGATTTCGTAAACAGGACACAAATCACTACAAACAATAGATAAAATTGGATTTAATCAGAACTGAAAACATCTGCCCTTCGAAAGAGTTCATGAATAAAAAAAAAAGTGAGGTGCCTGGGGGGCTCAGTCGGTTAAGCATCCGACTTCGGCTCAGGTCACGATCTCACGGTCCGTGGGTTCAAGCCACACATCGGGCTCTGTGCTGACAGCTCAGAGCCTGGAGCTTTGCTTCGGATTCTGTGTGTCCCTCTCTCATTGCCCCTCTCCTGCTCATGCTCTGTCTCTCTCAAAAATAAATAAACATTTTAAAAAACTTCAAAAAAAAAGGCAAGCTAAAGACAGGGAAAATATCTGCAATACAAATAAAGGACCGAAATCCAGAGTATGTAAACAACTCTCAGAATATAAGAACACAACCCCCTCAAAAGTGGGCAGGAGTTTTGCGCAGGTACTTAAAAGAATATTCACGGCTAGCTAGTAAACGAGGAAAAGCTGTTCCACCAAAATCTTAAGCATACAGCACACAACACACCAGAAGAGCGAAGAATAAGATGGTGACAGCCAGCGTCGGCAGGGCTGGGAAACCGTCCCTTGGCACGTCAGCACGGGGACGTGAAATGACACGTCTGCCTGTTCCTCAGACGGTTAAACAGACGCTGTACCCGTGCGGAGCTGCCCAGGAGGAAGAAAGCACACGTCAGCACCAAGACGTGCACACGCACACACGCATTGCGTATCGGTTTTTGCCGCAGAGTACACACGGTGTTAACATTTACCACTTTATGTTTTTAATTATTTGTTTTAATGTGTATTTATTTTTGAGAGAAAGAGAGACGGAGCGTGAGCGGGGGAGGGGCAGAGAGAGAGGGAGACACGGAATCCGAAGCAGGCTCCAGGCTCCGAGCCATCAGCACAGAGCCCGATGCGAGGCTCGAACTCACGAACGGTGAGATCACGACCTGAGCCGAAGTCAGACGCTCAACCGACTGAGCCCCCCAGGCGCCCCGACAGTCACCATTTCAAAGCGTACAATTCAGTGACACTGAGTACCTTCACAGCGCCCTGTGAGCATCACCACTGTCTTCACCCCAGAAGGAACCGCACACGCCTTATACAGTTTCCCCGTCCCGCCCCCCCGAGCCACAGGCAACTGCTGCTGTTCTGTCTCCGGGGACCTGCCTGCTCCAGACATCCCAGGGTCATCCTACATTTCACTCCTCGAGGAATCGCCACGCTGCTTTCCAAAGTAGCTGCGCCATTTCCCGTTCCCACCAGCAAGCCCCGGGGGTTGTAAGGTCTCCGCACGCTCCCCAACCCTCGTGATTTTCCTCTCTGGATAAAAGCCCTTCTGGTGGGTGGGGGGTGGGATCTCATCGCGGTTTTGCTTTGCACTTCCCTAGTGGCGGATGACGGTGAACACCCTTCCACGCGCTTCCCGTCATTTCTGGATCTTCTCTGGAGACACGTGTGCTCCCGTTTCACGGGCTGCTTCTCCTTGTGCGTCGGCTGCAGCCCAGGGCACTTTTACTCACCATAACCCCAGACAGGAAGCCATCCAAACATCCAGCAACAGTTGGATAAATCAAAAACCCCGGGACACCCTACAATCCCACAGAACCCGGCAACAAACTGACGTGAAGGTCTCCCGTGCACAACACGTACGAACCTCCCAGACACCGTGCTGAGCGAAGGCAGCTACACACAGAACGTGTAACACGTGCCCCCGTCTTGAGACTCTTAAAGAAACAACTCTCATGGGCCACCATCTAACCTCCGCGGACGAGTGACTGCCTGGGTTGAGTGCAAAGGGAAAGAGGGAACGTGGGGAGCGCTCACGGGCCGAACGGTCTCGGTCGCCCCCACGCGACCCTGTGGCTGGGCACTCATGTGAGTGGCTGCGTGGGCGTGGCAGGTCTGATGGCGGGGGCAGGGGGGTGGGAAGCGAGGACAGCGACCCAGGGCCTGTGTCACCATCGCGGCACAGGTGCTTAGCTGTGCCCAGCTCTCACTCTCTCACCCGCGCACTGAAAACGAGCACCGGTTCCCATATGGAAACCACGCCTCACTAAAGCTGGGAAGGAGACGCTGGCCCGGGGGGCGTGCACCTGTCTCGGCCGTCCCGTCCGCCCCAGCGCTCGCCCGGGGACAGGCCCTGCCTCAGCGCGGCGGCTTTTCCACCACGAGACCAGTCCGAGCCCCTGGGCCGCCTGGGAAACACAGAGTTGCGGACTGGCGGTCCGGGGTGCACCTGATGTGCTCCGGGGACACGCCCTCAGACACCTGTTCTCACCCAGCTCAGGTGACCTGGGATTAAGTCGCCGGCGGCTGGGCCCACCCGTACGAATGCCAGGTTACGCCCGGAAGGATGTTCACAGTCTGCCTGCGGCCACACAGCCACCCTGAGACCTGACCCCTCTCCCTTGTCCTGCCCCGCACAGCTGGAGGGCAGCCCACGCTGCCCGAGAGCCTGGGAGGCGGCCTTCCAGGGAACCCGTGCGCACCTGCCCTGCTCACAGATGAGGCGTCACCAGCCCCCACGGCAGCCTCTGGCACCCCGGGCCCAAACAGAGGCACGCTGCACACCTCGGGCCACACCACGGACTTGCAGGGGCCCAGCTGCCCTGCCAGGGAGACTCCCGGGGCCCCGGCCACCTCCTTGGCCCCCCTGGAGGGCCCCATCCACACTGCCTTCATGGCCATCCCTCCCTCCAGGACAGAGGCCTGAATGTCACCCTGGCCACCCCCCTCTCGCCCCCCATTATCAGGCCCCGCAAGACCAGCTGGCAGACAGGGGCCAGGTCCCCTCCTGCCTCGTGAACCCCCCACCCCCAGACAGCCATCCGTCAGGTCACCTGTGACCTCCAGGTTGCTACCGTCAGTCCTGAGTCCCCGCGCCCCGGGCCCCTCGAGCTAGACAGCCTCCCTCCCGCCTCGCCCTCCACCCCATGAGGTCCATGAGTCTCCTGCCCATGTATCTCTGCCCCCGCGCTCACTCACGGTCCATGCCTGTGCCCTGGCCGCCCGCCCAGCAGGCTCGTCACCTCCACCTGCAGGGCACGCACTCACAGCGCCACCCGTGGGGCCCCCCCGAGCCCCACAACTGCTCCCCTCCGGTCGCCTGAACCTAGAATCTCGGGGTCACCCGGAACCCGGACCCCGACCCCTCCATTGTTCAAGCGCCCTTCAGCACCGATCCCTTCCTTCCCTTGTTGGCTTCCCCCACCCCCCACCTGACCACAAGCTCCAGGCGGCAGGAGCCCTGTGTCTCGCTCTCTCCCTGCAATTAATTGGTGCCCAATAAACACCTGCCGGGGACGCGCTCCGTAAGCGGACGGATGTGCGAGCGGACGGTCCGATCCAAAGGACAGAAGGGGTCAGGCCTCGTCCAGAGCGACAGGGGCAGCTCCCAGCCCCACAGACACCACCTTGGGCGCAGAGCGGCACCCCCACCCCCGCTGCCGTGCACCCCCTCGGCCCCAGAGAACACTGGCAAATAAACAGCACTCTGGAACACGCGGTGGGAACATGGCGGGGGGGGGGGGGGGGGGGCAGCACCGGCCTTACAGATGGCAGGCCCCGGGACCAGCGGCCTTCTGTGCACAATCAAAACACACACCCGTCAGAGCCAAACGCCGCCCCAATTGCCAGATCAAAGCAAACTCTGTTCTGGCTGTTAAAGCCACTGGAATTTCTCTACTAGGAAAATAGGGAAAAGAAAACAACTTTAGAATGCCAGGCAATTTGTACGTTTTACTTTGCAGGCTTTCCATTCTTTATGCTTTTTTGTTAGCATAGACGGAAGTTATTTAACATGCCCTCTACTAAATGAAAAGAAAAAAGACAAGCCACCACCAAAAACGAGTGGAACTGTCCACAGTGGCCGGGCATCCACCAGCCGTGGACACCTGCTGGTAAAGGCTCTTGACCCTCTTTGATTTTGTTTCTGGGCCACAGAGGAGAACAATCTTCTCCACCTGAACCAGGACTGGGAATGGCCTGAGCCGAGGTCCTCCTTCCCCCGGGCCCAGGGCCCGGCACCCGGCACCCAGGACCCAGGCCCTAGCACTCAGTACCCAGCACGCACGACTCAGGACCCAGCCAGCACTCAGCACCCAGGACCGCACAGACTAACCTCTGCTGAGCTCTGGCATTGCCGGG
Source organism: Panthera leo (assembly GCF_018350215.1). NCBI lineage: Eukaryota > Metazoa > Chordata > Mammalia > Carnivora > Felidae > Panthera > Panthera leo. The sequence goes on from NC_056691.1 coordinate 3,205,924, forward strand.
TGGTCTGCTGGTGTTTAAGATTCAGGGTTTGGGTCTTGTCTCCCCTATTGCTGAGGGCAAGGCATTGATGTCTGTCTTTTCATGGCCCACCCAGCACACATTCAGGGGCTGCTGACCACTGACTCAGGAGTGTCTCACGTAAGCCACACCACCTATTACGTTGTGTAGGAACGTGGATTGCAACAAATCACATCCCATTTTGAAAAAATTTAGATTTAGAAATTGAGAACATTTACAAGAGGCTATATTATACTACCTAATGGAGACGCCCTTCTTAAAAATTAACTCCTAAACTGCAAAAATAATTCCTTTATAGGAGAAATGAACCGCACAGAAGCATATAGAAGGGAAGAGTGCAGGCCCCCCTTCCTTCTCCGGCCCTTCCCTCGTCCTTCCCCCAAAACACACACACACTTCCTCCTCCGACACACAGACGTGCACACGCACACACACACATATGCACGATGTACTCATGCACCCACACATGCGCACACGACACGCACAAGTCCACACACACGCACACACCCTGCCCCCACCCCTGGCCCCAGGGCCTGGAGCACTGCTGTCCGTAGCACTCACTCCATAATTATCTGTTCCACAAACGCTGTGTCCTCTTCCAGATAATTCTCGGCAGGTACGCACTCGAAACCCGGCTCCTTCTATGCGTTCTATGCTAAGAAGCAGTGTTTTTACTTCACATGTGGGCACTTCTTTTGAAGTAAACCCCTGAGCTATTTCACGAAGGGAAGGACCCTTTGGCGTCTCTCTGGGAGGGGACTTGTAGTTCTTAGATTACCATTAACTTTTTATCACTGAGAATTCTGAAAATAAACAGAAGTGGACACAACAGAACGGCAAACCGTAAGGCACCCTCCCCAGACCCAACAACCATCCACCCACAGACGAGGGGGCCCCTCGACGCCCACTCACCCCCCCCCGCCATGCTAATGGAAGCCAACCCCAAGCACCCTCTCTCCCCCCCCCACCCCCCGCCCCACGCACACTCCTGAGCCCAGTGCTAACAGGTGAAGGTCATCTCAGCATAAAACCACAGCACTGTTATTAAGGAACACGATCATTCTTTAAAACTCATTCACTCAAAAAACATCAACTGTCTCATAAACACCGTAACTCTTGAAAGGAGCGATTCTTGAGTCAAATGCTGGTCTGACCGCCCGCAATCCCAGGGAGCTGCTTAGGAGTAACCGGGCAGAGGCAGTCTGTGCCTTTGTGGGCAGCATCTGAGACTTTTCCACCAGATCCGGGACCCCAGCCCGGTGGAGGTGCACCCAGGCACCCAGGACAGCCCCGGGCCGCTGCAATGCCCAGGGGCTGTGACAGGGCAGCGGGGAGCCGGCCCGGTCACAGCACCGCCAGCAAAATCGTCCGTGCGCTCAGGGAGGGCTGGGCAAGCTGGAAAGTGAGCCATCAAAGACCTGGGATGGACCAATTTGCTCAGCCCCAAATCACCTTAATCGTGGGGCCGACAAACACCACCCCAGCTCTAGGCAGGGTCCACTCACGCACCCTTTCGAATCAGCAGGTATTTCCTCCTAGTAAATCCTGGCTTCCCCGAGTCAGCCCCTGAAAGCCAGCGGCCTGGAAATGGCCGTGAGCTGTGCCCAGTCTCAGGTGCCAAGGAGCCTGCCTGACCGGCCCTGCTCTCGGGCGACGCCCCGAGATGTCCCCAGACGGCCATGGCCCGGTGGTGCCGGAGAACTGTGGCAGCTGTACCCGCCCAGCCCGGGGCAGACCCAAGACGGGACCTCCCTCCGGGGCCCCATCATTTCTGCTCGGTCATTTTCCTTCTTACCTTCCATTCTCCCTTCCGCCACAGTGACAGGTCCAGAGAGAAATCACTGCCCCCCCACCCCCACCCTCAGGACTGCAAAGCCTGCCTTTCTCCCAGCGCCGGCCCTCGACCATCAGCCGACAGCAAATTAACCTGCACGTTTTGCGTGGCCAGCCTCCCCGCGCAGCCACCCTGCACGCCTGGCCAGTGAACGGCCCACCGCGGCTGCTCCCCGAGGAGCCTGGGGGCGCAGGGGCGCTAGGAGCCGCCGCCTCCTACCTGACCTCCGGGAGTTCTTTCAACCAGGCAAAGTCTTAGCATGAAGAGGAAAGTCACTGTAAATTATGAACCATCAGGAAGTGAATTCACTGCCACGACAGCAGGGGCCCACCCCAGCTGGCAGTGGGGATGCCCGGGGACGGGGTCCCAGCTGCCAACCCGGGAGCTCTGCCCCAGACTCACCACACAGGACGCGGCGTCTAGGGAAGGCCCTGCAGCCACCCCGCAGCCCTGCCCGTCCCTCCCCCCTGACCAGAAACGGGGCCCAGCGGGAGGGGCCGGAGGCCTGGGCCCGTCCACACTGGGTGTGGGAGAGGTGGACTCTCTCCAGAAGCACAGAGGGCTCTCGATCTTTGCAATGCATTATTGATTTTGCTGTGCGCTCTGGCACCAGAGACGGCCATTAGCGTGCACTCCCAAGACGGGCCTAGACAGCCCTGCCTGGTGCGGGGAAGGCCGTCGAGATGCAATCTGCCTCAGATAACGCTCACGGTGGGGATCACAAGAGAACGACGTCATTAAGGTCATCTCCCCGCCCCCCAGGAGCCGCTGGACAGCTGTGCGGTGTGGTGCTGCACCCCACACCCCAGCCCGAGCGAGCACGCCGCCTGCCGGGGCCCTGAGCAGGGAACTGGGCTCCACGGTGCTGTCTGAAAGGCAGACGAATAGATGACAAAGGCCATAAGGGGGGCTAGGCACCCCCACCGGCGCCCAGCTCATGGTCCTTCCACACCGTGCAAGGGAGGGACCCAGCAGAACTACCTCTCAGCGTCGCTGATTAGTTTCATCCCCTCATTCAGTTCATCTGCAGGTGCAGACAAACTTCAGTCTGAAGTGAAGGTCAGGGTCCCAGGCGGCCAGCCCCTGCCCACAGAAACAGCCCCGTGTGTCCCCCCACCGTCCCCTCATTCCTGGGGTTTTATCCCTGGGAACACATGGTGCCGAAGACACTCGGAGCGGGCCGGCTTTATTCTTCTTTATTTTTGCAGACGATGTGCACAGACACCAACCGTTCAAGTGACAATCGGGGCATTATCTCCACCAGAATCCTGGCCCCGGCGCTGGCTGAGGCAGCCTGTTTCTGGGACACAGTCAACGTTCCCAAATAACGGTGCCCGGGCAGCCAGCAGGCTGGCCCCAGGCCTGGGGCAGATAGGAGGTGACAGGCCACGATGTCACTTCACCCCCTGCAAAGGAAACTTCCTCTCGGTGACGCCTGGTGGATCTGAATAGACTCAGAACAGGAGGGCCAGCTGCTTGGCCACACGCCCCAGGTCCGGCCTGGCCTGCAGGGGCCTGGCCACCCACTGGCCTGGACATGCTCAAGGTAAGGGGAGGTTTTGAAAACAAAAGCAGAGCAGCTCTGGATGGCACAGGGCTGGAAAGCAGGGCCTGGCCCTTGACAACAGGCCTTGTTTCCAGGGCACTGCCCACCTACAGACTCACATGCACCTCCCCCCCCCCAACACACACACACACACACACACACACACACACACTAAATCCAGCAGATGAACAGAACGACCACCACCCAAGTCTCCTGTCCATGCGTGCATTGGCAAAACCCCAGTGGATTCAGCTCCCTGCAGCTCACCAGGCGGCTGCAACAGGTGCAGCCCCAGCTAAGGCTGGGGAGTCTCCTTGGCTGTTCTAGAATCACACTGCCAAAACCCTGAAGGAAGGCGAGGCCTGCAGTACTCACACCGCCAGGGCCCTGACCTGCCCCACCTGTCTGAGTGCGCGCCTCCGGTCGGCTCACGGGGGGACGCGGCCCCCGGACCGAAATAGAAGCCCGAGGAGGCCGGGCCAGGCCGAAGTGGCCGGAGCCGGCGGGGGCCCGGCGGCCAGGGGCGCGGCGGGCCTGGTCCGCGCGCCGCCCCCGCTGCCAGCCCGGGTCGGCTGCGCGCCCTGCGCCCCCCGGGGCCACCTGCGCGCCGGGCCCGGAGGGTGCCGGGGAGGGGAGGGACCCTGAAGGTCCTGGGAGGGGTCCGGGGGTCCCGGGGTCCCGGGCTGGGACTCTGGGAAGGTCCGAGGAGGGAGACTCCGGGAGGGTCCGGGGGTCCGGGGAGGAGTCAGGGGGCTCCGGAGCGGGGACTCCGGGAGGGTCTGGCGAGGTGGGGGGGGCTCCGTGGGGGCCACCGGGGACCCGCAGTCCCCGGGAGGGCCCGTCGCCCCCGCGCACCTGCCGGGCCCGCGCGCTCCCGCCGCCCGCCGGCCCTTACCTGGCGTGGCGCGTCCCGGCGGAGCCCGGCCCGGCGAGCGCGGACGCAGGAATGGCGGCGGCGGCGGCGGCGGCGGCGGCGGTGGCGGCGGCGGGGCGGGGGCTGCCGGCGGCTCGGGCCGGGCTCGGAGGGGCAGCGAGGCCGGCGACTCCGGGATGCTGCGGCGCGCGAGGGCGCGGAGGCCGGCGCGGGAGGGAGGGCGCGGGGCCGCGCGCAGGCCCCTCCCCCGCTCCCCGCCCCCCCTTCCCGCCGCCGCCTCCTCCCCTCCCGACTCCCGTCCGACTCCTCCTCCCCCACGTCTCGTTCCCTCCCCTCTGCCCTCCCCTTTCTTCACCTTCCTCCACTCCTCCTCTCCCTCCTCCCACCTCTCCTCTTCCCTCCCTCCTCCTCCGCCCGCGGGGCCCCGGAGGCCGGCCCGGCCCCGGCCCGGCCGGGCCTCTGCGGGGTGCAGCGCCGGTTCTGACCCAGTGCCCGGTTACCCTCCACCTCCCCACCTGTTAATGGACCAGTTTGCCCCTTCTGGGAGCCTGGCCCGACCCCACCCTTTCCAGGCCCCCCAGACCCCCGAGGTTTCCTGCACCCCCGGGGGCCCTCTTGTGGCTCTGCTGGGAACCTGGCGTGCACAGATGTGTGGACAAGCCGTGTGGGTCCCCAGGCGGGTGTGGTTGTTCCTTTGCTTCTTAGTAAATCTACGGGCAAGAAGGTTCCAAACAGGTCCCCCCGCATTTCCCCAGGGTGAAGTGGGCAGTCACCTTCTCCAGTCTAGGTTTTTCCACAGCCCTTCTGTGCCCCGTGCCCCGTTTGCCAAGCGTCCACTGTCCTGTGCACCGATTGGCAAAGAGTTCCCCAGTGTGGCCCCTGGTGACACGTTTGTACTAATGCAGGGGTGTGGTTCCCTGGGCACCCTCAGAAGGCTGCTCCCTTCTGCCCTGGAGGGAGACGTGACCTTGGGAAGGTGGCTGGCGGGGTCAGCAGGACTGCCGAGGGACGCTTTCCAGAGAGAGGAACGCCGCTCCCCATGAAACAGCGGGGATTTCGCCACCCGTAGGAGTCGGGCTCCCTCCCCGGGCTTGGCCGGAGCTGCCTGGGCTGCAGCACCCTCCGAGGGAACCAGAGCCGGCTCTCCAGGGAACCACCTGCTGCAGAGAGCCAGAGTGACAGTTACAAAATGGACCCTTTCCTGAACCATTAGCAACAGCCCAAGAGCCTCAGTCCCCTTCATGGGCCTCTTGCCTTTCCCTGCAGGGGCCCCAGGAGCCTGGCCTTAGGACCAGTGGACCCATGAGGGCCAGCAAAGGCTAAGACGGTGAGGCCAGTGCTGAGGGTGCAGGCGGGGGTGGGTGGGACCTCGCCCCCCTCCCTCTGGAGTGGTGGCGGGGGTCATGTCCTGGAATCTGATAGGCTCCAGCTCTTTCCTTCCATGCTTCTAAGGTGACCTTGGGAGCCCTGTCCCGCCTTCCCCAAGGTGAGGATAGGGTGGCCATCCCCGAGGTTGGCCGGGCATTGCCGAGAGAACGGCCCCGCGTGATCCACGTTCTGTGCTGGTGACAGTACGGGGAAGTGGGGAGACGTCCTTTCCGAGCTCCTTCTGGCTGGAGGGGGCGTGAGTCTAGGTCCCCTTCCCATCGGGGTTAAAGCTCGGCAGGAAGGGATTCGGGTGGGCCTGTCTCGACAGCATCCCGGGGGCTGAGCAGGGCCCACTCAGAGGTGGGGGCGATGCTCCCCTGTATCCCTGACTCATCGGACACGTCTGGAACATGATGCCCTTGCTTGGCGCCCAAGGACAGCCACCAGCAGGCCGCGGGAGGGGAGTCGCCACATCAGGAGCCTTCAGCCTGAAAAATGGATGTGTGAGCACGAGAGGGCGGAATCCAAATATTTGCGAAACCGTCCTGGAAGAAGGATTACCCTGTGGGGTTATGAAGGGCAGGAGGAGGACGAGGAGGACAGATGGATGGAAATTAGATTAGAGCGTAGATTTCCGCTCACTGTGAGGGCTTGCTGGCCGGTCCGCCCGCCAGAGGGGCGGCCGTCTAGACGGGACCTGGGGCCACCACCGCCTGAGCCTGCCGGACGGGCCTGCATCGGGGTGACCTCCGGAGCCTGTCCCAGCCGCTGGACCCGTGCCACGCTCTCGTTAGCGCCCTGACCTGGAGCGGGTGCGTCCGGGTCAGCACCGCATGTGGTGACCCTCCACGGCCTGCGTCCTCATTTGTGTGAGGGGACAGGGGAGGATTCAGCGTGAGCACCGTCACTCCCCACCACCCCGCCCCCAGAGGGCCTCCGGTCCCAGCGGCCCCGCCTGGGGCACGTGGAGTGACGCACTTTGGCTTTTTGTTCTTGCCACCAGGTTACGCTTTTTTTTTTTAATTTCAGAGAGAGAGCATGAGTGGTGGAGAGGGGCAGAGAGAGAGAGAGAGAGAGAAAGAGAGAGAGAGAATCCCAAGCAGGCTCCATGCTCGGCGAGAAGCCCAACGTGGGGCTCGATACCACGAACCGTGAGATCATGACCTGAGCCGGAATCAAGAATCAGACGCTGAACCCACTGAGCCCCCCAGGCGCCCCCCGTTATGGGACATCTTAAACCTGTGCGTGAGAGTAGCCAAATGAGCCCTGTGCACAGGGTGGCGACCCTGTGTCCCCTCTGACCCACCTCTGCCCCCCCCAGTGCTAATCGGAAGCGAATCACTGACAGCTTCTCCATTCCCCACCAATGTGTTTGGAGCTTCTCCAGAAATGTAGGGCTTGGACGCGTAGGTCACGGAGTGTGGAGCATCTGTGCATTTCCCCGGCACCGTCTCCATGGAGGGGGGGCGGGCACCATCTCTGAGGGGGGAGCACCATCCCCATGGGGGGGCATCACCTCCATGGGGGGAGGGAGCACTGTCTCCGAGGGGGGAAGGACCGTATACGTGGGGGGAGCACCGTCTACGTGGGGGAGCACTATCTACGTGGGGGGGCACCGTCTCTGTGGGGGGACCATGACGACAGCATAGATGATATGACATCCTCTATGAAGGGAGGTCCCGCGCGGCTGCTCAAGTATCACGGGCTCTGCTGGGCTTCCACCCTGGCCGGTGTGGACATCAGGGGGGGTCCACCCTGCCCTCCACCTCCGTGCCTCCAGGCACAGCAGAACGCGGATGCAGTCGTCTCCGGGCAGGTTGAAGCCGGCCACGCGGGGGATGTTTGAGCGAGGGAGGAGGGGTTCTGGAAGGGCTGGTGCGCTGTGGCCCACCTGTGCCTGCAGGTGTATCCCCCGCCGGGGCCGTGAGCCAGGGCTTAGGCGTGGGCCCTGCGGAGACGGACCCTCGGTGCAGATAAGTGCTGACTGCAGACGCCATGATGGCCACACCACCCCTCCCTGCCCATCCCCCCCGCCCATCAGGCCCACCTCCCCGGTGCCCCCACATAAGGCAAAGGATCCTCCGGGGTCTCCACCGGTCACCTCACTGTCAGAGCACCGTCTGCTCTGCGTCTGCGGAAGAGGACCACACCGGGTTCTTTTCTAGAAGGCTGCGTTCAGGCAGCCGCGTAAAATGAAAGCCTTGCTGAGCCCTCGCCGTCGTTTCGGGCGCCCCCGGTGTTTTAGCTGTCAGACCACCGAGCGCCAGCTTCCTCTGGTGAAGGACTATAATCCAGCCTTCCTTCGCGCAAGCACACGTTTCACTCCGTTGTCATGCGCACACGGCGTAAACCTTCCAGGGAGCAGGGCTCGCAGAATTGCCCAGCGCTTCTCCAGCTGGATCCGAGAGAGTGGGAATCGGGGACAGTTGAACAGGCCACTGGCGTGCTGCCCTAGCTGACCGGTCGCCTCACCAGAGCCGCTGTCCTCGGTTGACCTGCACCAGCCGTGCCTTCCTGAACCCCCAGAGCCGCCTGCTGAGCCAGCAACAGGGCTGTGACGCTTCCCTGTGTCCCTCCCTCCTGCCAAGGCCCGCCCGCTGTTACTTAGCGCCAAGACTCAGCCCCAGCATCGTGTCCCCAGCCCGATCCCACCGCGGCCCGGGCGGGGCAGGCACCCCTCACAGCCACGTCATCACCCCTCTCCATCACCGAGTCCTGGTGTGTTCTTTGTCGTCTGGTCTTTTTTTAAGCTTCTAGAGCCTAGTGACCTCTGTGGACCTCTTTTCAGAATAATGGTCTTAAATGTATAAGATAAAACGCAGGATTGGAAAGCAAACCTATTATACTGAAATCCGGTTATCAGCGTGTGTTAAACGGTGACAGACTTGCTCCTTTGTTTACAGGTTGAGTAACACACTCTAGCAGCGATCGGGTGTGATAACCTGTAATTTTGCAGTGGGGATGAGCTCCTCGGTGTTTTGAGATGTGACATGAAGATACCTGTGACTCCTGCCGGGGGCAGGCCACACGTCCTGCTGACGTGGCTGGGCTCTGTCGCTGCATCGACACTCGAAGGAAATGCTTAATTTTAGTTAGGGTTAGTAGGGGGTAAAAATGTAGCTCTCTTCCTCCATCCATTCCATCTGTGTAGACCTTCCAAAGTCTCTCCAGATTAAGAATTGCTATTTTAGGGGCGCCTGGGTGGCTCAGTCGGTTGAGCATCAGACTCTTGATTTCAGTTCAGGTCATGACCCCAGAGTCTTGAGATCGAGCCCCGAGTCGGGCTCCGTGCTGAGTGTGGAGCCTGCTTGGGATTCTCTCTCTCTCTCTGCCTTCTCCCTGGCTCATGCTCTGGCTCTCTCAAAATAGATAAATAAACATTTAAAAAAAAAAAAAAGGTGGGGCGCCTGGGTGGCTCAGTCGATTAAGCGTCCAACTTCGGCTCAGGTCACGATCTCACGGTCCGTGAGTTCGAGCCCCACGTCGGGCTCTGTGCTGACAGCTCAGAGCCTGGAGCCTGTTTCAGATTCTGTGTCTCCCTCTCTCTCTGACCCTCCCCCGTTCATGCTCTGTCTCTCTCTGTCTCAAAAATAAATAAACGTTAAAAAAAAAAAAAGGAATGACCATTTCAAAGGGTATCCCCAGACTTTATATACCCACCTAGCACAGTGCTTACACAAAATCACTCCCAAACGTGTTTATATTATTATTAGTGAAGGAGATGTGACTCCTGGTCGCAAGAGACAGAAGTTCAGCTCACAGTCGTGGATCACTTACGTCTAAAGGTGCTGCAGGTACAGCTAGATCCGGGGGCTGAGACTCCCCCCTCTGTGAGGCTTCCTCCTCCCCTCTCTGATCGCCTCTGGTTCTGCTGGGGTGTTGGTTTCCCTCTCCCGCCGCAATCCACAATAATGACAAAGACTCTCATCACCATACTGAGAGTCTCACGGGAGGGCTAGGGTTGGGTCTCAGGCCCCACGCACGAACTTATAACCCTGAACAGGATGGGGAGCCACGACCGGTCAGACCTGGGCCACCTGCCTGCGCCCGGGCAGGGTGTCTCCATCATCTCACAGAACCTCGGGGCTGGGTGGGAGCGGCACCCTGGTGAACGGATGGTGCTGAGCAGACGGAACGAGCACGGGTCCCGCTGTGTTAGAGCCAGAGGCCGAACGTGCAAGCACAATGCACCCTCTGGGGGCACGGTTTACTGCCGTAATAGACCTGAAGAGTATACAGGGGCTTAGCGAAGGTGGACGTCTCTCTACTTCTTTATATGTGTATATATATACATTTTTTTAAACACTTATTCACTTTTGAAAGGCAGAGAGAGAGAGACAGAGTGCGAATGGGGAAGGGGCAGAGAGAGAGGGAGACACAGAAACGGAAGCAGGCTCCAGGCTCTGAGCCGTCAGCACAGAGCCCGATGTGGGGCTGGAACCCACCAACCGCGAGATCATGACCCGAGCTGAAGTCGGACGCTTAACCGACTGAGCGACCCAGGCGCCCCCGCCCCTCTTTACTTCTAACATAACATTGCCAGGGTGGACAGGCCGACCGTGGGCGGCGTGGGCACCTGTGGGGGGAAGGGCAGGCTCACCGATTCAGTGGGACAGGAAGTGGCACGCATCAGCTCTGTCACATACCAGCGACCAGAACTTAGTCATGGGGCTGCTTGCATGAAAGGGAAGCTGGGACGTGCAGTCGCGAGCTGAGTGACCGCGAGCCCGGCTACAAGGACACTGCCTTAAGGAAGGGGAAATAGCTCCGAGGGCACAATTAGGAACTGCCCCCCGCCCATTAGCGTAATTAGCGCTGTAACAAACATACGTTGAAACTGCTCGCCCAAGAGAATTCTAGAGCTGACGGTACCGCGTGCTGGCGAGGCTGTGAAGCAGCTGGTGGGGGCGCGAAACGGCCGCCCGCTTTGGAAATCGCTTCGGCAGCGCCCTTCGAGGCAGACGGGCACGTGCTCTCTAACCCGGCAGTCCCTCTTCTGGGTGTTTCCCCCGCAAAACTGAGGGCACACGTTCACCATGGGGCGTGTGCAAGAATGCTTGTAGCGGCTTTATCGTAGCCTCAGATTAAGAACCATCCAAGTGCATGACAGCAGAAAGGCGTCCACATGGTGGAGCACCGCTCAGCAGCGGAAAAGGAAGCGTCCACGCCAGGAAACGGAGGAACCTCTGAGACGCGGTTCTGAATGTGAGGAGTCCCACCCGAAAGTTCAGTCTGCACGCCCATCGCGTCTCGTTAGAGGCCCGACCCCGACTGGAGCTCTCCCGGTGGGCAGCCGGCGCTGTGCCCGACATCCCGGGGCTGGGTTTCCCCACGACCCCGCGACCCCGCACGCAGGCAGGCGTGCTGGCCTCGTTGTCGGGTGATTGTCCAGACGGGGGGCGGGTGGCCTGCATTTATTCTGCGTCGTTTGTGCCCTTTTGAGGCGGGATCTGGACCCCGGTGTTCAGACCTCCTGCTGTTGCCTCTCTGCACACAGACACGTCGGAGGGTTTGTGCAAACGTGGACGATGATGGGACCACGTGCTAGTAAAGTCCCCTGCCCCGGGACCGCAGGCCGCCTCGCAACCTCGCACCCGCCTCGGCCACCAGTGGGTCAGCGGACCCCGGGGACAGGAAACTCAGTGACCCAGACTCCCTTCTGGTTCAGCAGGGCTTGGACAGCACGAGGAACCGGGTTCTCCCAAGAGAAAACCGGAGGCCTCTGCACCACTGCTATGACCTCGCACTGAGACACAGCCTTTGCCTCGCACCGCCGAGCTCACTTCGTACCCGTCCCAGGGGTCTCTGCACCTGCCGTTTTCCTTCCCTTCAAGATGCTCAGTCATATTGGTGGAGGCGCCGACTGTCCGCTGAGAACGCTGTGTGGCTCGTCTCCCCGGCACAGAGGAGAAGGAGAGGAAGAAGCAGCCTCGAATGGAAACGCCGCATGCCCGCAAACGACCCCAGCCTACCTGTTACGATCCTGTTCCGAAGGAGGGTTTTACGAAGAAGCCTGGCCGATGGAGCGTGCTGTGCGGACTCTGGGATTGCCTGCAGAAGTAAGCGACTTCCAAGTCAGGCCACTGTCGTAGTGGGGTGGACAATGGCCCAGCCCCCTCCGTGGCCCCGGGCCTGGCTCCCTTGGGGATAGGACACCTCTGCAGGGGTCAGCTCTCTGTGCTTCCTTGCAAACGCTTGACTGGCATTTTACTCAAACAGAGCCAAAGTCATTTTTTTTTTAAAGTTCATTCATTTTGAGAGAAAGAGAGAGAGAGAGCATGCATGAGCAGGGGAGGGGCAGAGAGAGAGGGAGAGGGAGAAGCCCAAGCAGGCTCTGCACTGTCAGTGTGGAGCCCGATGCGGGGCTCAAACCCACGACCCTGGGATCGTGACCTGAGCCAAAATCACGAGTCAGACACTCAACCGACTGAGCCACCCGGGCGCCCCGGCCAAAGTCATTTTGAAAGAGTATGTTCGCGAAGATTGAGTTTAAAGCAGAATTAAGGTGCGGTTCTCTACTGTGGAGGCAAAACACAAGCGAGAGTAAAGGAGACATCTGCAAGGAGATGCTGGGGAAAGCCTCGGTTTCGACAGGAATCGCCCTGTGTCCCGCGTGGAACCCATCTGCGCACGCGTCACCGTTCTCACCCACGCGTCAGACGTGAGCAGACCCAGAGAGGCCAGCCCTCCTCCCCGCGCTTCCCGGGATGAGCAATCTGAGACGCCTGGTGCGTTTCCTCCAGCCCAAGCTGCCCCGCAGACGAGGTGTCAGTGTGCCCCTGCCCTCCACGGGGCTGGCCTCAATTTCTCTCCCTCCGTCTGTTGTTCGTTTGAACAGCGAGACGGTCTGATTTGAACTTCGCCCCGCAATTCACCCGTCAGTGAGCCCCACGGCTCTGCTCCATGCCTTCTGGATTCAGGGCAAACCACGCGCACGGGGGAAAGAACGGTTCAACCCGACACCCTGAGGTACCGTGAGAAGCGCCTCTCACCCTGCCTGCCAGCCCATGCTCCAGGGGAGCCCCTTTTCCATGCCGGGGACTGCCCGGCAGAAGGTGCCGTCTGTGTTCCCTGGGGCGTCAGCCTCAGACAGGAGCTGACCGCATCCTGGGACGAGACGCGACCTCACACCCAGCGGCTCACGTCTCTGGTCCCCCCTACATTTCAGAACATATGTGTGTGTCATTGTCCAACCCTGGGCCCAACGGGTGCTTTCTCCCCCCACGGCAGCTTCGCCGAATGAGGTGACAGACCAGAGCTGCCCTCTGATACGCTCACCTTCCCTTGACCCCATCCACCTGCCACAGGGTTGCTTTTGGATCTTGAAGTGTCTGCAAAACACAACGTGTCTTGAAGTGTCTATAAAAACACAACGTGGAAAAAAACACGTGTGGGATCACTCGTTCGCAGCCACCACACCTGCAGAAAGGGGGAGGGCCAGAACCACCCAGGGAAGGGGGGAAGGAAGTGGCGACCCTGGGCCACCGACCTGGGCTGCGAAGGGGTGTCCCCCTGCCAGGGCGGCAGGGCTCCTGACCCTCCCCCACGCCCCCTGGGGTCGCCCCGTAGCTGTTCTGTGCTTGCCTCTTTGTTCTCCTGGACTTGAGCGCACGCCTCCACCCAGTGGAGATTTTCTGTCCCGTCAATTTGAGACCGCGTCTGACCTGTGACCCCGAGTCGTCCTGGAGACCTGCTGCCCCCCGTCATGCTCCTGGCAGGGCCACCCTGGACAGACTGCCCCTGTCCGGGGTTGTTTCCCCTGTTGGCTGGAGCCCATCTTGCCCCTTCCTAGCTGGCTCCTAGCTTGCTCCTTCCTAGCTGGTTTGGACGGAGCGCCCCACCCCCAGGGTGTGCCCAGGGCAGAATCCTCGGTGGACACACTCAAGGGGTGACCGCCTGCTCTGACAGTGCAGTTACGGTCATCTGGTTCCTGCTGGAACTGCTTGGGGTCCTCTATCTGTCCCCAGTTCCGTGAGGTCCTGTCCCGTGACACGTCAGGGGTGGGTGGCTCCCGCCATGCGTTTCTCTCTAGGCAGACCTCCTGGATCGCTCCTTTCCTGATTTCTTCCCCCCGGGCCCGTCGTTCTGTGGCTGCCTTTGCTCAGATGCTGGTCCCCGGGAGACGATGCTCTGCTTTCGCGGCCGCCTCTCCATCTGCCGCCCGACCTTTCGTGCACTCCTGTTTCCTCCTCCAGCTCTCTGCCACCTTGTCATTCCGAGATCCGAGTCTCAATTTCCAAGAGTCCCTTCTTGCTTTCGAAGGTGCCCTTTTCTTGTGTCTGGTTTTAATGTCACAGACACACTCCATCTTTTCCTCCAAGGGTTATCATTTTCCTCGTTGGGGAGGTTTTTAAATTCCACGTGACTTTCTTTATCTCCTCCAAGTTCCTTCCCTAGCGGGCTGATTTGTTTCTCTCTTTCAGCCCTAAGCAGCCCCTCACGGCGACCCTGCGCTCACCCGGGGCATCAGGCGTGAGCCCTGACGTCCTGACGGGTGACCAAGGACCCACAGTGCCGCACTCAGGCAGAAGCCGGCCACTCCTCGGGCCCAACTCTGTGTCTTTCCTCTGCGGCTGTGATTTGCCCAGGGACAGCAGTGGGGTCAGCCCGCCGCCGCAGCCTGGGCAGCAAGCCTCGTCCCCCACAGCGGACTGTCACCTCCACGCCCCGTTTTCCGTGTCTCTGAGTGCACGTGGGCAGTCCCACCGCTTCGTACATTTGACCCAGCCCCCAGCCACGGGCCTCCCCCGTCTCCGTGCTCAGGGACCTGCGATCCCCAACACTTTCCTCGACTCTGCGGCCAAACCACGTGACTCTGGCCCTCCGCTCGCCCGGCCTGCACGTTGGTGACTCGTATCCAGCTGTTTCCAGCTCCCAAAATGCCGTTGATGTTTCAACTGCCGTCAGCTCTTCTCTCACACCCTGACTGCCCCTTTCTTCCGCGGGAGAACCTCCAAACCGACAGAGAAGCCGCAGGAGCTGGACAACGATCTCAGGAACAGCCATCGGGAATTCCTCGTCCGCACTCGCCACCAGGCCCGCTGGTCGCACCTCCCTGCAGCTGGGTCTCCGGCCGGCAGCCCGTCCGGTTTTCAAACACGCGTTTCGAATTAAGGATGCGCTGCGCTGCTCCCCAGCACCTGACGCTTCCAGTTCAGCTTGTGTCCCGTCGTGGTCTCGGTACGTCTCCTCGTCTGAGGAAGCCGGTCGGGACTCACGTTCTCCTCCGTCTCTCCAGTTCTCCAGGCTCCAGCAGCTCCTCTCTGGGGGCGGGGGGTTGGGGGTCTTCCCTGCTGCCCAGTGAGCCTTGGTCGTCTGTCGTCTGTCAGCAGAAGACGAGGGTAACACGTGTCGGCGGCTGGCGTGGCCTCCTTTGTCCTCCGGCACGTGGGTCAGCCTTCCCGGTGGGGAGGTTCCTGGGGCCCCGTGCAGGCGGGCTGGGGGTGTGCAAGCGGGGCGGCGGGGAGGGAGGCGGCTGGACTCCACCAGACCCCGGGGTGGGCGGCACAATGCAGTCCCCACGGCCAGGCCCCCCACACCGCGCGGGTGAGCGTGGGCCACACGGCTCGGGGGGCAGAGTGAGGCACGGAGAGCGTGAGGCTCCGAGGGGTGGAGGACGCCCCTCGCCGCAGCTCATCCGTCCTCCCTGGTCTCGCTTCCCCGGCCGGATGCTCCCTCGGCTTATCCGTCCCCGGGTGGGGAGGGCAGGTCGTGGGCCAGCCCACCCCGGGCTTGCAGCTTGCCGCACACCCCCTTCACATGCACCTGCCGGGCTCCAAAGACCGTGACTGTCCTCGTGCTCTCCCAGAAGAGGCAAAACCACAGTGCCTGCCTGCCGCCCCCGGGGTCCTGTGCTCCCGACGCAGCCCCGCCGCCCCCTCCCCACCCCCCCACGCGCCCACCGATGTGACCACCTAGAGAGTTTGAACTCACTTTTACAGGGATGCCTCTATTTAGTCTCCCGGTTCCCGCGTGTTCGTTTCTGGAGGCGGTGTCGATGGTGTCATGCCTGCTGTGTTAAGTGAATGTACCTCCCGCTACTTAATGAGTCAGGGTACTTGCCTGCCCAGTGAAACCGGGGCTTCGCCCAAATAGTGGCGGCCCTCATCACACTCTGCAGACCTGGGTCTTGGCTCCAAGCTCCTGCGAGTCCGGACAAGCACTGCCTGTCCCTGTCACGCCCCACCCTGGGCACCAGGGAGCTCCGCTCCTCCTCTGTGCTCCCTCCGGATTCCGGAGCCACGAGCACCCACGCCGAGGGTTTTCCTGAGCGCCTGAGGAGTTCAGGTGGCCTGTGCATTTGCACACCTGCATGTGAAAGACTGATGACAGCTGAAAACACCGTTTCCACGGAGTGCACGCAGGGTCCACACGCCAGAGTAAACTCCGTGTCCAAAGATTTAAATGTCACCACTAAGTGTTTACAACATACAAACGGTATTGAAAGAGGACGCAGCCAATACCTGTGTGCAGGACAAAGGCTGCCAGCACGGCCACGGCTGCCCCAGGAGCCCCTGCCTCCCTGCCCTCTATCCTCCCCCAGGTAACTCGGGTGAGGCCTGTCTCCTGTGCTGCTGTGTGGTCAGGGCTGAGGGTCTGTGCGCCCCCTGGGGCTCTTGCATTCTTGGGGAGGTTTTGAACTGTATAAAAACAGCTCGGGGGTTCTCTGGGGATGTCAGTGGGACCTGGGTGTGAAAGGTGGCAAGGCAGACGTCATTCCCGTCCTCCTTCACGGGGTTCAAGCCTCCTGTGAGCCTCGGGGAACCTCACTGTCTGCAGACGGCCTCTTCTGGCTGCACGCGGCCTCTCTAATTACTGTTCACCACCTCCCATTTCTCCACGTCACGCCAAAATCAGATGGTGATTTTTTCCCCATCTGTTGTCACAATCTGTTCAAACCGTCACATTCCGAGAGCTCTCGGGAAACTGTAGAGCCCAAAAAGGGAGACGAATGTGCCTTTGCCAGACTTCCTACGGACAGGGTTCTGGTCCATAGTACTGTACTGGGGCTCTTGGTTATACACTGTTGAGCTCAGAAGGCTTGATGTTTTCTCTGATGCCCATTGTGAGTGACGTAGAAGTAACTATCAAGGCCCAGGCAAGACTAAATCCTGAACCTCAAAATATTCTCCCCTCTAGTAAATAATATTTAGTGAAGACGCTTCTCAGCCCCAGCCTCTCTTTTTCAACAAAAACTGTTTTTTAGCAGATAGAGAAAAAATTAAAGTACACAAGTACCTTAGTTTTCGAGCACAATTCGTCCCGGAAACATGCTTGTAATCCAAAGCACTCATCCATCAAGGCGAATTTCAAGAATCATTGCCTCAGTTGGGACCGCGTGATGTTCAGAGTCACGAACGACTCGTATCGCAAGACGTCGCTCGTTTATCAAGTCGAAATTTATTAGAAATGTTTGCTTGCCTTGAGGAACACTCGCGGAACAAGTTCCTCTCAGTCCCAGGTTTCACTGTGATGGAGACTCAGACGATTCGCGCTTTCACAACCCAAAAATCTTCATATAAAAATGACTACGATACGATAAAACAAAATAATAAAGAAAATACAAAATACAAAGAAAAATAAACAAATTAACCTGGACTTCCCTTCGAAAACCTTCATGGCTGGTGTGAAGGGAGACAAGGGAGGAGGGTTACCATGCCCAACGACTTTCACTAGCACTAACGAAATCACTACTATCTGTCGGCTCAATGGAGTCTTTCTCTGCGTGGGGGCCGTTGTATACGCTCGCACGCTCGCACGAATGTTGACTACATTACAGCATTAATAAGCTCTTGTCATATTCTGTATTTAATGTAACTGGCAATAAGGCAGCAGAGGAAAGGGTCTCTATCTGCAGGCAGCCTGACCTAGAATGAAGCAAAGCATTCCTAAGCTCACTCTTGTATGGAAAAGCAAAGGACTGTCCATAAGTGCTCTGAAGTGACAAAAAATACACCAGTGCCAGTTGGGGGCACCTTCTAATGTTCTGAAAAATCACCGATTTCTGAGACCAAGCATTCAAGCATGGGAGACAATCACAATCCTGGGGAGAGAGAGAGAGAGAGAGAGAGAGAGAGAGAGGGAAGGAGAGAGAGAGGAACCATTGGCTCAGTTGTGATCCGGTGACATTCAGCATCACGTACTACTTGTATTTCAAGGGATCAATCGTTTATCAAGTTAAAATATATTGGAAACGTTTGCTCCCTTGGAAAGCTCACAGAACAAGTTACTTGCGATCCAAGGGTTTACCGCACTGGCTTACACCACACAACTGAATCTTTGCAGGTGCAAACTGGAAACATTTCAGGAGAGATGGGGGATTGCGGGCTGCCTGGGGTTGAGCTGCTCCTGTGTGCAGAGGCATGGAAAGCAGTCCGCAGAGCCGCCAAGTGGATGTGCTGATGGTCCGGGTGTCCCCGGCCCCGGGACAGCGGAGCCCAGCTGAGTGGGGCTGGCCCAGCAGAGCCCCGGTGACTGTTGTCATGGACGGGGCTGCGGGTCTATTCACTGCAC
Organism: Panthera leo; assembly: GCF_018350215.1. Taxonomy (NCBI): domain Eukaryota; kingdom Metazoa; phylum Chordata; class Mammalia; order Carnivora; family Felidae; genus Panthera; species Panthera leo. The sequence goes on from NC_056691.1 coordinate 3,224,077, forward strand.
AGGTTGTTCAGGAGCAAATCTGGTTCAGACGGGGGCAGCCCTCCTTCTAAATGTGTTTTCCAGGGACACATACGACGGGCTTCCTCACGGCTCGGGGACCTGCTCCAGCCCCCACAGCGGTCCCCGTGGCCCCGCCCCGACTAGCCCTGCAGGTGACGAGGGTCCCCGGATGCCACCACCTGCAGTGTTGCTCCCTGTACAAAGGTCACCTTGTAGTGGCATGCTGGTTCCACTTTGGGGGCAAAAGACAGACCCATCCTCGGTCTGTAAAACACACACTTTCTGGGCGAACTTGCTCGGACGGTTTGCACGTTTAATCTCGTTGGGTCATTACCAACTCTTGCACCCCTGTAACTGAGAGCGTGCCACTGGCCCGAGCTGGAACTGCGTCCCCTCTCTTCCTGCCCCCACCCCGTTTCTATGCCCAAAGGCCGTGCTGTCCCTGAGCTCAGTGGGGGGGGGGGGTGGTGACCCTTGAGACCAAGGGTCCTGCTGCCCTTAGGGTTTGCTGCTCTCCTGCTGCTCAGGACTCGCTCCTTCCGGTTTCCTGAGGCGAGATGCCCTCATCGGGGATGCTCCTCTTCCTCCTCCCTCCCTCCGTGCCGAGGGGGGCCCCAGCACGTTGACTGCAGCCTGCGGGGGCTCTTCTGCCAGGGCCAGGGAGCAGCCCTTGGCCTCTCTGGGGGTCCCGGATTCGAGGTGGCCGGTTTAGGGCAGCCGGGAAGGCCTCCTCCACCCTGCGGAGCGCATGTCCTCGGGGCTCGGGCTCTGATGCGAACAGCGCCAGTGATTCTGAGTGTATCTGTGCTGGGATCTTACCCCCTCTCGGTGGCTCTGAGGAGGGTCTGGGACAACGGATGCTCAGGGGGCACTGGGGGAGGGACGGGCTGGACCCCTCTCCCTTTTGCATCTGAGGCTTCTCTCCTCTCCCACGAGCCCGTGCAGACGAGGAAAATGTGTGTGCTCTGCGGACGACTTCATCTCTACCGTGAATTCATCCCAGTGCCTTCTCGGGATCACGTAACCTACAAGGGTCCTAGAAAGGTCCTTTCGGGAGTGGAAGAGAGACCAGAGTGAGGAAACGAAGAAGAGCCCGGAGAGAAAAGACCACAGAAGACCGCCAGGCTGCCGCGGGGCTGGGGAGGACGCCCCAGCGGGACCCGCCCCCCAGGAGCCCTGGAATTGGGAAGCACAGCCGTGGGCGGCCAGCCTTGCTCAGGAATTACGTCCCAGGAGGTCCTACTGAAGTGCACGCTTGTTATCTGGGGCCGAGTTTCGAGACTTTTCCAGCCAGTCTCGTGTACATGCGAGCGTCTGTGCGTCCCGGCGTCCGAGACAGCCCAGGTAGACCAGTAGACCGTTTCTGGCACCTGTCAGGGGGGCCCGTGCCCTGCCCCGGGGCCTCCCCGTGGAGCTGCCGCCTTCCGGGGCATTTATAGCTCCCTGCTCAGCGTCCTGGCCTGCACGTTTTGAGATACTCAGAAACATTTCCCATTTACCTGGAGGCTCGGGATGTTTCCACGTCTTTGCTCCTACAAGGACAGCTGCTCTACGTTTTCTTACCTGAGTCTTTGGCAGGGGTCGGGGGGGGGGCACATATTTTCATTTGTTCCGGTTAACAGGCAAGGTGAGCCCTTCCCTCCAGGGGAAGCTGCCAGCTGTTTGCCCGGTGACCGGACCGCTTACACTCACATCCGCACTCGGCTTCCGCTGCTGGGTCCTGGCCAGTGCACCTGCTGTTGGCTTGCCCCACGTCCATCCGTGCTGGGGCTGACGTCCGGGGAGAGGCCCCTGGCATTTCCCAACTGTATATGGTGACGGAAATTTTCACAGTTGCGGTGGGAGAAAAGGTACCAGCCTGGCAGACCCTGCTGACAGGTGGATCCGAGTCTCGGACCTATCTGCACAGGGTTCTGACCCAGATTAGCTGGAAGTTGATGTGCTGGCTGATCCCCATTTTGGGGAGCTCCCGGAGAAGCTGTCCTCGCAGCTGGCCCTGCCTGCATCCACCTGGCCTCATCTTACCCTCCGGAGAGGGTCTGCGAGGCCATCGATGCCTCAGCAGGATTCTGGTCGGGGAGACTGGGCACGAACTCCTTGGATCACTTTTGTTTCAAAGACAAAGTGCGGGATGCGGGATTCAAATGAGAGGCTACCGTTGGCTTCACTGCTCACGTTTCCACGTTCTTCCTTCTCTAATCCAAACAGAGTCGAGATTTGACCTTATTTACGAGCTCTGAACATAGGCCCTGCCTAACATAAGAAGCCATATCTGGGACCCTCCCCACCCAACCCTACACTCATGGAAGAACCATTCTTTTCCTACTCACTGGCTCCTCACTTCTTCACCTACCAGAAGAACCCAATTCTGCATTTATGTAGCTGGCAAAGAGCCCTTGAGCTCAGAGAAGAGAAGGTTCCCACATCCCTTTAGTGTAAATTAGTCACAGCAATAATGTCCCTTAATTTTGCCACCGATTGTTCCAGGGGTGAAAGGGACCCAGCGAGGCAAAAAAAAAAAAAAAAAAAAAAAAAAAATCACCTGGGGACTCCATCAACTTTCCCCCTGCCCCTTCCTTCCAGTGTGGGATGTTGGTGTCATGCCTGGAACTCTGGTAGCTATTTTGTAACTAGGAGGCAGCCAGCATGATGGTTAAAAGTCCTTGTGCTGGGAATCGAAACAGAAGGTCAGGATGTGTCCGGCTGTGGGGCGTCGTTCATCTCCGGCCTCACTCTGCTTCTTCTGCGACACCACTAAACGCCATGGCTGTAAGAGCCCCTCTGAGATGGGCTTTCTCGTATTTGCAGCCCAAACCTCTTGTTTGGAAATGGCTTTACAAAACATTAGCCTGAGTACGTATTGCTTCACACAGACGTATTCATTCCTGTCCAACCAGGTAGAACTGCTGAGTTTTCCATCCCTCGTCCTGTAAACATCGTTTGTCAGCAGACAGGGCAGGAGCAGGGGACCTGGGGGTGTCACCTCCAGATGCAGGAGGACCTCGGGAAGCTGTCCGCGGGCCCTGTGGATTGCAGAATCCACCTGCAGGTGGGGGAGGGTGTAACCAGACAGCTGTGTGCTGGGGCGGGGGGGGGGCAGGGTTTTGGGACGGCCAACCTCTTCCTGGATCCCCCACAGCTCCCCAGGCGGGCTCTGTGGCCCGTGGGACTCCTGAGGCTCCATCGATGAGGCCCCGCGGCTGTGCCTGCTTCCTTTGGGACATCTGATCGGGTAGTTGTCCATGTGACAAGCTGGATTCTGCGGGCACCAGCAGAGGGACCATAAGGAGAGACAGAGACAGAGACAGACTGAGAGAGACACACAGGTGGCCGCCCCTGCTGACCGGGGACGTGGTGTTGTGCCCCGGGGGGCTGCTGGGGCCACCGTGCCAAGAATTATTTTGGGCTGTTGGGGGTCCGATGCTAGTGGAGCAAAGAGAGCTGATCCATCACGCGGCCCTCCCCCCTCAGCCCGCCCTCTAGGCATCTAGAAGCTGCCCTGGGGAGGGCAGGGCTGGTGAGACAGCCAGAGGGACGTATGCCATCGAGGGCAGCTGAGCTGGAACCCCCGAACTGAGCTTTCCCGGGGTCACCCACCACAGCATCCAAAACACCGAAATGCCCAGATGGAAGCAACTGGCACGATCTGTTTTGCACGATTCTGTATGTGGCGAGCGGGTCCCCGCTGATTTCCCCCGGACCCTGGCAGGCCTGAGTGGGGTGTCAAGGGCCCCGCACATGTCAGGAACTCCCCACAAGGGGTCTCCAGTTCCAAGCTTCCCCACACAGCAGGGGTCTCGGGGGGGGGGGTCCCCTGGGCCCCCTCCCATCCGAGGAGCCAGTGCAGGGACCAGCACAGGTGACACACCTGCTGAGGCGGAATCCACGGCCCATCTGGTCCACATCTGGTCCAGCGCAGGTGGATCTCCAGGAGGGCCGGGATGGGGTGCCCGCTCCCTCCCGTCACCCCCAGCTCAGCATACAGAGGCTCACGGGTGACTCCAGTCCTAGGAGGTGACGGCCCTGCCTTTGCATTGACCCACGTCTCCCTGGCTATCTGGAGTCCCTGCAGGGCAGCAACGGCACCGCCTGTTCGGGACACCTTAGGCACGGAAGTGAGCACGAGAGACATACTCTCGTGGGCCTGACGTTTGGACTTGGCACCTGTGCCCCTAAAATCCCCACACAGGCTGCTTGGTTCATTTCACTTTGAAAGCTTAAAATATTTTAGCGAGAACCGTGCCTGCTGACGGTGTTTGCACAGTGATGTGAGGCACACGGACCAGCGACGTGATGGCTGGAGCTCAGCTCTGGACCCGCCTTTTCCCCACTCAGTGACCGTCTGCGTGGGGTCACGGCACCCGAGGTCACGCACGCTCAGTCCAGGGCCGTCGGCACGTCGCCGAGTCGGGCGCCAGGTCTCCAGGCTTCCTCCCGAGTCCCTGCCACGTGCGCCTTCCCAGCCGCCATGAACGTTGGCGGGCAGCAGGCCATCAGACACGTCGGTGTGTCTCAGGAGGACCCGCTCCAGACCCTGAAGCTGCAGACGGTTGATTGTCAGTAACGATCCACACCACAGCCCGTGAGGGTCCGTGGGCGTTTCCTCTGATCACACGCACGGTTGCGATCACGCGTGCGTCAGGTCTGATGGCGCCAAGCACGTAAGGGGACGCGGCCTCTTCCACGTCTCTGCTTGTCTCATGGACACCAGGAGAAGGGAGGACGGGAGGGGGCAGGGACACCACGAGGGCAGAGCAGCGCCCACCTGGAGGCCCCACAGCCCCCACCGCCGCGGGGAAGAACCATCTTGTCAGCCGTGCAGACCGCTCCTCCGGGGAGGACGTTACGGGACAAGTCACAAGTTCACTCACGGGCTCTTCGCTGAGATAAACCTCCAGCAACGTAGGGCCTGAATCCAGAAGGATCCCCAGGGAAACTCTCCTCGTCATGATCCAACTTAGATGAGAGCTTCTCCGGCTCCAGTCGTGTTTGTAGCCTCTCAGGGTGTCAGGGGCTCGCCGCACCTGCTGCAGGCCTGGGCACCTCTTCTTCCTCCCTGGGAGGTGGTGCCCGGGGTCCTTCCCTGCAGGTGCACTGGCTGTCCCCGCCAGAGCTTGGCCTCGCATCTCTTCCCTCCAACTGCAGCACCCTGTAACCGGGCAAGGGGGTCCCAGAGGAAGATGTGGGACGGAGGCCCCTGGGTAGGACCCTGCTGTCACAGTGGTAACACGGGGCTGGTGAGGACGTCCCAGCTGAGCCTGGGCTCCTGGGGAGATCCTGCGGTCCAGGGCAGTGGAACACGACCGCCCATCTGAGCAGGCACAGGATGGCTTGTCACGATGCTGACGACACAGGTGGCCACTTGTAATTTGAATTCTGACCTGGAAGTTTTGCTTGGCACACAAGCCCTCTGTGAGTGTTCATGTCATCGACACAGCCACCTGCCATGGGTGTGCACACACCTGGAAGGCAGTTAGCGAAGCAGGTGTCCCCCATCACCCCCGAGGCTGCCCCACCCCCCCAGGGCACTGGGTCAGGCGGGGTGGGTCACCTTCATGTGGGGCACATGGTACTCCACGCCCAGCAGCCCAGGATGGTGACGCTGGATCCTAAGACAGCCGGCCACAGCCGGGCCCCTGATCTGCACGCGAGCATTGGGGGCCAGACCCCAGATGTCCCACCAGCACCCGCAGGTGAGGAGAGCCGAGCGTCCTGCTCGGGGAAGGAGACCCCAGGGCTTCAAAGATGCCTCCAAGGAGAGGTGAGCTCAGAGTCCGTGGAGAATCGGTCATCCAGGGTAAGGCGGCTTTGGTTAGGACTGGGTGACAGGCAGGGATCCGGGGAACAGCAAGCCAAACAATCTCAGGATCTTAGTGTCCAAACTGTCTGGATGTTTTCCACTGAAGAGTCGATGGGTCTTCTGGCAAGTTCTCGCCATGAATGATGAAGCTGTTTGCCTAGATCAGAGTCTCCCGGAATAGGATGGTAAGGAAGCAAAGCCCCCTACGTAGATGCTAATCTCTCCCTGTGTGTGTGGTTCTCCCAGGACGTACATAAACATATGTTTGCATCATAACTCTGCACAAGTTTGCACAATTTACGACGGGTCATATGGACAACACCAGAGACAACGGTGGAGACCGAAAACATCGCCTTCCTCACGACACACTCCTCATCTCTAGGGCTCCGTTTCACCCAGATGTCCATCTCCGGCAAGGCCTCAGTCTCCTGGGCCCCCAGCACTCACCCCTGGGTCAGGACAGTGTCTCTTCCTGTTCCAGGCGCCCTCGTGATGGCTCACCCTCACCCCAACCAGGAACAGCCCCGCCCCCTCCTCCAGGCTGTGGTCACAGGGAGCAAGTCAGTGACGCTCGGGCCCACGGGGGCAGCTCCTGAGGTTCCTGGGTGTTCCCGACGGGGCGTGGGCTGCACACCATTGCTCACACTTCGGGAAGCACGAGCCTGGAATGAGCACGATGGGTGTGTAGGGTGTGTGTGTGTGTGTGTGTATAGAACTCTCGGTACGCCTCACAATGGACACCGAGCTTTGACACATTGTTGACGGTTGTTCTAATGATAACGGGCACATTTCTGTTCCTGGGGAGCTTCGCTGGTGTCACGGCCGAGCCCGTGTCATGCTCAGGGCAGGCTCGGGGGTGTGAGGAACTCCTGCCTGGGCTGCAGGCTGTGAGCCCCCAGGAACACCCATGCCCACCCGCCCAGGGAGCCCCAAATGGCCAACAGGCTGTCCCTCAGCATGGCAGGCAGGAGGTGGTGACAGTGGCCACCAGGACATCATCAGGTGTTTGACTTCAAAGAACCACAGGAGATGCAGGGTCTGAGGAGGTCTGAGGTCCAAGGGAGGAGGGAGAATCTGGGGAGAAGGCCAGCTCAGTGTCATCCCCACACCGTAGGGACACTGCAGCCCCGTTACCCGGGCATTTCTGAGCCCCCAGCTGCCTCATGCCTGCGGGCTGTGCGGGGTCTGGGAGGATGCAGACCCTTCGGGGGACTGTCTGCCCCCCCTCTATGTCGGGGAGCTGAGGCCACAACGCGGGGCTCGGTCTCGTCCAGAGGATGTCTCTGCCCCCTGTGCTCACTGGCCGTGATGACTGGCTGTCGGCAGTCGGGTCCCAAACTGGGACAAAGCCGTAGAAGAAGCCCTACTTTGCGGGCGGCAGACGAGCCTCTGCGGGGCGGTGAGCGATCAACCGATGTCCCTCTCGCTTTCTCTCTTCAGAGCCAAAGAAAGGGCCGGGTCCTTGGGCTGTGAGCGCAAGCCGTTTGTGACCAGGACGGGAAGGAGCATGTGCCGGCTCAGGCTCCCCGCGGCCGGTCCACTGGCCAGGTCCTCTTTTTCACAGCGCCACCGTGCCGGGGACAAACGTGCGGTCCCCGCCCTTCCAGTCGCACACGCTTGTGCTTTTAGGCCCTAAAGTCGTTCGAAATCCGCATTTTGCCCCTGGGACCTAGAACCTGCAGCAGGTCGCGTCTCCGAGGCAACTGACTCCCACGTGCGGAGAGTGCCCACACGGACGCCTGGTTTCCCCTCTGAAGCTCGTTCCACAGTCATTGGTATTGTCATTAGAGGGGTGGGACCCTTTGGAACAAGAGGGGCTTCTCTTGTTAAATTCGGCCAGCAGTGAGCGCGGAGACGCCCGGGGGGCCGTGAGCCTGAGCTGCGGGCCCCCAGCGGCAGTGACGGTCCCTGCAGCGGCCGCAAGCCCCCGGGAGGCAAGACCCCTGAGAGACAGTTGTAATCGTAGGGCTGCTTCCCATGTCCCTGGCGATGTGAGGGCATTTTGCCATGTGGTTCCAGGGCCCTGCAAGTCCCTCTGTCCCCTGCAGTCTGGTGTGCACTCAGGCTGCCCCAGTACATGCTGGGCCAGCCGCTGGAAGCGTCCCCGTCACAGATGGGCCACGGCGAGCCTCTGCCTGCAGTCGACGTTCGCTTCCCATCGGTCTTTGGGACGACGTCCCGGCCCTGCGTTGAGGGGTCACCACTGTGAATGATTCCCATGGCTCTGGATGACGGGCTCACCGACTGCCCTGTCAACTGCCTGCCCTGCGTGGGGACACAGTGCTGGGGAGGGTCAAGCGCCCCAGTGGGAGAAGGAGCCCAAGGCAATCTGACGGGCACACCCGGGACACTTGGACACCGTGAAGGGAGCAGCGGTATGGACCCCAGCTCTGTGGAAACGTGCCGTTAGCACCCCAAGGCTCTTGCGTGGGTCTGGGTGTTTCTGAGCCTTGAACAGGACTTCGGCACCTGCCTACCACGGAGCCGGGGGCACAGCGTGTGAGCACACAGCCAGCGCTGCCCAGGAATCCGGGGAACAGGGAGTCTGGATTTTGCAGCGCACTTTTTTGTGTTCATGTGACCTCCACGCGGATGCATCAGCACTGAGCTTCCGCTGAACGTTCAGAGAGTTTGCCTCAGCCTTGCCTCAGAGCTCGACAGCCTGTTCCACGTGGACACCGAGTGTCCCGGCCCACGGGGATCTCCTGGTCCTCGTGGTCAGCAGCCTGGCAAGGGGTCGGACAGCCCCTCCTCCTGCCGCTTGGTCAGCGGGCCGTGTCCACGCATGAATCTACCCATTTCTCTCCAATCCACCCCTGAACCTATTTACCCATTTCTGAGGTCAGGAAGCCGCCGTTTCTCCCCGGACAGCCACGGTGACGTTCCCGCGGGTCCGCTCGCTGCTCACGTTGGCGCCAGAGACAAGCGACATGTGACGTGCAGGTCAGATCGTGTCATCCGCCTGCTCTGAGCTCCGGACCGTCCGCTGTTGCTCGGAAACCAGCGCATCATGCGCGCTCCTTAAATCTTACTTAAAATCGAAACCTCAGCTCCTCGGTCCCATTAGCCACACCTCGAGGGCTTGCAGCTTGACGTGGCTGATGGCTACCGTGCTGGATGTCATCGATGTGGACTGTTCCCTTCCGCCAGACAGCACCAGCCTCTCCAAGCCACCCTCCGCCAGTGCTCCTCACACCCACAGCCGTCATTCCTCCTTAGCACTATAATCCTTAGTGCTCAGGATCCCTTCACACCCCAGGCCCTTTGCACATGTTTTGCCCTATCTAGCTAATCCCTCACCTCCCTTTAGAGCTTAGTTTTGGTATCACTGCCTCTGAGGTTCCCCTGCCTTCCCCGCAGGACCAGAACGTGGCTCTCTGCGCTTCTCCAAACCACTTATCACTATTTTAACATAGATCATAAGTCAGACCTCTCACCACCTGGTGTCTCACCCTCCCACAGGAATGGGAGCTCCTAGATGACCCCCAGAACCAGTGGAGTGCCTGGCACGTAGTAGGAGATGAATAAATATTGGTTAAATCAACGAACAAGTTAGCCTGATTCCAGCGTGCATATTAGAGGGGGGTTAATATCTGGCAAAGGGGGCATCACAAGCCATGTGGCCCAGCTCTTCCCAATGAAATATGCTGTTGATCCCAGAGGCCACGGTCAGAGACGTTCAGTAACAGGAGGTGCATTCAGTGGGTTGTGCGTCCTTGTGTGTCGGGGGTCCACACTGTGGTGTGTCCGGGGGAAAGAGTGGGATGATGGCATTGTTTCAGCGTGGACACTGCCTCACACACACACGATGGTAAGCGCGTGATGGCTTCTAGGCCCCAAGTAAAACCGAAATCATGAGGCTTCTAGAAGAGAAGGTGTAGACAGAGACCTCTCAAGACACACAAAGCAAAACCACAGAAGAAAATATTGGTGAATCAGCCTCCATCAGAATGCAAAGCCACTGTTCGTCAGGGGACATCAGTAAAGAAAGAACAGGTAAGTCACCTATGGGGAGAAAACATTTGGGAAACACAGTGGATTCCTGGGACCCACAGTAGCTGTGTTCTACCAGGTCACTCGAACGCTGAGTTCACACGTGTGGCCTCGTTTCATGTGTGTTTCTGTTTAAGGACGCCTAATTTAATGACTATTGACAATTCGTGAATGTTGAGCTCAGGGCCCACGACACTCATGCCCACAGGAAGCTTATGTGAGAAACACACGTATCTGCACGAGACCCATCACAGCCTTCTGGAGCTTAGGGACACAGGACAGCACTGCAAGCACAGTCCTTGAGTTTCCGAGTGTCACCGAGAAAAAGCACAAAATCTCACACACACACACACACAGGCAATAAACAGACCATGAAAGGGGCACAAGCAGTATGAACTGCGTGTCAAGGGACTGATTTTCCCTGCTCTGTGCATGTTCATAAGTGACTGGGGTAAGACCCGAGGGATTAATTTGGGGTTAGATTTGTTAAAGTGAGCAAGTGAACTCTCAGATGTGGAATCCACACACAGTGAGGATCCTTCGTATCTGACAAAGGACTGTGTTCAAGAATACGTTAAGAACGCCTGCCTACACGTCACAGCTCAGTGGGGGGCTCCGAGGTGGGGGGGTTCAGAGGCGGGGGGGGCTCCCTGAGCCCCGGGCAGGACATCTGCTGTGTCATTCGCCATCCCCCCTGGATCCCACAGTCCCTCGGTGTCTGCTGACTTGAGAGGCTGTCTGGTGTCTGCCTGGCTCGGAAAGTCAGACAGATTCCGGGACGTCTGTCTGAGAATGAAATCGTTTCTCTGGTCCCTTCCGACCTTGAGTCCAGGACGTGGGCATCTGTCCGCAACTGGGTTTTGTTTGTAAATGTGTCAAAGGAGGGAACTGGCTTCCCAAGGCGTGTTGACCCCTCGGCACACAGCGGGGACGTTTGCGCGGACCCTGTGCACTCACCTTTCTCCAGGCTCCCCCTGCAGGCTCCCGACGGCCGGAACCAGTGCCTCTCCTGGGAGAGATGCCCAGGTCCAGAGACTGGAGACAGACTCAGGGCTCTGTTGTCAAGTGCGTGCACTTGTCAATTTGCCCCCTCTCGGGGCTCCTGAAGAGCAACTCGGCACACCGTGGGCCTCTTCCCTTGGCTGTTTTTCTCATCTGCCCTTGTGTGTCGCTTGTTCTGTGAGCTGTCGCGCCACGGGAGTCAGGACGCATGGGGTGGCCATCTGCCGGGGGCTGGGGACCGTGTCCCAGTGCTCACCAGCCCGTCTGGCACGGGGGTACCTGGGGGTCTGTGGTGCAGGGATGGCTGCCCGAGGCCAGCTGGCCCACTCGCCAAGTTTCCCCTAAACCCTTAGCATCGCCGCGTCCCTCTTCTCACACACTGAGCCAGCCTCAGGTCCCTAGGAGTGAGTTGAGACAGCTTCCCCACCCCAACCCACCCCCCGCCTGGATGGGAAGTCACTTGCATTCCCCGTGCCATTTCAGGGGGGTCACACTGTCCCTGAGTGGACATTTCTCATCTGGAAGCCAAAGCAGCCACTCCTGAGACCCCTCAACACCATGGGGTGCCTGGAACCTTCACACCGTGGGGAGCAGTAGGACGTTCTGTGTCGGAGGCTGGGGGCAGGGGTTCTGCAGGCGGCAGGAGGGGTTCTGGGGGGGCACAGGCAGGGGTCTGCTGGGACAGGGCCTGCCCTGGGGGGGGCACATGTCTGCTGGGGCTGGGCAGCCGCGCTGTCAGGGTACCACCCTGGAGTCACAGCTCCGGCTCAAGCTCCGCCTCCATGACGCGCCCTTCCATTTCTCCTGCTATAAAACGTCCTCTGTTTCAGAATCATCATTATGACCGTGAGTTTAAGTGTTGCCTGTAAAATTCCCTGGCAAGTTGGGAAATGCCGTGAAGCCAGGCCAGAGTTTCCGGGTCCTTCTCTGTGTGAGTGGGGCTTGAGAGCATCCAAGACAGTCCGTGACTCGGTTCCCCTGCGGTTATTGAAACCCTCCTTGCCCCTGCAGGACTAAGGGGGTGCACAGTGACATCAGCAGGTCCCCGACCTGTGCAGGGTCAGAACGCCCAGCGCCGGCTGCCACCCTCCTGCGACGGGACAACCCACCCACCCCACGGCTCTGCTCGCCACGGTGGCTGCAGCCACAGCCCTCCTCAGGGCTGAGGGTGCGGACTGGGGGCCCTGGCCCTGGACTGCTCCCCCCTCAGTCCCACGTGCCAATCCATCCATCCTTCCGGGACCACGTCCTCTGGAAAGTGGCCCCCAGACATCTCTGCGTCCTCACGTGGGGCCGGTTCCCTTTGAATGGTGCCCGCCCTACAGATCGCCTATTTCCCTGGTCGTGTTTTGTGTTATTTTGATTAGCAATAACTGAGTGCGTCTCACATTCCAAACTCTGAACTAAACACTTACCCTCCCGTGTCTGCCACTCAGGCATTAGGTTCTGCATCTTACAGCCAGGGAAACTGAGGCCTGGAGGGGCCAGGAGTTTGCCCTGTCCTCAGCCTCCTTAGTCAAGACTCATACCCAAGTCAGGGTGGGAACGGGAGAGAAGGAAACAAGAGGGGCAACCCTACAAGTGGGGTGGGGGCTCCGGGGCCACGCTCAGCCCCCAAAGGGTACCCGTAGACACACCCCGAAGAGCAAGAATCTAGACAGTGAAGCAAAAACAACATTACGAATTTGAAGACGTCCTAAGTAAGTGCAGGGATCTACCCCACTCACGGATTGACGTTTTGGGTAAAGATGTCAGTTCTCAACACACTGTGAAGTCAGCGTGGTTCCAACACCACCTCGCCACCTGCGTGTGGCACTTGCTGGGCTGGTTCTAGAATTGAGGAAGGAGAGCAGTGGCCGTGGGGAAGGAGAGCGGCAGGGCCTGTGGGCGGGAGAACCTGTTTGACAGGACCTCGGGATTTGTGAGAAGGGCTCAGGAACTAACACCTTGAGATATGAGCTTGGGGCTTGGAAGAGACAGAAGGGTTGAGTGAGGCCACACTTTGTCCCCAGGCAGGGGGTCACAGAGTGCTTGGGGGGGGGCGGGGGGGGGGGGCAGCAAGCGGCGGGATCAAGCTCCAGCCATGGTCCCTGCTTCACGTGCCTCCAGGGGGCATGTGTCCACCTGCAAAGGGGCCCGACGGGAGCTTCTAGGGGTCGTGGGCCTACCTTCAAGGCCTCGGGTGGGCAAGGACTTCTCGAACCACACAGAAGCAGCAGCAAGCACCAGAGAAGATGCTGAGAAATCTTCCCTGTGTTGAAATGAAGCCTTCTGGTCCTCCAACGGGCGACTGGAGTTTGCAGCTGGGGAGGTGACAAGTCATCGCCACGTGCACCTGAGCAGCCGGCGGGGTAACCAGGAGCCAGGGACGCGCAGGGGGCACCGCGCTGGCCGCCTGCAGCTTCCGGAACTGGAGGTGTTGACATAGGGTTTGGTTTACACTAAGTGGTGAAGCCACACGTCCTGAGCGTTCTCAACTTTTCTGGATGCGTATCTTATTCCCCAACAGGAAGATGTGAAAATACATACACAGTTGACCCCTGAGCAACCCCAGGGGTTGGGGAACCGCCCCCCGCCCCCCGTAGTGTGGTCAAAAATCCAAGTATAACTTTTGACTTCCCTGGAGTTCAACTAACAATGGCTGACTGTTGACCAGAAGCCTTACTGATTTAACATAAACAGTCGATTAACACATAGTTTGTACATGTATGTCCTGTGCTCTTATAATAAAGGAAGCTAGAGGAAAGAAAATGGTATTAAGAAAATCAGAGTAAGTACACTTACAGTACTGTCCTGTAATTATCAAAACAACAACAACAACTGTGTAGAAGTGGACCCATGCAATTTAAACCCGTCTTTTTCAAGGGTCAGCTGTATGATACTTTAAAAAATCCTGCAACCATGGATGAAGTGGTTTATTGTTTTTAAATAGATGGTAATGATAAGTGAGCTGTCTTTTTATTTATTTTTTAAATGTTTATTTTTGAGACAGAGAGATAGCACATGAGCAGGGGAGGGGCAGAGAGAGAGGGAGACACAGAATCTGAAACAGGCTCCAGGCTCTGAGCTGTTGGCACAGAGCCCGATGCGGGGCTCGAACCCACAAACCGTGAGATCGTGACCTGAGCCGAAGTCGGACGCTCAACTGACTGAGCCACCCAGGTGCCCCAAGAGCTGTATTTTTAAGAGCAGAGAAGCTTCTTCACCGTCTATAACACTTGCCTACAGGATGCTCTGGAAAGAGCGGGGCTGCCCGCTGTGCCATCCGGGGACCTGGGCTTCCAGCTCAGGGCTACGCAGGGGGAGGACCCACCGTTCAACACCTCTTGCCCCACTTATGCCGTCTGACTGGTGTTCACAGGACTTTGCAGAAATAAAGAGCAGCTTCCCAAGTGACACATGCCTGCTCTTGACTGATCCGCCTCGCTCTCTGCGAGCCTGCTGTGAGGGAGACACCTACGCGTCCTGGAGAGACAGCTCTCGGCAAGAAACAGCGACCAAGGGACAGGCATCGGGCAGGGTGCTCTGTGCCTGACCCTTCCAGTCAGGTGGCACATAGTCTGTGGACGGGAGATCAAAGGGAACAGAAAGTTCCATCCCTCGCTGGAGAGACAGTGTTTTGTTAAAGGACAGCATGGCGGAGCCCAGGCGAGGCACTCCAGCAGACGCCGAGAGCTGGCTGGGAGCTGGGTGTGGCCAGGGCGCCCGCGTCTCTACGTGGACACCAGCCTCCCAGGACCTGTTCCGAGCAGCCCGAGGGCCTGTCAGGCAGCTGCAAAGCTGGGGTCAAGGTCCCAGAACAACATGCTCGATGGAGCACCCCCTGAATGATTAACAGGGAGGAACGTCTTGCTCAGGCCCCAGTGTCCAAAAGGACGTTGTGGCATTAAGACTCAGGATACTTTGGTGATACTTCTGTCATCTCCAGAGCCCAAAGAAGCAAGTTCAAGGGTCAAAGTCTAAATGTACTTGGTTCCGAATCCAAATTGTTTTTAGGCATTGGGCAAGGCGTGAGAAATAAATACTTAACATTTCTTCATCTTCTAAGGGACATACACTCCATGAGAGTTAGCACTGCCCGAGACAAGAATGCATTAGGTGGGGAAGGCCCCTGGTGCCCTGCTAGGGAAGGATTTGAAAATACAGGAACTCTCAGACCATAACTTGAAATCGATGTCCCTCACGCTAATGTAAAGTATAAAAAAGAAACAGGTGCAAACATTTTTTTCAATGTTTATTTTTGAGAGAGAGAGAGAGAGAAAGAGAGAGTGTGAGCACGGGCAGGGCAGACAGAGAAGGAGACACAGAATCCAAAGCAGCTCCAGGCTCTGAGCTGTCAGTACAGAGCCCGAAGCGGGGCTTGAACTCACAAACCATGAGGTCATGGCCTGAGCTGAAGTCGGACGCTTAAACGACTGAACCCCCCAGGAGCCCCGGGTGCAAACGTTTTTCATAGGTGCACAGCAGTAAGTGCCAATGAGCACACAGAGTGCCTCCAGCCCTCACCCACACAGGGACGTAGCAGGGCGCGGAGGCTTTGGAAAACAACTTGGCGGTTCCTGTGAAAAGTTAAACATAAACTTGCCATATGACCCAGGTATTTTACTGCCGGGAACTCACTGCAGAGATATAAAAAAATCTGTCCACGCGAAGACCTGTACATGACTATTCCCAGCATCGCTATTCACAACAGCCAAAAGGCGGAAACAACCCAAATGCCCAAAAAACCGATGAGGAGGTAAATTTGGCTTATCCAAAAACTGGAATACTACTCCACATTTAAAAGGAACAGACCGGGGCGCCTGGGTGGCTCAGTCGGTTAAGGGGCCGACTTCAGCTCAGGTCACGATCTCACCGTCCGTGAGTTCGAGCCCCGCATCGGGCTCTGTGCTGACAGCTCAGAGCCTGAAGCCTGTTTCAGATTCTGTGTCTCCCTCTCTCTGACCCTCCCCCGTTCATGCTCTGTCTCTGTCTCAAAAATAAACATTAAAAAAAAAAATTAAAAAAAAAAATAAAAGGAACAGACCACTACAACGCAGATAAACCTGAAAAATGGTAATGCAACGTGGGAGAGGCCAGGGTACAGCATGACTGCACGGCCACAGAACGCCCAGAAAAGACAGATTCACAGACACAGAGAGCAGATCAGGGGTTGCCTGGGGGTGCGGGTATCAGCGAGGACAGGCAGCAGGTGGACACAGGGCATGTCTGGGGGGGGGGGGGGAGGAATGTTCTGAACCTACAGTGTGGTGAGAATTACATAAATCCACAAACTTACTAAAATGCGTTGAACAGTATGCTTGGCACGGGTGAACTGTGTGGTGTGTGCGTTATGCTGGTCTTCCGGAAAAAAAAAAAATGGTAAAGAAAGGAACGAAAAGTGGATCATTTGACAAATGATGTGAGGGTGTCAGCCACGTAGTCAGGCAAAGGAGATCCGTCTGAGTTCTGTCTTGTGCTGCGCACACCAAAATAAACCTAGTTGTCTATTAGCCGCACCACAAAACGATTAGATGGACAAGCAGTTAATAGATCACCGATTTCGGTGTGGGGAAAGGCTGTCTGAGGACAAGAGTGGTGGGAAAGTCCACACAGGGAAAGCGAGGCTGATTTGGCTTAGTCTGCCCCATGCCCTCAGAATGCAGCCAATCCGGGGAGAAGACAGAGGGCAAGACCCAAACAGAATTTTGCTCCGAAGGTGGCGGGGGGCTCGCTTCTCCAAAGCGTAAGGATAGGAACCGATGAGTAAAACGCTAGCGGGCCCGGAGTCTCCTGCACACACACAGGTCACTTGGGGCTCAGCCAACGCCGCGTGCAGGGCTGTGGGAACGTGACCCGAGGCTGTTGGCCACGGGGTCCGTGCTCTCCCGGAGACCCTCGCCCTGGGAATCAGCGCTCTGTCCCACCAACCTGCAGGGGAGAAGCAGCAAGTCGCTGAGCGCGGGGTTTGCAGCCACAAAGGGTGTCTTCACTCAAGTGTGAGTCTGCGGTGCTCCGTCCAGAACGAGAGGGAGGAGAGCCGCCCGGTGCAGGGCATGCCCAGAGTGCCCACTTTGGGCAGAGAAGCAAGACGGGGTGTGTGGCCGCGAGGAGGCCAGGCCCCAAGAACCAACCAAGGCTGGCAGAAGTCCAGATGCCCTCATGGACATGCAAGGAAACCACGTGGACCCGGCCCTGAACCGGCCCTCAGTCTCCCTCTCCTGCCACGTGCGGCCGTGTCGAGGTCTCGGGGATGCTGGGGCACACACGGATGTCCTGCCCAGCACCCACCCCGGCCCCTGGCTGAGGATGGAAGCCGTCTGCCCGCGACACAGGCCGCTCCCCTGGGGACCGTGTCACTCTGCAGGGCACCGTCACGGCAAGGACGGTGGTCACCGAATCACGGCCCTCAGACCCGCTGTGTCCCCTTCTGTCCTGGGTCTCCCCTTCCACCAGTCTGCCCAGCAGCACCTCTCCAAGGACACAGGGTTTAAAACAGACACCACACACACGTATGCACGCGCCATGCACGCACGTATGCACACACACCATCCTACGCACCAGGAGCCACACACACATCCATGCACACACCCCTCCCCGCACACTCACACACAAAACAGCTATACACCCTTTGCACACAGCGAAACACTGACTTTCCACAGTGCCGGGTGCCCCTTGCGAGGTGCTGGGGACACATAAGGGCTCGGCGTGCTCTGAACAGGCTGAGGGAGGTGGAGAGGGACCAAGCCCTGAGGGGGTCTGAGTGCTGGCCCTTCCCGGCGGAGCGCCACCACTCCCCAAAGCTGGGGAGGAAGCCGCGGTGGTGTGTGCTCCATCCTGCACTTTATGGATGTCAGGAAACATGTCGTGAGGGCTAACAGAGAACCAAAGGCTTGGGAGAAATCTCCAGGTGACCACAGCGGACCCCTTAACGTCCGAGAGGCTAAGTGCATGAAAAGGGCCGTCCCCTACCTTTTGCGCTTTACCTAACATCTAGTTTACTTACCTAAAGTCATCATCAACCCCCCACGGAGCAACGGTTCTCAAACTCGAGCATGCGCTGGAACCCCCAAGGCTCGCTGAAACACACCGGCGGGGGTTCGGCGGGGGTTCCGGGTCAGCAAGTCTGGGGCAGACCCTGAGAGTTTGTATTTCTAACGGTTCCCGGGTGATGCTGACGCTGCTGGTCCGGAGACCAGACTTTGAGAACCACCTCTCTCAATACGCACCACTCTCCAGCTGGTGCATCAAAGATCAGGTGTCCCTAAAATTTGAAACGCTGATTGCAAACTCAAACGCTTCTGAACACTTCATTAAAATCACACATGGCTGTATCACTAGCTCTTGAGTGTTTTACATAAACACCCGGTGAAGCCCTTCCACACGCAATCACGGTGATCACAAACATAAGCAGCGCACGATGGGTAAATATTTACCTAAGTGGCAATTCATGCCTCTCCATCGGCTTTTTCATGAGCTTCTATTCCAGGTCTGATTTCTACGTCGATAATTTCTGTTCTCATTTCCCCCCGGGGCGCAGTTTTCCACCCCTTCCCGAGCGAGGGGGCGCAACCTCGGAGCCTGAGGCCAGAGAGGCTGCGGGTGGCGCCCAGGCTCCCAGGGGGAGCTGTGCAGGCGTTGGGCGTGTGTCGCCTGGGAGGCGCCCTGAGCCATTCCCCTGCAGGAGCGCCCACCCTGTGCGATTACACGTGGTGCGCTGCAGCAGAAACCGCCCAAACTACCAACCCAAACAACTGGACTGATGTCGACTTCTGTCACCTAACCTTTGCTCCCGTGTCTCCTGGTTCCGAGCACCTTAAAGCAGCCCACGGAGCGCTGGAGCTGGCTGGTCCTGCCAACACAGCAGACAGAGCGCTGGAGCCGGCTCGTGCTCGTGCTGCCCGCGGAGCCAATGGCGTGCCGGGGCCAGCTCGTGCTGACCTCAGAGCCAATGGCGTGCCGGAGCCGGCTCGTGCTGCCGGGGGAGCCAATGGCGTGCCGGGGCCGGCTCGTGCTGCCTGCGGAGCCAATGGCGTGACGGAGCCGGCTCGTGCTGCCTGCGGAGCCAATGGCGTGCCGGGCCGGCTCGTGCTGCCCGCGGAGACAATGGTGTGCCGGGGCAGGCTGGTGCTGACCTCAGAGCCAATGGCGTGCCGGAGCCGGCTCGTGCTGCCGGGGGAGCCAATGGCGTGCCGGAGCCGGCTCGTGCTGCCCGCGGAGCCAATGGCGTGCCGGAGCCGGCTCGTGCTGCCGGGGGAGCCAATGGCGTGCCGGGGCTGGCTCGTGCTGCCCGCGGAGCCAATGGCGTGCCGGGGCCGGCTCGTGGTGGAATTATCAGGAAAGTCACGAGTCGGCTGTTAAACACGGCTGTCATGGAAAAAACAGATGATATAAACTTAGAATTAAATCATATGAAAACCAAGGTAATAAACACTCAAACTCATGTCTTCGCAATTGTTTTACTATTATCCATGCTCCTGGGGATGTTCGCCTCCGTTGGATTAGTGGGATAGAAAGAATATAACGATGGGCTATTTGCGTCTCTGCCCCCCTCGGCCCCAGTGACGTCATGAAGGCAGTCTGGGGTGGGCCACGGAGGGAGCATTTACACCACAGGAATCTGGGCGTCAGGGCTCCCGCCCAGGCAGTTATCGGAGCTTTACCGCCACAGCACTGATCCTCCGGTCACAGAACAACGTGACAACAGGTCTTCTTTAAAACTCCACGTTCTAGGCTCTTGGCAAGTATAGGCAAGTATCGCACCTTTTTTGGCCAATGCTGGGTATGGGGGGACCAGTGTGATTCACTGAGACGCTTCTTCCTCATCAACTGGAGGAGACCCGGTGCTCCCTCCCACTCCAGCCCGAGCTGCCTGTTCACCCTGAGCACGGGCCCTTCAGGTCTGCAAACCTTGGCGCTCCCACCCTGGAAATGAGGATATAGGTGCCTCTCTCACACCGTGATCCTCGAGTCCAAGTGAGAGAAGAAATGGGCAAAAGGTGGGATGCTCTCTAAAGTGATCGCCACCCATTTAAAATCCACCTTCTAACAAGGACACAGACGTGGATCGCAGACGTTGGTTAGGACCCAAGCCATCAAAAAGGAGGCAGTACTCAACGCCCAGAGTAAATCATGCTTGGACAGCTGGGGTCCGATCTAGAAAATCGGATGGGACACGCTTGAGTTAAAACAAGTCAGGTCCAGTCCAAATGGGGACAGATTCTGGAAGCCAAGGAGGTGCATGCACGTGGTGGATCCCCCCCGGCCCACACAGGCCCAGAGATGGCTGTACCTGTGGAAACATGCTGAGATAATTAGGAGCAAGGGAGCGTAAGACAGGATGGAATATTAAGGAGAAGAAGGGTGGAGGAAGGAAAAGATGAGAAGGAGAGAAAGAAAGGTTTGAAAAGGTGTCTTAGCTCAGGCCACCATAACTAACACCGCAGACTGAGCTGGTTAGACGACACGGTTATTCATCCTGGTCCTGGAGGTCAGCGTGCTGCAGGGTCGCTTCTGGTGAGGGCTCTCCCGCTGGCACACCTCATCTTATCTTGATTACCTCCCAAAGGCCCCTCCAGACACCATCCCACTTGGCGGTGGTGGGGGGGGGCGCTGCAACATGGGAATCTGTGGGGACGTAAACATTCGGTTCACAGCAGAAAGAAAGAGAAATAAAGGAGGAGAAAGGGAAAGATAAAGAAGAATAGCATAAACCCTTTGCAAAAGCACTTGGCTATTGTGGAAGATAAACATATGGTCACGGGAGCGTGAGAGACAGCAGGGGAGTGGTGTGGAATGTCGTTGCTAAGTTACACCTGCTCACATTTTGTGTGAAGGGGTCCACTACTAAGTGTCCATAGACTGTCTCGCCAGGCTGTGCTGTCCTGTCCAGGGGGGCAAAGACCTGGACTGAAGTCGAGGATGCATATTCTAATTCCTGTTATTTTGATATTTTATTTATTTATTTTGAGAGAAAGAGAGAGAGGGCACGCGCGTGCACACGTGAGTAGTGGGAAAAGGGCAGAGAGAGAGGGAGGGAGAGGGAGAATCCCAAGCAGGCCCCGTGCTCAGTGTGGAGCTGGACGCAGGGCTCAACCTCACAACCCTGAGATCGTGACCTGAGATGAAATCAAGAGTCACGTGGTCAACCGACAGAGCCACCCAGGTGTCCCTGCATATTGGAATTCTAATCTCTGATCCCCTGGGGGCCTATTTCTGTCGTTGGTTCTTTCTGCTTGTTCTTTTAATGTCATCTGGTCTCCTCCCATGTCAGGCTAGATTTGAGCGTTTCCTAGACATTGCCTTAAAAATTCCTTCTAGAAATAATATGAGGCCCACAGGTCCCCCTGAGGGGGACGTGACTAGCAATCCAGATCACCTAACCCCAACTTCAGAAACCGTGACTCTCTAAGCCCCCAGATGTCTCTGCACCGGCTACGGTCTCCTCGGGGTGTCTTTGCTTTTCCCGCCATTTCCTGGTAATTCAGTGTTACTCCCAGGGTTCCAATCCACATGCAGGAGATCACCATGGGCGCCCCCGGTCCTCGTACTCCCATGTCCCGCCCCCCCCCCTTCAGGACGTCAAAGGCACTGCTGACCCACTCAGTCACGTCTGGGGCAAAAGCGCCTGAATCCGGGCCTACGTCCCTGCAAATGTGGCTTCTCTTGACTCTGTCTCCTACTTGCTCCCTTCCTGGCCAGCTCTCTGATGCCTTCAGACCTTTAGAAATAATTGGCCCAGCTTTTCCCCTTGCCTTCGTTAGAAAGATTGGATTGAATGTCCTAGTCTAACATTGCAAGTCCTCAAATCAAATCTTACTGTATCGACCACTGGGGGTATTTTATGAGGTAAACACTCTTAGGTGAAGAGATAATAAGGTTTGGCTAGTAATTCTAAATTAGCAAGTATGTTTAATTAGTACATATAAAGGGACATTAGTAAATATATATAATCTGAGCTGATGACCCAGGTAAATTGATCTAATAATATACTCATCTATTCACCAAAAATCTTTAAGCACTCACTGTGAGCTGGGTCCTGCTCCCAGGGTTTAGAACTTGTCGGGGAGCAGGACAGTGAAGGACCCTGCCCGCTCAGGGGTGTGCCCTGCACGGTCTCCTGGACAGCACCCTCCACCCCTTCCCCAAGGCACAGACTTGCCTGGCCGTGCACTCTGACTCACACCAGGGCAAGGGCCAGAACGCAAGCGTTCTAGAGAGGGACGGAGAGACAGAGGAGGTGGGGAGGGGGGGAAAGAAGCATGCAGGGCAGGGGCCGTGGCGAGTCAGGTTGTGGCACCGGCTCCCGCTTTGGCGAGGAGGGTCCCCACCCCAACTCTTCTCCCCGCTAGTTAATAAGCTAACGTGCTCCAGGTACCATGAGCCTCGTCGACGCGGGGCCCAGCCCCAGTCCTGTCCCGCAGCCCCAGTGAGAGCTCTCGGTGAGGTCGGCAGGAACTGACCACACTCACATGCGAGGGGTTTGCTCATCAACACGCTGTCCTGAGGATTTGTAAGAAGGCAGCCATTGGCCTCGCCGTTACCTTGACTCGCCTCATCCTGAAGATGCTAATGCCTTAGAGGATGACAGTGGTTTCCTCTGGTCACCTGTGCAGGTGACAGCAAGGACATGTGATTGATCAGGAGTTGGGAGGAGGTTTTCCAGTCATCGGGGAACTCAGGGCCGGCTGACCACCCTACACGACCCCCCACACCCCACAGCCCAGCGCAGAGAGTGTCCTCCTGTGAGCCCAGTGGGCACACAGCCTCACCTGGTGCTCCAGCCCCTGCCCTCTCCTTCGGGGACTCACCCCTCCCTCCCCTGCTGCTGCTGCACCTGTGTGCTGAATTCTCTATTTGGAAACCGGAGAATCGACACAGTCAGAGGTAGAAGATGATACCAGCCTCCCGCAGAGAGGATGTCTCTCCCATGACTACTGGCCGAGGTTCAGTTCTGGCCCTTTCTTTGGCTCTGAAGACAGGGATCGCAGTGTCCTGCGGGGTCTGAGATGTACTGGGAGCTGGGGTCCAGGTCTAGAGGGGCACCACACTGCCTGGGAGGCTCCCTTCCAAGGCATGGGCTATGCTACACCCCACCCGGGATACGCTGCCCCCGGGGGGTCGCAGAGCCTGGTGGAAAAGCTGAGGCCAGCACTACGGGCAGCCTCCTTCGGGCTGAGCTCCATCGAGGTATTTACCAACACGTTTGCTTTGTGCTGCCCGGGCCCCACTTTGCAGTTTTCTCAGCTTTTCTAGCTGTCCTCAAGGGGACAAGCTAACGTACCAAGGCCTCTGACATCAGAGGAGAAGCTATTTTCTTCATGGAAAAAGATTACAGACAATACAAAGCGTAAGTGGTAAAATTGAAAAATGACCAAACTCACAGCTGCTATTGTGAAAATCTGCTTCCACAGGTAATGACCGCTAGCTAAGTGTACTGTGGGGCCGGGGTGGCTGGAGGAGAGCAGGTGCACAGGGGAGCGGCAGAGGGGGAGCGATGAGCAGGGGGGAGACCGTCTCTGTGCACCCGCCGTGTTGGGGGGCTTGGGATACAGAGGGTGTGGAGGGACATCAGGGGGCCTGGGATCCCAAGGGTGTGGAGGGACATCAGGCGTCTGCTTCCCCGGGCTTTGGGTCTGAGAAAGAGGAGGCAGTGCCCAGAGGAGCGAGGAAGCAGCAGACAGCACGTGCCTCACGGCCCAGATGGTCGGGCACCGTCTCTCAGGGGTCCTGGCTCCCGGGGGCTTGCGGCCGCTGCAGGGACCATCACTGCCGCTGGGGGCCCGCAGCTCAGGCTCACAGCCCCCCGGGCGTCTCCGCGCTCACTGCTGGCCGAATTCAAGAAGAGAAGCCCCTCTTGTTCCAAAGGACCCCACCCCCATAATGACAGTACCAATGACTGTGGAACGAGGCTCAGAGGGGAAACCAGGCGTCCGTGTGGGCACTCTCCGCACGTGGGAGTCAGTTGCCTCGGAGACGCGACCCGCTGCAGGTTCTAGGTCCCAGGGGCAAAATGCGGATTTCGAACGACTTTAGGGCCTAAAAGCACAAGCGTGTGCGACTGGAAGGGCGGGGACCGCACGTTTGTCCCCGGCACGGTGGCGCTGTGATAAAGAGGACGTGGCCAGCGGACCGGCCGCGGGGAGCCTGAGCCGGCACACGCTCCTTCCCGTCCTGGCCACAAACGGCTTGCGCTCACAGCCCAAGGACCTGGCCCTTTCTTTGGCTCTGAAGAGAGGAAGCGAGAGGGACATCGGTTGATCGCTCACCGCCCCGCAGAGGCTTGTCTGCCGCCCGCAAAGTAGGGCCTCTTCTACGGCTTTGTCCCAGTTTGGGACCCGACTGCCGACAGCCACTCATCACGGCCAGTGAGCACAGGGGGCAGAGACATCCTCTGGACGAGACCGAGCCCCGCGTTGTGGCCTCAGCTCCCCGACGTAGAGGGCGGGCAGCTATGAATCTCTGCAGTCTCCTTCCTATGTGGCCTCTCGTATGCACGGTCCTACCTCTTGGTTTATTCATTTACCAGTAGAGGCACACTGGTGGCACTGGAGGCACACGTGGGTGTTTTTCATGTTTGTGATGATTGCAAACAAATGCCTTTAACAGTGGGTAGTATGAGTGTAGAAAAACGGATATTTATTATGGTCTGAAGAAAGTAAATTATGCTTGTACCACACATAGAAATTAGAATAAAGGATAAAGAGGCAATATTTCTTCAGGGTCCCCACTACTCAGTTGTAACGACCAGGCTGTTTTGCTGTATTTCTTCCCAAACTGTGTCACATGTGTGTATGTGTGAATTTATGTACATCAAGTTGTGAAAATTGGGAGAGTAACGCAAATGTAATTTTGAGTCTTGTCTTTTGAAATGAACACGAGTGTCTTAGTGTGGGTTTTCCCGGGAAGCATAACATGCAACATCTATTACAAAGAATCGGCTCACACAGTTATGGAGGCTGGGAGCCCCCTGACCTGCGGCCGGCCCGCCACAGACCCGGGAGCTGGTGGTGTGGGTCGGAACCCGAGCGGGAGGCCCTAGAGCGCGAGCACAGCGGGTGCACATTCTGGTCCTGGGGCAGAGAGACCGGGGCCCCCTCAGCAGCCAGGAGGAGAGGGGTCACTCCCCTTTCTGCCGTATTCAGGCCTCAGCGCACTGGATGAGGCCCACCCTCACCGGGGGGGGGCGGATTCAGATGCGAACCTTGCCCAGAAGCCCCTCACAGATGCACCCGGAATGCTGTTTGGCACGCAGCTGGTCGCCTGTGGTCCAGTCAAACTGATGGTGACATCAGCCCCTACAAGAGTCTCCCAACAATCAGACTTCCGTGGGACTGTCTTCAGCAGTCCCGTTGCCATCGGTGCCTCTGCTCTCGATCGCCCAGAGGATTGTTTGGGCCTGCGACCCTCACGGTTTCAAAAGCTTCGTTCAGGAATGTTCCAACACGTCTTCAGTTCAATGAACAGGCTTGGTCATCCAGGGGTGTTTGTGGTGCTCTGCCTGCTTGGAGCGGGGCGGGCCCGATGTGGACTCAGGCCCCCTCCACCCGCCAGGCCTGCGAGGGTTACACCTCCCCCCCGCCGCCCAGTCGTGCTTCCCACTGGGCCTGGGCACCTGCACAATGGGGGGCAGGAGCAAGTGAGTCCCCTAACTTCTCTGCTGGGCTTGCTGGCCGCTCCTGTCCTGGGGCTGCCTGGCCTCCCCCGCCCCCGCCAGCTGAAATTCCCGGGGAGACCTGCCCTCCAGCTCCTCAGTCCCCAGTGCTGACCCCACAGTAGCTCTTGTACTTCCCATGTTGCAGGGCCCTAGGGAGAATTAATGACCTGTTTGCACAGGGCGTTGAAGGCCAGATGCCACGTGAGGTGGGTGCTATGGGTACAGGAGTCCTGAAGGTCGTACTTATCATTTTAGCAAATTCCCTTTTCCACTTGGCTACATTCTATTTCGTTGCCTGGGACGGAGGCCGGGCTAAGCACTAACCACGTGGTTCTTGGTCCACAGTATTTAAATTCCAGGCTAACTGACTGAGTTTTCATGGCCTCCTCCAGGAAGGCTTCTTTCTGAGCTGGTTGCTTGTGTAGGCAACGCTCACTCATTTAACTGTTCAGAAATAATTAAAATGTTGGTTAGAAATCTGGACACAACGACCAGAAAACCTGCCACTCGTGTCCGGTCAAATCACATCTTCTATTGCGGACCGTCTTAACGTTATTCAGGGGCCTGCTCGCCTCTCTTTTAATGTACGTAATTAGGTTTTTATTTCTCCGCCAGGTGAATAATTGCGTTGTTAGCGGGATATGCGGCTGTGGTCTGGCTTGTTTTCTGAGATGGCTCAGCCCGGATTTAATGTGTGTTGGTGGCAGCGGGTCAGGAGCAGGCGCTGAGGACCGCAGGGTGGCAGCCAGGGCTTTAGGGCGGTGGCCCCCCCTCCTGCAGATGCACTGTCTCTGAGCTGGATTTCCAGTGCACCAAGTCCTGTGTCACCCCCCTTCCCCCGTGCTCAGGCGCTCCCTCCCACGTCCCTGGACCCACGACAGCGCTGAGCCCTGAGTCTTGTGGTCCTTCCCGCCGGTCCCCCTGCCCCCCTAGTGAGCTCCTCCCCCGCAGAGCTCCTGCAGAATTTCAACTGCTGTTTTGCCTTCCCCCCCTGACCACACAGGCTGTGCAACCCTCCCAAGCTTGCAACAGACACCCCACTGTCACGTCTAGGTTGCAATGTATGCACAGGTGGGTGAAATCGCCAGCATTATGGGTGGGGGACACATTCGTGTTCTTCTCCGCCACGTGTCCTCAGTAAGGATGAGTCATCCACACCCGCGGCCATGGTCCGCTCTCTCCCTTGCTGTCTAAACCACTCCCCTCGAGGGCCGCACCCTGTTTCTTTACACCTCTCTTGGCTGGCGACCTTGCCTTTGACTCCCAGTGGCAAATCGGTGCCATGAAGATAGGCTTCCTGCTCCCCCGTGGTGCACCCAGCCTACCTCTGCGCATTGCCGTCCACCCCGCCGGGGGCCGGCCGCCATCCCACACCCCGGGCATCTCGTCAAATGCAGATTCCGAGCTCGGGGGTGGAGGGTGGGCGTCCGGACTCCGAGGTCCAACGAGTTCCCGGGTGAGCGGGACTCTGCAGCGGGTTCCGAGGCCTCACCTGGGAAGCACGAGTGCTGTGAGCACCTGTGGACTTCCTCAGCACCCGTTAACACCCCCCTCTTCCACCAGGGGTCATGGGGAGGGTGAAACCGTCCTCATCTCGAGGAGACCTCGCTTCTCGGCAGATTCGTGCTGGTGGCCACGCTGACTGTTCACAGGTGGACGTGGGCCCTGTCCCCTGGCACAGAGCCCGAGGGGGGGCGGTCGGGGAGTTCTGTGACACAGACCCGTGTCCTCTGGATGCCGCTGGTAGGATTGTGCCTTCTGGGGACACGGCTGCCACTTCTGCTCCAAGGACGCAGCATCTGGAGGAAGAAGGGGCCACGTGGTGTGAGTGAGCCACGCTGTGGCAGGGAGTGGGGCAGAGTCCAAGGAGGCGTGGCTCTCGGTGCGACACTGGCCCCAAGCCTCCCTGCCCCAACGCGTTCTCACTCACGGAGCCCACTTGCTCTGGGTTTTCTGTTCCTCGTGGCCGAAACCATCTCAGATGGAGACACTGGTTACCGGTGGGGGAGGAACAGATCCTCAAGTAATTCTGAGACGAGCCAGGGACCCGGGAGAATCAGACCTCTACCTCATGCTGTGTGACGTTGCTAAACAAATTGTAATTGAAGAATAATCGAGATGAACATCGTTCTTTGTCATATCCATCGACTTTCTCGTGATTTTCCAACTCTTCCGCTGTGTGAGAATGAGCCCCAGGTCGTCTTCTCTTTGCTGTTGAGGTTCTGCTGCGGGGTCTCTGTTCCCTGCCCCCCCCCCCCCTCCCTGGGATGAAGGGAAGGGCTTGTGTACTGCAATGCGGGAACCCACCTGCAGAGGCCCAGGCAAGGCCACCCTGGCGTCATAAGAAACAGAGCTGACATTCCTCTCTGCTTCCCTCGCCCGTCCCGCGAGGCAGGCGATGCGCCTGCAGAAACGGAAACTCAGAGGCGCTAAAAGCTCTCGGCGGAGACATGGGAGAGCTGGAGAACCCCTTCTGGAAGCTCCTGCAAACCCACCCCTTTTACAGTGAACGTCTGCAGACCCTCGGGCAAGAGAAACACCCTGTCCCCATGCATGACCCTAATGGGGTGGGGGTGAGCACAGGACCCCACACAACCGGTCAGATTCTTCCTCAGAAATTCGCATCTTGGGCTAAGGCCACAGCGGAGAGGGGTTACAGCTGAGCCATGCTCTAGAAAGTTCCAAAGAGCTGGTATCTGTGGCCCTTCTATTGACAACCCCACGCTTCTGAGGCTGCCTAGCTTTTCCGGGACTGCAATCTGCCCGACGGTCTTCCGGAAGCTCTTGTGTGTTTTACGTTCACCAGATTCCGTTTCTGTTGCTTGCACGCGAAGGGTCGCATGGATGTTCCCTTCCTAGTGAAGAGCCTCCCCCCCCGCCCCCCAAGGAAGCCATCTCAGAGACAGTGGCTCTCAGCACGGGTTTTGCAAGACAAGTCGGGGTTAGCCCTGGGCGGGGCGATGGGCTGAGCATCCCAGCTGGGCAAGAAAAGCGTGCACAGAAGCATGTGTGTCTTCAGGGAGCCTCAAGTATCCTGGTCTGGTTGTTGTGCCCTTAGAATGTCAGAGTCACGACCGTGTGTCCAAGAGTAACTTCCGAGACGGACGGATACGGGAATGCAGGTCAAGGGCACCACCTTCAGGGGACTGAGGGGACTGAGCTCATTCGGAAGGGCCTCCAGGCCCTAGTGGAGGGAGAGGGGTCCTGCACACCGGGCTCCTCCCAGGCTGCGGGCTGGTGGCCACAACTCAGAGCAGCAGGTGGGGGGGGGGGGCCCTTCCCGACCCCCTGTCTTCCAGCGCCCCCCAGGCTGCTGGCTCACTCCTGGAGACCTGACCGGCCAACCTCACCTCGCCCGGACCCGCTGATGTCCAGCACGGCTGCTGGCAGGTGAGCGCCTACGTCGGGGGACCCCACTTATCAGAGCACAAGCTTTATGTAGTTGGCTTGATTTGCCCCGTTTTTGTTACCTCCAATCCGCAATCCTCAAGGTGGCCTACTTTTATGACTCAGAAGCGTGAAAGGACTTTTGGTTCGGGTGTTTCTACCTTTGTAACAGTAACAACCCGTGTAGTTTTGTGTAACGGACAACCTGATCGTTCTCCTCTTGGGAACGGTATTTCATTTCGCTTTGTTCCGAATGGAGTATCATGGTCCCTCGGGGCTCTGACCCGTCCTGCCTCGTTTCCCTGCACATATTTTGTTTTCTGGGTACAGGCCCACCCACTCGCCCCCACCAGCCGGCCCTTCCTCCGGTAAAGTCAAAAAAGAGAGGCTTTGTGTCCTGGTGCTCGACCACTGTGGGTTCACATTTCTGTGGGCTTGAACCTACACGCCCAGGACGGCTTTCCTGCTTTCAAGACCTTAACACCCTCCTGCCACACATATTATTTAACCCCCACCCTCTGGGGTTCACTATATATGGGGTAGAAAACATAAAGTTTATCAAGAAAAGATAAAGTGAGTTACCGGATTTATAGTTTTTATGGCATTTTTCAGAGGTAAATAAACAGCATTGTGGCTGACGCTGTATGAACTCATCATCATGTTTCCGACCGCTGCTGGGACTCGTATTTTCCCTGCAGTCCTGTGCTCCACCATCCACACGGAGCCAGACATGGCACAGGTGTAAACACTGGTCTCTGAGCCCAAATTTTATGAGCACTGATGACAGAGCTCGATACGTGGTTTCAGATATCTTATCGTGCCGCAAAACCATTCATCACTGTGAAAATCTCGGAGTTTACATTTGAGGAAATTGTTAAGGGAATTTGTATTTCAAAAGGTGGCGGCTTCGTTGGATGGGACCGAACGTTTTCTGCTTTGATTTATGTATTTTCCCCAGAATTATTTTCTTATTTCCGTCAGGTATAAATTTTGCAACAAACTGCTTCCATGAATTTGGATTGTGGTGATAGACCCACGTGCCTATTATCTGGTAAATTCTATTTAATGTCTAGTATCTGAAAGTGCCAAATTATTATTATTATTTTAATGTTTATTTATTTTTGAGAGACAGAGTGCAAGCAGGGGAGGGGCAGAGAAGAGGAAGACAGAACCGGAAGCAAGATCCAGGCTCTGAGCTGTCAGCACAGAGCCGGACGCGGGGCTCGAACCCCCAAACCGTGAGATCGTGACCTGAGCCGAAGTCAGACGCTTAACCGACTGAGCCACCCAGGCGCCCCTGTCTTGACAATTCTATACATTATGCAATGCTCACCCTCATAAATTAGCATGTACGACGTTTCTCCACAGTGGAACTTTTAACTTGCAACGGCGTTTTTAAAGTATTTTGATTTATTATAAAACTTTACAAAAATTTTAAAAAAGGTGGGGAGCACCTGGGTGGCTCAGGGGATTGAGTGCCCATCTCCTGTTTTTTTTTCTGCTCAGGTCACGATCTCTGGTTTGTGAGATCGAGCCCCACATCGTGTTCTGCACTGACAGCATGAAGCCTGCTTAGGATTCTCTCTCTCCCTCTCTCTCTGACCCTCTTCTGCTCATGCTCTCTCTCTCTCTCTCTCTCAAATAAAATTTTAAAGTAATTTGATTTATTAATGTAATTTGACGAGCTTTCCCCACATGCTTTATTGTGTATAATCTATTCATAATGTTGTTACATATTGTCTCGCTGATGGTTACAAATGGTCTTCATTTGCACCAGGGACTTTCTCCCTGCCCATCTGATAAAATAAATGTTTACCACTTTGAGTAACATTTGCATCCGGCAACCGGCAACAGCATCATTAACAACAAAAAACAAGCTTATGTTTCTTGAAACTAACAAGTTGTACCTTTTCATTTCAGGAAAAACAAATTATTTCACCCAGAGTACAGAAAAAGATAGGCTTACTTCGACCTCTCTTTTTCTCCCCAAAGGCAGGAAAGAAAAGGACGGATGGGGGTGAAAACCCAGAAGGGAGAAACCAGCAGGAAAATGGCAGTTATGCATCTTGAGTGGTGGACGTAAAACTGGAGGGGACGAGGGGCAGGCAGTCCCAGGGGGCTGAGTTCTTGCTGGGCCAGGACAGCCAGCCTGGTGGGTTCACAGGGCAGAATGCGGAGGGCCTGGGACCTGCAGAGACATCCCTGGTGGTGGAGGAAGCAGGTGCCGCAGGGAAGGGTGGTGTCAAACCCTCAAGCCCCTCCCCCCGCCCCAGCTGCTCCCAGACCATCCTCCCTGGCCCTGGAAATGACTTGCTAATTTCAAGAAAAATGAGGGGCTTACTTTTATGGTTAATGATGTAAATGTCGCACGCAAATGTTACCTGAAAGTCATCAACAGTAGAAAGCATTGACATTTTATTAGAATGGTGAATAAACTCCTGGTAAATTGGCCGTGCAAATAAAATTTGCAATCATCAATAAGGAAACATAAAATAACATTATGGATCAGTTACATATGATAAAACATTTGACATATGCTCCTGGGAACAAAAATTATGGAAGGATATTGATAAAGCAAATGAAAAATTTAGAAAAAAAAAGAAAAACCTACCAGAATCTGCAACCTTTTTCCTGTATCGTTGAAAACAACTGAATATTTTCATACATGATCTATTTAATAACAGAGCTTTAAAAAATATTGATACGGACATGTCACCGCACTGTTAATTTCTGGAATCAACTTTTTAAAAAAAATTTTTTTAATGTTTATTTATTTTTGACAGAGACAGAGACAGAATGCGAGTGGGTTAGGGGCAGAGAGAGAGGGAGACACAGAAGCAGAAGCAGGCTCCAGGCTCTGAGCTGTCAGTACAGAGCCCGACGCGGGGCTCGAACTCACCAGCTGTGAGATCGTGACCTGAGCCGAAGTCGGACGCTCAACCGACTGAGCCACCCAGGTGCCCCTGGAATCAACTTCCTGAAAAAGAAATTATCTGGCCGAAACGAGCAGTTTTGGGAAGCGTTATTAATCGAGGCACTAACAAAATGCATGGTTTCATAGCTGAGGTATATTGCAGTAATCTGCTGGGGCCCCCACGGCAGAACGTCGCAGACTGAGCGGCTCAGACAACAGGCATTTATTCCTCTCCATTCTGGAGGCTGGGAGGTGCCGGTGGATTGAGACCTTGGCGAGAACTCTCCCAGCTGCAGGCAGCCGCCTTCTGCTGTGTCCCTTGTTGACACAGGGGAAGAGAGAGGAAGGAAGCTGTCGGGTGTCAGTTCCTATAAAGACGCTAATCCCGTCACGGGGCCCCACCCTCACGATCTCCGGTAATCCTTCTCACTTCCCAAAGGCCCACCTCCAAATACCATCCCACTTGGGGCTGGGGCTTCCATGTGAATTTGGGGGACACAGTTCAGTCCCATCGCACATTTTTAGCCCCGAAAGGGGATCATTGCGTGGCTGGCGTGCACTGTCTCCCCACATCTGGTGTGTGAAGGGGTGCGTGCCCGCGTCCCAGTGCGTCTGGTGTCACATGCGTGCACCTGTGCTTGGAGGCGTGAGGAGTGGTCACAGTTGCACTGTCTGTAGTAACATGAATGTCCTTCCATAGGAGCGTGGATAAACGGGGGTGCACGCCCCCAGCACAGCACCACACACGATTACACAACTGCATCTCGAAAAGGTGATTTCGTGCACAAGAAGGCAAGTCAGGGGGCGCCTGGGGGGCTCGGTTGGGCGTCCGACTTTGGCTCGGATCATGATCTCACGGTTCATGGGTTCAAGCATTGTTTACGGACATACACACGTGCGGCATCTGGATTAACTTCAGTTACATGGAACTTCAGGTTATGGTATTGCTTTGGGAATTCGTTCGTATCGTTGAAGTTAATCGAAATCCTACGTATGTATATATGCCTGACGTTCCATAAAATAAATAAGATAAACTGAAGAGACAGGACATGCATATGCTGGAAGTTTCTCCATCAAGAAATGGTGTACATCTCACCATACAAGCTTTTTTATGTTCAATTCAGTAGATGCTGACAGTTTTCTTCCTTAGGCACCAGACGTTGGCTTTGGGATCCTCTGAGGGCATTTTGTATCGCTTTGCTGCTGCTACTGTTGTCATTGATAGAATCTTCCCCTCAGTATAACTTATACTCTGTGATTGCGGCTGGAGAAAAGCTATTGCTTTCTATCCTTTATTCTAGAAGCTGATCACCTAACGCATTGTAAGGATTTTAAGAGAATTCATCTTAACGTTTTAAGTACATTACTCCATCAACTTCCCGTTGTGGTAATTTTAAAATAATTAAATAAATTAAATAAATTTAAAATAATTTTGTGTCTTGCTCCTGCTTTATCTATTTTTTAATCTTCCGCATTGGCTGAAACTTCCAGAAAAATGTTAAGTAGTCGTGGCAACAGGCAATTTTGTTTTGTTTCTAACGAAAGTGAGAATATCTCTGAAGTGTGGTTTTGGTTGTTGCTCAAAGTTAGGTTATACTTTCTTCTTTTTAGGTTTCTCCACTTTTTACTTATTATATATTAAATGTTACTAAATTACTTTTGGTAAAATTTTTACCAGAAACACTTTTTAGTAGACCTTGACTAGACAAGTCAATACAAGTCTGTAACATTTATATGTATCTTTCACAAGATTATCAAAGTTTAAATGCACAATCGGACCACTAGGTGGTGTTGCAGCCCCAATTTTGGACACCTCCCCCCCCCCCCCCCCCCCCCCCCCCCCCCCCCCCCCCCCCCCCGCCTCGGCATCGAATTACTGCTGATTCATTGTTAGGTTAGACCTTTCAAATGTAATCTGATCTTCAAACTATTGTCCTCCTTTTAACTTTCTCCAAAGTGGCCCTGAATTAAGAATATGCTTTAGGGGTTCCTTGCTGGGTCAGTCAGTAAAGCATGCAAGTTTTGATCTTGGAGTCTTGCGTTCAAACCCCACCTTGGGCATAGAAATTCCTTTAAAAAAAAAAAAAAGAATATACTTTAGAAAGATAATTCTTTTCTCCTCTTTATTTGGTCAGTTTTACGGAGGTATAGTTTACACACAATGAGATGCATCATGTTAAGCACACAGTGCAGAGAGTAAGAAAACGGGTATAGTCTTGTAACCAGCCCGCGGTTGTAGGGGAACATTTCCATCACCCCAGTGAGCCCCCTCCTGCCTTTCTGCAGCCAGTTCTCCCTGCGACCACCAGCCACGGATCTGCTTTGCCGCTAGCTTTTCCTCCTCGGTGATTCCACGGCGAGCCGAGCCGTGTGCAGTCCAGTCCGCCTCGGGCTTCTTTCCCATAACAAATTGCTTTTAGGATCCTTCGTGCGGGCAAGCGATTCAGACATTGTTTCTTTTCCTTCTGGAAGGGCGTTCCTCTGCTGGATCTACGACAATTTGGATCTACGACAATTTGTGTATCCATTCACCCCCGGGGGGGCGGGCTTCGGACATTCGCACTGTATCTCGCTTTGGGATATTACGAGATATTATAAGTCTGCACTAAATGTTCACGCCTAATGCTGGTGCTGACACGCGCGTCTTATCCCTCCCGAGAAGGGCACCGCGTCAGCCGATCAGGACGTGCTGCTCTGCACTGTGCTTTTCCAAAGCGGCTGTTTTCCGGTCCTCCTGGCGGTGTCTGCGGGCTCAGGTCTCTTCCCACACCTTCGCCGACGCTTTGTATGACCAGTCTCGTCGCTTCTGTTCTTGTCAGTCGTGGTTCACTGTGGCTTTCCTTTGCGTTTCTGTCGCGTGAATGACGCTGAGCATTTTTTACTGTCCCCACCGCCGCCCCAGCTACTTTGGTGAACCGCTTGTTCAAATCTTTTGCTCCTTAAAAAAAAATTGGATTATCTTTTTATTATTGAGTTGTAACAGCTCTTTACATATTCTAGATAGAAGGCCTATCTTGTATATTTTACAGACATTTTCCCGCAGTCTATGGCTTGTCTTCTCATTTGGCTTAATGGTGTCTTTTGAAGAGGAAACATTGTTAATTTTTGACGAAATCTAATTCGCTAAGTTTTAAAATACATGGTTTATGCTTTTGGGGCCCAATTAAGAAATCTTTGCCTAACTCCAGGCGCCCAAGGCTGTCTTCTATTATTTATCTCTGAAGGTTCATACTTCTGGCATTTACATGTGGATCTACGACCCGGTTCAAGGGAGCCTTTCTGGTTCTGTGAGGTAAGGGTTGACTCTAGTTGTTTTGTTTTGATTTTGCATGGTCCTAGCTAACCGTGTCAGCACCGTTCGCTGGCGAGGTGATCATCTCAGAAATTCATCGGCTACCTGAGCGGGTCTGGTTCTCTGACACCCGGGCACCACAGCGTCTAGACGACTGCTGACTCACGGCTGGTGATTCGGACCCCCAAGTCCAATGTGTGTGTGCCCTCCCCCCGCAACCGACAAGCAGCTGGTGTCCTACAGTTCAGCTCAGTTCTGACACCACCTGCCCGAAGGCGGCACCTGATCCCACAGGGTAAAGGCCCGTGCCCGGCACCGTCTTGCAACTGAAATGGAAGTGGCCGGTGGGCAAGTGCCAGCGAGCACACGCTGACCTGATGCTGTTCCGGACCCCTCCCCGCTGACGCGCCCACCACGGGGGGAAGGGGTCCATCCGGCCAGAGGGAATCTGGTCTCATCCGGTGACTCTGTGAGCAGCTGGCATTCCTGTGATGCTCCCAGAGGCAGTGTGGCTGGCGCGGCCTGGCGTGGCCAGTGCGGCTGGTGTGGCCCAGGTGGCGGTGTGGCCTGTCCTAGCTGGCTGGAGGACTGGGGCGTGGAGTCCCCCTAGGACGGTTCACGGAAAGGCCGGGAGCGGTGACTCTTGCCGGCTGCACGCGGCTTCCTCACTGGGAAGAGGACTGTGCACCTGTCAGTGCTCCACGGGTGCTGTGTGTATAGTGAGTGCATAGTGTTCCTGGCGGGTCCTCAGGTGAACAGCCACAAACTTTCCGTGTCTGAAGATGGGAGGGGATGTGGCTGCGGCCCACGGAGCCACGTCCCAGGAACGACCCATCGCGCAGGTTCTGGACCGTGATTGGCCGTCGACCGAGGGAGAGGCTCTGGGCCGGAGTGCCTGGGCCCTCTGTGCCCCTCCATCCCCCTTCCATGCCTTCGCCCTGCAAACATGCCTGTGCTTCCCAAAGAGCTTTGGAAAGTTTGAGTTAACACTACCGTGTGAAATCGCGTCTGTATACATTCAGACTGGGATCACGGAAACTCTCCCCAAATATCACAGCCCTGGAGTTAGAGGGAGACTGTCTCAGCGAGAGAGTTCAGGGTGGAGACACCCCTTGCCCTCAGCCGAAGGCTTTAAGACACAGTCCAGAAGGTGCTAGACTAGACTTTGTCTTTAACGTCCCCGAGGCCTGCAAAACGCCCCCCAGCGGTGGTGGTGATGCAGCCGGCCCCTGCCCTGGGGGGGAGAGGCGTGGACGGTGGGGAGTGGGCAGCTGGCCT
The DNA here is from genome assembly GCF_018350215.1 of Panthera leo. Taxonomy (NCBI): domain Eukaryota; kingdom Metazoa; phylum Chordata; class Mammalia; order Carnivora; family Felidae; genus Panthera; species Panthera leo. The sequence continues at coordinate 3,260,378 of NC_056691.1, forward strand.
CAGCCTCAGACTGTCCCTTGGGTGTGACCTGAGGAGTTGCCACTGACCCCAGGGTACAGGGGTCGCCCTGTTACTTCTGCTTACTTTGGCCCCACTTCCAGCAATAAAAGTTCCATCAGGGTGCGTGCTGCACGCAGGGTGAGGGCGGCGTCTGGTGGTGACTTCTGCGTCCCGAGTAGGTGGTGGGGGCGTGGGGAGGGAGGCGGCTCTGCTTCCCCTCTCACCCCTGCACGGTTTCCGTACAGGCCTTGCGCTGCAGACGACCCTGGGGTCTGGGCTGCGCTCCTGGCCAGCTGAGCCCATCTGACGTTGATGTTTGCAATGCTCACCCCACGGGAGGAAACGTCTCTGTCCCCGCATGGTGACAGGGTGCCAAAATGTCCCTCTCGGCTTTTCCCGGGCTGCAGGAGGGAGGGCTGTGGCCCTGGGGGCCCTGCCCGGGGCGGGGGCCCTCTGTCACCCTGCAGAACGCCCCTGGGCTTGGCCGCGTGACCACCGCCAGCTCCAGGGACGCCCCTGAAAGTCCTTTACTCCTCTCGTCGCCTTTGGAGGACCCTTCCTCCCCGAGCCCAGCTTTGATGTGGGGATTGCTGTGAGGCTCCCCGAGCCCAGGGCTTCTCAGATGGGAGCAGGGCAGAAGCCCCTGAGGGGTGTTACGATGCCGGCCTCCTGGCTCACCCCGAGTCCCCCGTCCAGGAGATGGGGGTGCGGATGCCTCCTGGAGAAGTGCCGTCTTCTGCGAATGAACCCCTTTCAGTGTTAGGGCTGGGAGACACTGGGGACACTTGTGCCCCCAGCTTGTGTCCCATGGAACCTGGAGTTTATGGTCCACACAGGGGGCCTGTGGCCAAGTAAGTCTGGGATCCGAGGCGCGCCCAACCTAGGCTTCCTCCAATGGCGCCTCCCAAACCTGCTTAAAAATGGAGCTGGTCTGAAGCCACCGTCCCGTCTGGCCTGGGTAGGGTTCCCCCGCTACTAGTTTGAGAAGCTGCTGCGAGCTCTACTTGTCCCGGGGGCGCCGGCACAGTCTGCCCGCACGTGGAGAGCCCTGTGCCCGTGCTCCCGCGAGCCCCCCCCCCCACCCCCCGCCGTCACCCATCTAACTCCCGAGCCTCTCCTAGGTGCTTCCCCGCCCCTCCCAGCCCTGCCTCGGCTTTGCAGACCTCCTGCCTGGGCTGCAGAGGGAGGCGGTGAGGGCCGGCGGGGTCGGGAGGTGCTCGGTGGGTGGTACGCCTCCCCTGCCCCCCTGCACGCGGGACTTCCTGAGGTCCGAGCCCGTGAACACCTCCTTGCACACGGTAGGCGCTCAACTACTGATCGTGGCCGGCGTGGAGCCGGCTGCCTGCCTGCCCTCCCCCTCCTGAGCACAGGGGAGCTCTGGGGCACACGGTCATCCCTTAGGACACCTTACAGAGCTCAGCCTTGGCAGGGAGCACCCTCTGGGACTGGGGACGACCCCTGTCCTGCCAGCAGGGAGCACCCGTGTCCTGGAGGAGGGAGGACCCCTGTCCTGGAGGAGGGAGCACCTCTGTCCTGGGAGGAGGGAGCACTCCTGTCTTGGAGGAGGGAGCATCCCTGTCCTGGGAGGAGGGAGCACCCCTGTCCTGGGAGGAGGGAGCACCCATGTCCTGCAGGAGGGAGCACCTATGTCCTGGGAGGAGGGAGCATTCCTGTCTTGGAGGAGGGAGCACCCCGTCCTGGGAGGAGGGAGCACCCCTGTCCTGGGAGGAGGGAGCACCCATGTCCTGGGAGGAGGGAGGACCCCTGTCCTGAAGGAGGGAGGACCCCTGTCCTGGGAGGAGGGAGTACCTATGTCCTGGGAGGAGGGAGGACCCCTGTCCTGGGAGGAGGGAACATTCTTGACTGGGAGGAGGGAGCACCCCTGTTCTGGGAGGAGGGAGGACCCCTGTCCTGGAAGGGGGGAGCGCCCCTGTCCTGGGAGGAGGGAGGACCCTTGTCCTGGAGGAGGGAGGACCCCTGTCCTGGGAGGAGGGAACATTCTTGACTGGGAGGAGGGAGCACCCCTGTCCTGGGAGGAGGGAGGACCCCTGTCCTGGGAGGAGGGAACATTCTTGACTGGGAGGAGGGAGCACCCCTGTCCTGGGAGGAGGGAGGACCCCTGTCCTGGGAGGAGGGAACATTCTTGACTGGGAGGAGGGAGCACCCCTGTCCTGGGAGGAGGGAGGACCCCTGTCCTGGAAGGGGGGAGCGCCCCTGTCCTGGAGGAGGGAGCACCCCGTCCTGGGAGGAGGGAGTGTCCTATCCTGGGAGCAGGGAGCATCCATGTCCTGGGAGGAGGGAGGACCCCTGTCCTGAAGGAGGGAGGACCCCTGTCCTGGGAGGAGGGAACATTCTTGACTGGGAGGAGGGAGCACCCCTGTCCTGGAGGAGGGAGCACCTCTGTCCTGGGAGGAGGGAGCACTCCTGTCTTGGAGGAGGGAGCATCCCTGTACTGGGAGCAGGGAACACTCCTGTCCTGGAAGGGGGGAGCACCCCTGTCCTGGGAGGAGGGAGGACCCTTGTCCTGGAGGAGGGAGGACCCCTGTCCTGGGAGGAGGGAACATTCTTGACTGGGAGGAGGGAGCACCCCTGTCCTGGGAGGAGGGAGGACCCCTGTCCTGGGAGGAGGGAACATTCTTGACTGGGAGGAGGGAGCACCCCTGTCCTGGGAGGAGGGAGGACCCCTGTCCTGGGAGGAGGGAACATTCTTGACTGGGAGGAGGGAGCGCCCCTGTCCTGGGAGGAGGGAGCACCCCTGTCCTGGAAGAGGGAGCATCCCTGTCCTGGGAGGAGGGACGACCCCTGTTTTGTAAGAAGGGAGCACCCCTGTTCTCTGAGCAGGGAGGACCTCTGAGCTGACCACCCCAGGTGACACTGGCTTCCGAGGGTTGAAGAGGGCAGGGCCATGTAGTGGACAGTCTCACTTTCTGAGAGCCAGTCTCCGAAGGCTCCACACACGCATTTCCCCACACACCCCCATGGTTTCTGGGTCACGGGGTCCCAAATGGGTTTGCACTCTGGAAGGTGACAGCGTTTTCTCAGCTGCCTGGCAGAGTGGGGGTTAGCTGGTCTCTGCTGGGCTGACATGTTGTGTTGCAACAACACACACAGCCACAAACACAAATCATCCCCGGCAGAGGAACATGGTTGCTCGGGCTGCTGTTGTGCCCTGGAGGAGACATGGGGAGGGGGCGACGGGCAGCTTGGGCCGTGCGGCTGTCCCTTCCGGCAGGGACTCTGGGGGGACGGCTCTGTGGGAGGAGGGGCCCGGGGCTGCCATTACTATCGAGGGAGGAATCAGACGGAGGTGGACAAGTCAGGGGCGCGCCAGCCCATGGAGCCGCCATCATCTGGCATGTGGGGGACCGTGTGTGTCCCAGATTGGCAGCATTTTGGAGAAAGCTACCTTGTAGGTCCCTTCAGGTTTGATATCGTCTAAGAGTTTGTAAGAAAAAATAGTGCGTCAGCTTGTGTCATGTGGCCGCGTAGGGAATTCAGAACGCCGAAGGACGTGGGGCGTCACGGCACCCCTGATTTGAAAGGAAGCAGGTGTCCCAGTCACCGGGCTTCCCTGTGAAGGCTTGGGGCCGTGTCTCAGGGCTGCTGCTCGGAGACAGTCCAGGTCCTGCCCGTGCATGTGGCAGCATGAACCTGAGATGTGCACGAGGTCTGGAGCGGGGCGGCTAGGATCCCAGCTCCGTCACTAGCTGTGTGACGCCGGTCCTCACTTTTTCCACCTGTACGGCGGGCAGGGGCATCACCACCGACACGTTCCCGGGGGCCGGCTCTGCTCTCTCGATGCGGGTGGTCCACACTGCCTGCGGCAAACACGTGGATGGCAGGACGGGGCCAGGGCTCCCTGCTGCCGGGGCCGCTGCTTCTGCGCACGGTCAACTGTGTGTGGCCAGAGCCCACGGGCTTCCGGGATACACACAAGGGTTTAGATGAAAACGAAGATACTGCTTGACTGAGCTCGGAGCTGTATTCTTTCCGACCACTAGATGGCACCACACTCCAATCACGAAACCCCAACAGGCACTAGGTCACGGCTCCTAAGGAGAGCCAGACAGGTTTTCGAAAACTTGTTAGTCTCCTTATCCTTCGTGGACCACACGGTTTGCCCCAAAAGCTCTAGAAAAGGTTTTACAGAGAAGTTTGTCTCTCCCTTCTTCACGACAAGCTCCAGAGCCAGCTGGTCTGAGTTCAAAACCCCACTTTGCCACCTCTTGGCTGTGTGACCTCAGGTAGGTTGCGTGCCCTCTCTGTGCCCAGGGTTCCTCATGTGACAATAGTACCTACCTAACGATCCAGGGATGTTTTTAAAGTGCCTGACCTATAGCCAGCCCTATAAAAAATCTGCTGAATAAAACCGTAACACCAACACCGCTAATGATAGCACACTCGAGATTTGCTTTTTATTTTTATGTATAAAAATGTTTCAAGATTGTATTTTAATGTAACCTCTACCCTCAGCATGGGGTCCGAACGTACAACCTGGAGATCGAGAGTCACGTGTTCTACCGACTGAGCCGGCCAAGGCTCCCGCTCTGTTCTTCTCATGTGGGTGAAATTCAACACTGAAAAACGGAATTGCACGTAGAAGCGTCACTAAAATAACTTGAGTGTATGTAAATATTTTGCATTTTTAGAATTCCAGCTTATGTAAACAGCGGAAGCAATCTTCACAATTTATTGCTGTAACTTACTTCTGGGAAGCAGGCATTTTCGCAAAAGGGAAGTGGAAGAATTTTATCCGTGGCTACTTGCTAACACGGGCGTGGCGGCCACCTGCATGCCTCCGGGAAGGCGCGACCTCGGGTAAGTTTGACGGCTGTCTCTCCTTCGTGCCCTCAGTGCGCATCTGAGACTTTCTCTGGGTCATTCCGGAGTTAACAACCACTTACCCTCCGCTGCGAACAGAATGGACCGGAGTCCGGTGTCAAGGGGGGCAGCTCGGTCAAAGGTCGTGCCCCCCGCCCCACTCCGCCTGGAAACACAGCCTCGCGGATGTCTGCCTTGTTGATCTCGTGACAGACATATGGCCAGCATCGCTCCTCTGCGCGATGCCAGAGCACGAGTCGGGGGATGGTGGCTGGAGCGGAGTCTCTTCTCCGTGAGAAGTTTGAATTTGTCTGACCTGCGATGGAGTCGCAGAACGTTTAACTGCACAAAAGTACGAAGAAGAGGACGACCCGTCTTTACAATCCCAGCGCTGCACGGTGCAGTCGGGGTTTCTGTTTGGATATTTTGAGTAGCTAGAGTCAGGTGCACTGATGTGCACACGCCCCTGCAGTCACACGGCCCCTTGTCTGAGGTTTCGTCATGTCATGAGATCGTCTCCGGAGCATCTCTTACGACCGCGTAATGTTTCTTTCAGGACCACCTGCTGTATACCGCCTGCCTCCTCCGGTGGCTTCCGATTCCCACTGTTAGGAAGGAACGCCCCAGCGAACACTTCCTTGCGATGCACACGTTCCGTCGCCCTTGTTCAGGTGACTGAAGAACTGTGGGTTCGACAGGAGGACAAGCAGGGACTCTCTCAACCTTGAAATCACGCACTAACCTTTTGCTCAAGGTAAAGCTAAGTCGGCAGCAGAACCCGCCTTTGAGCCTGTGGTGCTAACTTCGCCGCCTGAGTATCCAAGGCCCTTTTCTGGGTGCTGACGCACCTGCTCTGAATCGTCCTTCAAACATAAAGGGGGACTTTCCGTTCGGAAGTTGGTGGCCGTACATGCCCAGACTGCGCTGCACGCTATAAGGGCTTCCCGTGTGCTGTTAGAGAAGAGAGTTAAACGCCAGCTCGTCGCCTACGGAGACTAGGCGTGGGGCGGGGGGCAGGGTGGGGGCACGCCATGTGACGTTTGGGCCGCGTCTGGGGCTCCCACCTACACAAACAAGTCAGAGCGAATTTGTAAGTCATTTTAGAACCCTGCCCCCCAAACAAGAGCGGAGTGTGAGCCAAATGGTGACCTGGCGTGACCTTTAGAAACTCCCAGGGAGGCCCCTGAAAGGCAAACGTTCAGGGCTTCTTTCCGCGGGGTGGGGGTAGGGGCCCAGGCTCGAAGTCTGGGCACAAGGCCAGGCCGGGAAGGACAGCACATCTGTGGGCTTCTCGGGGTCGGGGGAGCGCAGCCACGGTGAGACCTGCTGTCACTGCCTGCGGCTGTGACATGTGTCACCGACCATTGCTTACTCACGGTAGGGAAAGTGCCACGCGCAGGAATGGCCCGCCCCCACCCCTCTAGGGGTTTCAGGGGTTTCAGTGAGCCGTGAGTAACCGCTCCTTCCAGAAACCCCTCTTGACACACGGGCTGACCACAGACGTCCGGCCGGTGCTCCGTGGGGATTCCCCTTTCTTGTTTTCCCGTTTGGTCGCACCTGCCATCCAGTGACGCTCCCTTGGGGTGGGGTGAGGGTCTCGCATAGCTCCCCGGGGTGACGGCGGGTGGGGGCGTCACTGCCCTGTGCCCCATAGACCGGGCGCATTTGAGACGCTGCTTCTGGGTTTTAGCTAATAGGTGTGTGTTTTGCACAAAGATTTGGTTTCTTTCTTGAGTTAATGAAGTTTTGTCACCAACTCATGCCCACACTGCCATCTGTGAGTTTTGGGGAAAAAACCCAACACTTCTTTGAAACCCAGGAGGCCTGTTGTGCCTTGTGAAGGGGCTGGATAAATAGGGTGGGGTGGGGGTAAGTGGAACCCCTGGACCCTCTGCAAGGGGGTCAACACAGACTGCTCCAAGAGCCCTGGGCCCACACGAGACACAGTCCCACCCAGTGTGGGACACAAATGGTGCCTAACCAATTCGAGGTCGTTTTCTAAGAACCTGGCCCTTTTATTTTGCTTTTCAAACTTCTTCTTTTTTTTTTTTTAACATTTATTTGTCTTTGAGAGACAGAGAGAGAGCGAGACAGAGCATGCGTGGGGGAGGGGCAGAGAGAGAGGGAGACACAGAATCCGAAGCAGGCCCCAGGCACCAAGCTGTCAGCACAGAGCCCGACGCGGGGCTCGAACCCACGAACCATGAGATCATGACCTGAACTGAGGTCGGACGCCTAACCAACTGAACCACACAGGTGCCCCTAAACTTGTTTCTGTTTGAAGTTTGCAAGGGCGGAAGCAGATGATGTAAAGGAGCAAAGCAGCTGGGTGAACCGGAGAGGAGCCGCCTAGTCTGGAGGCCCCTGTGCGTGTCCCTCCAGCTGATGGTTACTGTGGGGGTGGGGGTGGGGACCGCAGGCACATGGGGACCAAATCTTCCCATTTTCCAAGAGAAGCTGGAAAGGCAGAATTTTCTGTGAGAGCAGCCGGTTTGGAAACCTGGCTTTGACTTTGTCCCCGAGACGAGCCACAGGCCAGAGGAGACCTGCGTGCAAGGAACCCTGTGTCCTACGGCCACTGGCCACTGGCTTGCCATTTGATGGCCACGTGCTCACTCTAGAAGTAAATAAGTTTTGCAGCAAGGGCTGCCTCGTAAGGTTTACTGCTCACTCGAAGCCCACCTCTTTCCATCCCTCAGCGAGCGACAACTCTCCCACATCGTAGTCAGGCCGTGAGAGACTGTGTTAGCAAAAATAGTTAATTAACATTTCCAAAGCGTCTTTTAAAAAAATATTTATTTATTTTGAAAGAGAGAAAACATGAGTAGGGGAGAGGCAGAGAGAGAATCCCAAGCAGGCCCCACACCATCTGTGCAGAACCCGATGTGGGGCTCGATCTCACAAACCAGAGATCATGACCTGAGTTGAAATCAAGAGTCGGATGCTTAACTGACTGAGCCACCCAGGCACCTCCCAAAGGGTCTTTAAAACAGAGCATCCCTGAGGATGTGTGTTTCATAAAGTCACTACCACCCTCGTTATTAAGGCTCGGGGAAGGCTTAGGGGTGCCATCACGGGGAGTTGGGATGACATCACAGCATCCTAGGACCTGGGGCTCCAGCGGGCTGAGTCACTGGCCGAACGTAGCTTGGGAGCAGGTGGGGCATGTGGTCTGCCCGGTGCAGGTAACCGGGATGGGTGAGGGCACTACCCCTCTCCCAGTAGTCCCACCAGTAGGTGGGGAAACGGCAGACCCAACAGCTCCTGCATTTGTCTAGACCCCAAGGTGGTGGTGGCTGGGTCTGGTGGAGGCCAAATTGGCTTCCAGATAAGACGTCTCTTTCCCAGTTGAGATGAGGGCTTTGCGGCCATTTGGACTGACCGAATATATCCGTGTGAAGCCATATCCTATGGCATACCAGAAAGGCGGTTTTCCTGAAACCAAATACCCTAAAAATGTGAGCAGACGAGAATGGCCCACGGGCTTGTCAGCCCTCTTCCTCCAGGTTGGCTCAGTGCCACCTGGAAATGCTGCCCCGCCCGCCGCGTCCCCTCCCCAGCCAGGCCTGTCCAGTGGCCTTCCTGTAGGAGGAGGGGCTAAGACCGGATGCCCCCCAGATTTGTATTGTTCTAAATTGGGGAGGCTGGGGTAAGATGTGCGGTTAAGTTCTATCTGCAACATTTCCTGGGGACCTGGAATTAATACATTTTAAGATTTTTAATACAAAGAAAAAGATCAATACCTAAACCTCCGTCCCTTAAAAATAAACATTTTATATCAAGACATACCGTCATTCTGCAAACCACCAGCAAAGAAGGAAAGGAAGCAGCAGCAAGTGAAGGCGTCAGGTGCCTGGCTCTCGCCACTAGAAGAAGACACCTGGGATTTCTGGGACAGGAGGTGAGCACGCACAGGCTTCTCCGAATCCCGGAAGCGGCCCTGCCTTCGCAGAGTCTAAGTCCACTGGGGGGTGTGCAGGCCGCCAGTTCATTCTGTCGTCCATTTTCTAGAAGTTTAGCAGCAGCGCCTGGGCTTGCTGCGAATCCCCGTGCAGGCTCCAGGATCTTAGAAAAGGGGGCCATGAAGCGCACCCCGGCGCGACAGCGTAAGTGATGCTGTCCATGGACAGTCTGCAAGTGCTGGCTTACGGGCCCCAAACGGTGACCTCACAGCAGGGGCTGTGTACCTCCTCTAGCTTTAGTTGTTATAAGTGGCAAACAAGCTTGTTATATACGTATATTTAAGCCATTAAAACATTTCAAAATAGCCTAAGAAATCTGGGCTCTGCCTCCATCAGGACTGGGTCGGAGTGTCCTTTTGTCCTCATTCCCCCCGCCCCACCCCCGGGGTGGGTTGCGCAGCCCTTCCTCTGGTTTCCATTAGTGCGCAGCTGGGTTGGGACTCAGCGGACCCGCCAGGGCCAACCCCCTAGAAGCCAACGGAAGTGGGGGCGGGGGTAGCCCGAGTCTTTCTGGACAGCCTGTAGGTGGCGCTCCGGGAAAGGGATTCCGAGCTGCCTTCTTCAAGCCCCTGGGGACAAGAGCTCCCGGTCCCTGCGCAGCGCACCTGGCTGCGTAGACAGTGCAGAGCCCCGTGGGAGGACTCGGTGGGGGGGTTGGGAATCACATGCAAAGCGGCGCCCCTGCTGGGGATGCGCACCCAGGCGCGCAGGAGCGGCACGTGGCCCGACCTCCACGCGCCGGGCAGCCCCGCGACCCCCACGCGCGGCGGGGCCCTAGCGGCCCCACCCTGCGGCAGGTGGACAGTGTCGCTATGAAGAGAAAGCCTCGATTGTCCCTCCTGCAAACCGCCACACGCCAGACCTCCGCTATTGTGCGCTCTCCATAGAAATGCAAACGAGCCGCGTGCGCCGGCCGCAATCTGCTCGCGCGTCCCAGCGCCCCGCAGCGCAGCCCTCGGCCGCGGGCGGGGAGGTCGGCTGGGACCCTCCAGGGCGGCGGGGCCGGGGCGCTGAGTGTGCGGGGAGGCCTGGCCGGCGGACTCGCGCTGTCGCCCGAGGCAGCTGTGCTGAGGCCCTTTGCAAGCTTAAAGCCCGAGCTGGGTGCTTTATACTTTAAGTTCCGGTTTAAAAGCAACAGTCTGCTAAACTTGAAATTAAAAGTAAAGAAGAAAATAGAAAGGTAGCAACAAAAATAAGTGCAAACCAAATCTTTAGTTTCTCCAAAGGTGCATTTCACAAATTACAGCGTCCTATTAACAGGCAAGATTTTTTTTTTTTAACTTTTTCCTTTTAAGGACTTAAAACAACAAAAAGGCGAGTGAAATCTGCAGGCTCCAGTCTGCCTGGTAACACCCGGACAAAAGCGGCAGATTTGAGGCATTGTCATCCCCCGCACCCCTCCCCACGTGGCCTTCTGGCACGAGCCGCGGCCGCCGCCTCATTTGCATCAGAAAGCGAGCGGCGGCCAATGGGCGCGCAGCCTAGCGCCAGCTGGCGGCGGGGCGGCCCTGCCTATATAAGGGCGCGCGGCGGGCCGGGGCGCACTTGCCAGCCGTGCGCTCGCCGGGTGGCCCCAGCCTCCCGGTGCCCGCCGCGTCCGCGCCCCTCGCTCCTTTCGTGGATAACTAGCTAGCTGCTCGCCGACCGAACCATGACTCTGGAGGAAATCCGCGGCCAAGACACGGTTCCCGAAAGCACCGCCAGGTGGGTCGGCGCCGGGCGCCGATGTCTTGGGGCGCGGGGAGCCTGGCCGTGTACTGGACGCAGCCGGTCGGGCGGCCACCTTCGGGGAGCCGCGCGGGTGGGAAGCCGCTGGGCGGGAGCCGGGGCGCCCGAGGTGCCTGTCCTCGGCTGGGGTGCCCGGGGTGTGTCCTCGGGGCTGGGGGATCCCGCCGCGCCTTCTGGCCAGTCCCCGCTCACGGCGCTGGCTCGTCCGCAGGATGCAGGGCGCCGGGAAAGCGCTGCACGAGCTGCTGCTGTCGGCACAGCGCCAGGGCTGTCTCACCGCCGGCGTCTATGAGTCCGCCAAAGTCCTGAACGTGTGAGTGTGGACGCGGCCCCGGGTGGGAGCGACCGGGGGCTGGGGGGGCGGCGGCGGCGGCGGCGGCGGCGGGGCACCCCGGGCTCGCCGCCTCGCCCTCACCGCCCCCTCCCCGCCCGCGCAGGGACCCCGACAACGTGACCTTCTGCGTGCTGGCCGCCGACGAGGAGGACGAGGGCGACATCGCGCTGCAGATCCACTTTACGCTGATCCAGGCGTTCTGCTGCGAGAACGACATCGACATCGTGCGCGTGGGCGACGTACAGCGGCTGGCGGCGATCGTGGGCGCGGGCGACGAG